>NC_044982.1:102515465-102881875 GCF_008728515.1 Papio anubis | reverse complement strand
TACAAAAACCTAGCCGGGCGAGGTGGCGGGTGCCTGTAGTCCCAGCTACTCGGGAGGCTGAGGCAGGAGAATGGCATGAACCCGGGAGGCGGAGCTTGCAGTGAGCCGAGATCCGGCCACTGCACTCCAGCCTGGGTGACAGAGCGAGACTCCGTCTCAAAAAAAATAAAAAATAAAAAAAATAAAAAAAATAAAAATAAATAAATAAATAAATCTAGTGCTCCTAAAGTCATCTCTTTACTTTTAACATAATTCTAGAAAGAATCTAAAATATCTCTCTGTGCAACATTTTTATCTTGCAAATAAGGATTGTGGAGATCAAGAGGTTAGATGACTGGTGCAAGGTCAGAGGATTCATACATCACAGAGCCAATGAAGCAAACAACTTGTCCAGCTTGAGTCCACTGTTTGACTCAAGATTCTACACAGCACAGTTTGGTACAGTTTAAGTGGGTTTAGATGTTCAATGGTGGTCATGGAGACAAAGACAAAGAATTCAAGGAGAAGCAAGTCACAGGCATCTTTGAGTGGCAGGACTGAGTTGCTAAATTAGGAAGTAGAGGGCTTGGTTTTGAAGCTTGGAGCAGCCTCTTTTCTGCTTCTGGGTTCTGAGTTTACTTGATCCCTCTGAATCTCATAGGTTTCTCATCTATAAAGCAGGTATAAGATCTAACATGGGATGATGTGAAGAGTAAGATAAAGTAAAATTTTTTTTATTATTATTATACTTTAAGTTCCAGGGTACATGTGCACAATGTGCAGGTTTGTTACATATGTATACATGAGCCATGTTGGTGTGCTGTACCCATTAACTGGTCATTTACATTAGGTATATCTCCCAATGCTATCCATTCCTCCTCCCCCCACCCTATGACAGGCCCTGGTGTGTGATGATCCCCTTCCTGTGTCCAAGTGATCTCATTGTTCAATTCCCATTTGGTTTTCTGTTCTTGTGATAGTTTGCTGAGAATGATGGTTTCCAGCTGCATCCATGTCCCTACAAAGGACACAAACTCATCCTTTTTTATGGCTGCATAGTATTCCATAGTGTATATGTGCCACGTTTTCTTAATCCAGTCTGTCATTGATGGACATTTGGGTTGATTCCAAGTCTTTGCTATTGTGAATAATGCTGCAATAAACATACGTATGAAAAAATTAAAAGATGTGGGTGTGCTCAAGATGGCCGAATAGAAACAGCTCCAGCCCCTGGCTCCCAGCATGAGTGATACAGAAGATGGGTGATTTCTGCATTTTCAACTGAGGTACTGGGTTCATCTCACTGGGTTGTGTCAGCACTGCTCCGCGGGTGCAGCCCAACCAGCAAGAGCTGAAGCAGGGTGAGGCATCACCTCACCTGGGAAGTGCAAGGGGGAAGGGAATTCCTTTTCCTAGCCAAAGGAAACTGAGACACACAACACCTGGAAAATCGGGTAACACCCATCCTAATACTGCGCTTTACCAAGGGTGTTAGCAAACAGCACACCAGGAGATTATATCTCGCCCCTGGCTCAGAGGGTCCCACGTCCACAGAGCCTCCCTCATTGCTGGCACAGCAGTCTGAGATCTAACTGCAAGGTGGCAGCGAGGCTGGGGGAGGGGTGCCCACCATTGCTGAGGCTTAAGTAGGTAAACAAAGTCACCAGGAAGCTCGAATTGGGTGGAGCCCACTGCAGCTCAAGGAGGCCGGCCTGCCTCTGCAGACTCCTCCTCTCAGGACAGGGCATAGCTAAACAAAAAGCAGCAGAAACCTCAGCAGAGATAAATGCCCCCATCTGACAGCTTTGAAGAGAGCAGTGGATCTCCCAGCACGGAGGTTGAAATCTGAGAACGGACAGACTGCCTGCTCAAGTGGGTCCCTGACCCCTGAGTAGCCTAACTGGGAGACATCCCCCACTAGGTGCAGACCGACACCTCACACCTCACATGGTGGGGTACACCCCTGAGATGAAGCTTCCAGAGCAAGAATCAGACAGTAACACTCACTGTTCAGCAATATTCTATCATCTGCAGCCTCCACTGACAGAACCCAGGCAAACAGGGTCTGGAGTGGACCTCAAGCAAACTCCAACAGACCTGCAGCTGAGGGTCCTGATTGTTAGAAGGAAAACTAACAAAGAGAAAGGGCACCCACACCAAAACCCTATCAGTACATCACCATCATCAAAGACCAAAGGCACATAAAACCACAAAGATGGAGGAAAAGCAGTGCAGAAAAGCTGGAATATCAAAAAATCAGAGTGTATCTCCCCCTCCAAAGGAATGAAGCTCGTCGCCAGCAACAGAACAAAGCTGGACAGAGAATGACTTTGACAAGTCGAGAGAAGAAGGTCAAACTTCTCAGAGCTAAAGGAGGAACTATGTAACCAGCACAAAGAAAGTAAAATCCTTGAAAAAAGATTTGACGAATGTCTAACTAGAATAACCAATGTAGATAAGTCCTTAAAAGAATTGATAGAGATGAAAACCATAACACAAGAACTACATGAAAAATGGACAAGCTTCAGTAACCTACTCAATCATCTGGAAGAGTATCAGCAACTGAAGATCAAAGGAATGAAATGAAGCGAGAAGAGAAGTCTAGAGAAAAAAGTGTAAAAAGAAATGAACAAAGCCTTCAAGAAACATGGGATTATGTGAAAAGACCAAATCTATATCTGATTGGTGTGCCTGAAAGTGATGGGGAAAATGGAACCAAGTTGGAAAACACTGCAGGATATCATCCAGGAGAACTTCCCCAACCTAGTAAGGCAGGCCAACATTCAAATTCAGAAAATACAGAGAATGCCACAAAGATACTCCTCAAGAAGAGCAACTCCAAGACACATAATTGTCAGATTCACCAAAGTTGAAATGAAGGAAAAAATGTTAAGGGCAGCCAGAGAGAAAGGTCGGGTTACACACAAAGGGAAGCCCATCAGACTAACAGCAGATCTCTTGGCAGAAACTCTCCAAGCCAGAAGAGAGTGGGGGCCAATATTCAACATTCTTAAAGAAAAGAATTTTAAACCCAGAATTTCATATCCAGCCAAACTAAGTTTCAACAGTGAAGGAGAAATAAAATCCTTTACAGACAAGCAAATGCTTAGAGATTTTCTCAACACCAGGCCTGCCCTACAAGAGATCCTGAAGGAAGCACTAAACTTGGAAAGGAACAACAGGTACCAGCCATTGCAAAAACATGTCAAAATGTAAAGACCATCGATGCTAGGAAGAAACTGCATCAACTAGTGAGCAAAATAACCAGCTAATATCATAATGACAGGATCAAGTTCACACATAACAATATTAACCTTAAATGTAAATGGACTAAATGATCCAATTGAAAGACACAGACTGGCATATTGGATAATGAGTCAAGATCCATCAGTTTGCTGTATTCAGGAGACCCACCTCACATGCAGAGACACACATAGGCTCAAAATAAAGGGATGGGAGAAGATCTACCAAGCAAATGGAAAACAAAAAAAAGCAGGGGTTTCAATCCTAGTCTCTGATAAAACAGACTTTAAACCATCAAAGATCAAAACAGACAAAGAAGGCCATTACGTAATGGTAAAGGGATCAATTCATGAGGAGGAGCTAACTATCCTAAATATATATGCACCCAATACAGGAGCACCCAGATTCATAAAGCAAGTTCTTGGAGACTTGTAAAGAGACTTAGACTCCCATACAATAATAACGGGAGACTTTAACACCCCACTGTCAACATTAGACAGATCAATGAGACAGAAAGTTAACAAGGATATCCAGGAATTGAACTCAACTCTGCACCAAACGGACCTAATAGACATCTACAGAACTCTCCACCCCAAATCCATAGAATGTACATTCTTCTCAGCACCACATCACACTTATTCCAAAATTGACCGCATACTTGGAAGTAAAGCACCCCTCAGCAAATGTAAAAGAACAGAAATTATAACAAACTGTCTCTCAGACCACAGTGCAATCAAACTAGAACTCAGGACTAAGAAACTCAAACAAAACCACTCAACTACATGGAAACTGAACAACCTGCTCCTGAATGACTACTGGGTACATAACAAAATGAAGGCAGAAATAAAGATGTTCTTTGAAATCAATGAGAACAAAGATACAACATACCAGAATCTCTGGGACACATTTAAAGCAGTGTGTAGAGGGAAATTTATAGCACTAAATGCCCACAAGAGAAAGCAGGAAAGATCTAAAATTGACACCCTAGCATCACAATTAAAAGAACTAGAGAAGCAAGAGCAAACACATTCAAAGGCTAGCAGAAGGCAAGAAATAACTAAGATCAGAGCAGAACTGAAGGAGATAGAGACACAAAAAACCCTCCAAAAAATCAATGAATCTAGGAGCTGGTGTTTTGAAAAGATCAACAAAATTGATAGACCGCTAGCAAGACTAAGACAGAAGAAAAGAGAGAAGAATCAAATAGATGCAATAATAAATGATAAAGAGGATATCACCACCAATCCCACAGAAATACAAACTACCATCAAAGAATACTATAAACACCTCTACTCAAATAAACAAGAAAACTTAGAAGAAATGGATAATTTCCTGGACACTTACACTCTCCCAAGACTAAACCAGGAAGAAGTTGAATCCCTGAATAGACCAATAGCAGGCTCTGAAATTGAGGCAATAATTAATAGCCTACCAATCAAGAAAAGCCCAGGACCAGACAGATTCACAGCCGAATTCTACCAGAGGTACAAGGAGGAGTTGGTACCATTCCTTCTGAAACTATTCCAATGAAAAGAAAAAGAGGGAATCCTCCCTAACTCATTTTACAAGGCCAACATCATCCTGATACCAAAGCCTGACAGAGATACAACAAAAAAAGAGAATTTTAGACCAATATCCCTGATGAACGTCGAAGCAAAAATCCTCAATAAAATACTGGCAAACCAAATCCAGCAGCACATCAAAAAGCTTATCCACCATGATCAAGTGGGCTTCATCCCTGGGATGCAAGGCTGGTTCAAGATATGCAAATCAATAAACATAATCCAGCATATAAACAGAACCAAAGACAAAAACCACATGATTACCTCAATAGATGCAGAAAAGGCCTTTGACAAAATTCAACAGCCCTTCATGCTAAAAACTCTCAATAAACTAGGTATTGATGGAACGCATCTCAAAAAACCATAAAAACCATAGAAGAAAACCTAGATAATACCATTCAGGACATAGGCATGGGCAAGGACTTCATGTCTAAAACACCAAAAGCAATGGCAGCAAAAGCCAAAATTGACAATTGGGATCTAATTAAACTAAAGAGCTTCTGCACAGCAAAAGAAACTACCATCAGAGTGAACAGGCAACCTACAGAATGGGAGAAAATTTTTGCAATCTACTCATCTGACAAAGGACTAATATCCCGAACCTATAAAGAACTCAATCAAATTTACAAGAAAAAAACAATCAACCCCATCAAAAAGTGGGTAAAGGATATGAACAGACACTTCTCAAAAGAAGACATGCATACAGCCAACAGACACATGAAAAAAATGCTCATCATAACTCGCCATCAGAGAAATGCAAATCAAAACCACAATGAGATACCATCTCACACCAGTTAGAATGGCAATCATTAAAAAATCAGGAAACAACAGGTACTGGAGAGGATGTAGAGAAATAGAAACACTTTTACACTGTTGGTGGGATTGTAAACTAGTTCAACTATTGTGGAAAACAGTGTGGCAATTTCTCAAGGATCTAGAACTAGAAATACCATTTGACCCAGCCATCCTGTTACTGGGGTATACCCAAAGGATTATAAGTCATGCTGCTATAAAGACACATGCACACGTATGTTTATTGCAGCACTATTCACAATAGCAAAGACTTGGAATCAACCCAAATGTCCATCAGTGACAGACTGGATTAAGAAAATGTGGCACATATATACCATGGAATACTATGCAGCCATAAAAAAGGATGAGTTTGTGTCCTTTGTAGGGACATGGATGCAGCTGGAAACCATCATTCTCAGCAAACTATCACAAGAACAGAAAACCAAATGGGAATTGAACAATGAGATCACTTGGACACAGGAAGGGGATCATCACACACCAGGGCCTGTCATAGGGTGGGGGGAGGAGGAATGGATAGCATTGGGAGATATACCTAATGTAAATGACCAGTTAATGGGTACAGCACACCAACATGGCTCATGTATACATATGTAACAAACCTGCACATTGTGCACATGTACCCTGGAACTTAAAGTATAATAATAATAAAAAAAATTTTACTTTATCTTACTCTTCACATCATCCCATGTTAGATCTTATACCTGCTTTATAGATGAGAAACCTATGAGATTCAGAGGGATCAAGTAAACTCAGAACCCAGAAGCAGAAAAGAGGCTGCTCCAAGCTTCAAAACCAAGCCCTCTACTTCCTAATTTAGCAACTCAGTCCTGCCACTCAAAGATGCCTGTGACTTGCTTCTCCTTGAATTCTTTGTCTTTGTCTCCATGACCACCATTGAACATCTAAACCCACTTAAACTGTACCAAACTGTGCTGTGTAGAATCTTGAGTCAAACAGTGGACTCAAGCTGGACAAGTTGTTTGCTTCATTGGCTCTGTGATGTATGAATCCTCTGACCTTGCACCAGTCATCTAACCTCTTGATCTCCACAATCCTTATTTGCAAGATAAAAATGTTGCACAGAGAGATATTTTAGATTCTTTCTAGAATTATGTTAAAAGTAAAGAGATGACTTTAGGAGCACTAGATTTATTTATTTATTTATTTTTATTTTTTTTATTTTTTTTATTTTTTATTTTTTTTGAGACGGAGTCTCGCTCTGTCACCCAGGCTGGAGTGCAGTGGCCGGATCTCGGCTCACTGCAAGCTCCGCCTCCCGGGTTCATGCCATTCTCCTGCCTCAGCCTCCCGAGTAGCTGGGACTACAGGCACCCGCCACCTCGCCCGGCTAGTTTTTTGTAATTTTTAGTAGAGATGGGGTTTCACTGTGTTAGCCAGGATGGTCTCGATCTCCTGACCTCGTGATCCGCCCGTCTCGGCCTCCCAAAGTGCTGGGATTACAGGCTTGAGCCACCGCGCCCGGCCAGGAGCACTAGATTTAAATTCACCCAGAGGTAGACCTGTAGCTAATGCTGCCTCTTATTTTTTTTTAGACGGAGTCTCACTCTGTTGCCCAGGCTAGAGTGCGGTTGCACAATCTCAGTTCACTGCAACCTCTACCACCCAGGTTCAAGCAATTCTCCTGCCTCAGCCTCCCGAGTAGCTGACATTACAGGTGCCTGCCACCACGCCCGGCTAATTTTTTGTAGTTTTCAGTAGAGATGAGGTTTCACCATCTTGGCCAGGCTGGTGTTGAACTCTTGACCTTGTGATCCACCTGCCTCAGCCTCCCACAGTGCTGGGATTACAGGCATGAGCCACCGCACCCAGTCAATACTGCCTCTTGTTAGCTGCTGAACCTTGGGAAGATTATTTACCTCTTTGTGAACTGCATTATTGCTGTTTGTAAAACAAGACTAATAATTTCACTCTCTAGCATTCCTGTGAAGATCAAATGTGATGTATAATGATGTATATGGGACATTAACTTCCTGCTTGGCATTTATAGGGGCTCCCTAAATAGGGGTGATAAATATTCAAGACTCTTTTTTAATGACTCTTAAAATTTACTTCAACTTGAAGACGTAAATTGAACTGTGGCAGTTCTGTGGCTTTTTGCTAAAATCTTAAGAGGATATTTACAAATTTGCCAGTAGTTTAAACTTAGCTTTTTCTGAAGAGGAGAGTGAAAGTGAACCGTGACCTCTAGAATCTTAACTGAGTTATCCTATGGTGTGAAAATAGATAGGATGGGGGCCATTCCACGTTGCCTTTGGCTGTTGTTGTAACTCTCTTGGAGCAAGATGTTCTGCAAAAATTTCTGAAATGATTCTTTCATTGATGTAAACACAGGGACACCCAGTTGGAGGACATTTTGGCACTTCTATTTTCTATCTCCCCCGCGGATCCCATAGGGAAGCTCAAACAATGGGAGATGATGGTATGAGTTTAAACTTTAAGAAAACAGTGCCCTCCTGAGAAGTCCTCTTCAGGCCGTGCACGGTGGCTCATGCCTCATGCCTGTTATCCTAGCACTTTGGGAGGCCGAGACAGGTGGCTCACTTGAGGTCAGGAGTTCGAGACCAGCCTGGCCAACATGGTGAAACCCCGTCTCTATTAAAAATACAAAAATTAGCCAGGCATGATGGTGCATGCCTGTAATCCCAGCTACTTGGGAGGCTGAATCAGGAGAATCGCTTGAGCCCAAGAGGTGGAGGTTTCAGTGAGCCGAGATTGCACCACTACACTCCAGCCTGGGGTACAAGAGCAAAACTCCATCTCAAAAAAAAAAAAAAAAAAAAAAAAAAGAGAGAAGTCCTATTCTATAAAATTATAAAATGAGTGCAGCTACCGGAACCATGGGTGTCAGATGCGCACATCCAGCAGGAGGCAGTCTTGCACTCCAAAGGCACTAACTATGGGCCCCCAGTTCATGCACTCAATCATTGGGCTTGGCTCCTAGGAGTGGAAGTAACTGAATGCCTTCTTAGTTGTTTAAGTTTTAGCAGCTTAAACTTTTGCTTTTTGTAGACTTAGCAGTTGGTTGACAGAGTAGTTGCCTCGGCTCTGATAGATTTTACTTCTTCATGCTTTGATGTGGGAGTAGACAAATGGCAGAGCAGCAATACTCAGAGTGGACCAGTGCTGTAGATGTGTAACCACTGAATAAACCAAAAATAAAGAGCCTCTTGGTGACATGCACATGAGTGACTGGATGTCTGGATCCTGGGCACCGCATGTGGAGATCAAGTGCTTTCAGTTTGCTCATTAGTTGATTTCAGATGTTTATTCTTATACAGATCTTGTATGGACACTACATCCTAAACAACATCTTTACAAACTTTTTTTTTTTTTTTAGGAAAGCTCTTATATCACATTCCCAGTAGGTACACATGTGTATGTTCGTGCATTGAAATGAGAATTTCTCAGATCACTGCTAACCTTTGCTACATGAGATAACTCTGATATATTGAATTTCATTTTGTTTTCTTCTATTTCATTAAAAAAATATAGTTGATACCTATAAAACGACTTTATAATGCTGTAATGCACTAGTGGGTCAACATTTGCAGTTTGAAAAACAGTGTGCCTAGACAGTCTAGTGACGTTCAGTTTTCAAACTAATCATCCCAAGGTCTCCTCATATTTCCTCAAATGTACATCTTCTGACTCCTTTAGGGGTTTCCTACCCTCTAGTGTTGATGCTTTCCTGGGGCTGCCCTCTGTTCTGCTCTTGATTGAATTTCCTCATAAGTATCACCTGCTTGCCTGGCTATGACGATCATTGCTGCTGTAGTGATTAATAAATGTATATTCCCAACTGTGGTTGCATTCCTGAATTCTATATGATGCTTCCAGTAGCATTCCAAACAGTTTCATGTAGCCTTCTGTTGTACCCTTCATCTTGAACTCAGCATCAAAATCAAAATCATTATTTTGTCTAAACACTGCAACTTCTCTTCTTAGTCTATTAATGGCTCTCTTGTTCCCCCATCTACCTAGCCTAAATATTCCAGGCCATCACTGACTCTTCACTTTCCTTCGCCCTCCACAGCTCAGCTTTCCTCAGCTCTTGTTATTTTTTTGCTCACAACTTCTCTCTCACGTTTCAATTTTGACACCACATCATCTCGATTAAAAAAAAAAACCAAATGGCTTCTCATTACCTACAGAATTGAAAGTGAACTCTTTAGGGTATGGGACTTTGGCCTCAAATCTTATCTCCCTCATTGCCCTAAATGTGCCCTTTGCTGCACTAAATATTGATCCCCGACTTATACCCTAGGAAGAAATAAATCTTTTCAAGTTTCTCAGGAATGGGCCTCCATTTTTTTGATGAATGTGACACTTATCATGTGTTTCCTGCTGTATAATGTCACCTTTTGGATTAATATTTATTTAGTTTAGCATGTTATTAGGTACTTTCTAGAGAGTTGCGATCTGGGAGTCACCTTGAATTGCCCTCTCAACATCGAAAGAGTAACTAAGCCTTATTGATACTGTTCCCTAAACCAGTTATCCTAAAACTTTCATGTGCATATAAATTATCTGTTAGAATAAAGATTCTGATTCAGAAGGTCAGGGATGTGGTTTGAGATTCTGCATTTCTATTTGGCTTTCAGAAAATGTGAGGCTGCTGGTCAGAGAGCCACCCTTTGAGTAGCAAGATTCAAATGTGGCTTTAACCCATCCCTTCTTCCTCCATGCCACTTTTTGGGTTTGAGACCTTATTATTGCTTATTCTCCTAACTGGTCTGTCTGCCACCTGACCCTCCCCACCTCTAGTCTGTCTCATAAAACTATTATCTAATGGATCATTACCTCATTTGTGAACTTCCTAAAACAAAAGTGCAAGGGAAATTAGAAATGCAGTCCTTGGAGACCTGGCCCGTGAGCCAGGATTGGGTTAGGAGCCTTGCTTGGAACATCCTTATTCTTTTCCTGTTTCCATGGTTTCCTTCTCTGTTAATTCATTTTGGCGAAATTAATTTGGCTGTTCTGCTTTTCCCAAAACACTGATTTTCTTTTTGCCCCAGCCCAAGCCAGGCCCCATGTACTATGGTGCCTAGATTTTTCACACAACTTGAATTTCGAGAAACACCTTCCATGTGTTCTGTCTTAAAGACACCATTGCCAAAACTCTGTGGGATTCAACAACAGTGAGACTGAAGAAGGTGAAAGTTGCTAAGAGGAAAACCATTTGAAGGATAAATGAAGTAGTCCTTCCATGAAAGCTAGCCTCCCCTCTTTATAACTATCCTATGGTCATTTTGATCTCGCTGAGCTGGGGTGTCATCCCTGTTGTGGGTTTGCACAGGGGCCTGTGAATTTCAGGTTTTTGCTCTTGCAGAACTGCCTTGTAGGTTAGAGGGAGCAACGCTTTCACACGTACTGCTTTTCTATTGTATTTTAATTTATATTTATTCATTCATTTATCTTCCTTTTTACTGCTGGCTCTGTTGTTCAGTATTAGCTAATATATTGCAAAGTGAACTTTCATTGACCAGGCAGAGGCCAGGGTAGGGCCAGTGAGAGAGAGATTCTGGAGAACAACAGACGGGGAGGAAGCAGAGGTGTGCAGTGAGATTCCTGGGTTTGGGATCCCAGTTCTGCTGACTTGTCTGTATAGTCTTAGAAGTGTGATCCAGCCTCTTTGTCCTGCTCCTCCAATCCTGAGAGAGGTGGTGGAAACAGATTACTGCTTAGCGGGCCTTAAGGACAAGTTACTGGGGCCACACAGAATCTTCTATTTTTTGAAAAAAGCAAACACAACTCCCCTGCCTATAATTATACCACACTGCCCTCAATGCCAGTGAAGTTTTCCTCTGCCCTGTAGGTAGATTTTTGTGTGACCTTCTCAGAAGCAGGAAACAGATTGAAAAATCAGTAATATGTGGGTCAAAAAGTATTTTTCATTCTCATATGCGTCCCTTTGTTGCAAAGACTGTGACATTCCTCCATGGAAGAAAGCGATGAATTTGGAAGAAAAATCCCAACATAACTATTTTCCACCCTAAGGAAATAGCCTCTCTTTCCAATGTGTGAATGCATTTTCCACTGCATCCCCAGGGGTATGAGTGTTTCAAGAAGTTTGCACTGTGCTGCTACATTCACTAAACTCCCAAGCCCCACTCCTTCCCAGACCATCCTCCAGAGTCCCTGCATGTTTCCAGAAATAAATCAAGAGACTGACAAGAGCTCTGCCTGATATGAATAATAGAAAAATGAGCCACTCTGTGCAAGGAAGTTGGTGGAAGATGGGAGGCAAGCAGGGGAGAGAAAGAGATTTTCAGCAGCAGAGGGGACCTCAGAGACCCATCTGTAAGATGGACACTTCGCTCAGCATGATTTCTGCATTTATGCCTATTTAATGGTCAGCAGGGCAATCAATAGATTGCCTGTTACCTGGTTAATCATGGGTCTGTTGAGGGGTGGCAATGGGCATGCTGGCTGTGGGATCCATGGGCTGACAAAAAGACCGTTGAATGTTGACTGTTACTTTTCTTTCTCTTTCCCCAGGGCAGCCACTGAAGTTTTGGCAGTGTTGCTGAAATCCAGTAAGCACCTCTTTTGAAGGGTGGTTATTTCCTTCCCCTCTGGGTTTAATGAAAGATACCCTCTGGTCCCCATGGCTCTTTCTTTTTTCTTTCTTTTTTTTTCATGAACTACTATTTCTCAAGCACCTATGGCTCATTTCTGACCTTGAAAGCGATAAAGTCATGTCCTGGGTCTTTGGGGTAAGATAGAGAATATTATGGTTGTTCCAAGTACATGACCACAGAGACAAAATAAATATTATCCATACATAATGCAACCAAGACAACGGACCCTGAAGGGGATATATTGTCTACTGTGGACCTGGTGGATCCTCCACCCCTGTCTAACAGAGCCAGTAGTCCCTAAAGATTGTTGGAATAAACTCCACGTTCCAGTGGGATTGCCTCCAGGTTCCAGTGGGAGAAAAGATTTTGGCTGGATGGAGAGCAGTATTCCTGTATTTGGTTCTCAACTCAGCTGAGCTCATGAGTCTATTATTCTTGGGCAGGTGGAGTGTTGGGAATTGCTTGGACAATGTTGATGCTGATAACAAATTTATATTTAAAAGTTGACTCTTTTCTCAGTTACTTGAGTGATTGCAAAATAATAGCTCTGGGGTTCTGAATAATTTGAGGATTTTTTTTTGCCTGGTAGCCCTGGCCTAATTACATTGGGAGCCAATTTCATGTGTGCAATATAATAGGAGGCACAATGCACTTGGGAGGGAAGAAGTCTTAGCTTAATGTTTTTACTCATTTTTTCCTCCTTACCTCTTCATCTATTTTAATTTGGCACCTTGGAAACCAGCTGCTTCAATTGTGATATTTGTTTCTCTACAGGGAGCCTGAGGCCTGTGGGTAATAGGTGAACTTTAATAAAACTTTTAAAGAAATAAATAAAAATAAAAACACTCTCTTCCCCCTCATTCATATATCTCTGTCAACTATGAGCACAGAGAAAGAGCCAAATCACATGCTGTTTCCCTTTACAGACTTAGAAAAATTGAAGCTTGAATTCATTTAGTTTATTCGAATTTGATAGGAGACACAAGTCTGTCCACAGCTTAAAGACCTGCAGGTAGAATGGAGGTGGTAAGAGCAGGATGGGGGAGTGAAGAGGAAGGGGTTACGAAGCCCTGGAGATAGGAAGGGATGGAAAAGTGTTACCTGTGGGTTCTGGGGAGAGGACCATTCATTCTTCAGACTGAACTTGCTTCAGGTTTGGCATCTCGGTTCTCATTATTTATCTGCTCCCTTGGTTGCTCCCAAATGCCCAGTGTTTGATGCAGCAGGGTGAGGGAGTGTTGAATTGCAGGAGGAAAAGATGCCGAGAGCAGCCTGGTAGGCCAGCCTGTAAATGTCATGCCTTGGGAAAGAAGGTATCTCTCAAATCCCCCCAGCCCAGCCTCGGCCTGGAGGACTTGATGTTTCATGGGAAGGGAGCCCAGAGAGCTGAGTAAGGCTGGCTTACTTTCTACACACACACTTTCCTTAGGTCTTGAGCTTAGGGTAGAGCATCTTGATATAAATCGTACCTACTTAGATGTGTAAACCTCTGAAAGTAGTCTTATGTCAGTTGTTAACTGTATTGATCAGAAACATAATGCCTCAGCCCAGGAAAAACCAATAGCCAGTGCAAACATGGCTTGATTCAGGTTCAGACCATGTAGCTAGGTTTTCAACATACCAGCCATGCCTAGTAGGCTGAGTATATGGTGCTGGGGCTCAGCTTTTAGAATTTCTAACTTCTTCTTTCCCTTCAGAGCTTAGCTCAGATATTGCCTCCTCTGAAAATCCTTTCTCTGACTACCAGAACTTGGATGCCCCTCCTCAATGCTCTTATAGGCTCTCCCAACTCAGACTTGATTACATTATGATGAAATTGCTATTGTCTGTGTCTTCCAGCAGACTGCAAGCTTATGAGGGAGAGTGTCATCTGTATTGATCATTGTCTTACTTGCCTCAGCACAATGAAGAGCCTGAAAATAAATATTTGTTGACAAAATTTTTTTGTTTTTTTTTTCATTTTTTTAAAAATAATTTTAAGTACTGGGATACTAAATTTTTAAATGAATACATGATTTGTGATTTCTCCCATGTGTAAAAATGGCAGTACTGCCCCCTACTACCTGAATCTAACATCCATGCATAGAACCAATGATCTAAACATTCGTCATTCTCATCTCTATTTACCTGTTCTAATAGGTTAGTGGAGAACTGCAATAGCTTGCTGTCCTCCTCATATAAAACGGGTTTTAGTGTCCCATTAGGAGGATGTATAGCCTATTTGCTAATTGTGCTGAGCTGTCTATACATCTCTTGTGTTACTTATAACACAAGAGAGTTGGATGAGAGGTTCTCTAACATTCTTTCTAACACTAAATACTCAGCCTTAATGTGTATCAGGGTTTCTCAATGTACCATTGGCATTTTGGACAGGATGATTATTTGCTGTTAAGAGTCTGTTGCAGGAGCAACATCCCTGGCCTCTACCCACCAGATGCCAGTATCATGCCTCAGTTATAACAAACAAAATTATCTTCAGACTTTGCCAAATATGTTCCCCCGGGGGGTGAGCAGCAAAATTACCTCTTGTTGAGAATCACTGATGTGTATTTGGGCACACACATGAGCTGAAGCTCATTCAAAGTTTCAAAAGACCCCTTCCAAATACCTTTATTGATATTTCCAAGAAATGTGCTTCTTGCATAATTAATGTTAAATTCCTCAGTATCAGCATCATTCATATGGGTTCATAAGAGGTAAGAACACTGAAGGCAGACTGTCATTGTGAGCATTTTACAAAGTACTTGGGAGGGAAACAGATTCTAGAGGATCTTGAGGGTCTGAGAATGAGGAGGGCAAATAGATTTCATAATGAGTAGGAAGTCCAATGTGTGAGTTGAAGAATTCTGAGATCATGTTTAAGCTCAGCAGGAAAGAGGACTACATTTAAATAGCAAAGTCTGTCCATGGATTTGGGGAGAAGTAATAACAGCATGTCAGGCAGCTGCCATCTTTGTTTTACCAGCCTATCGAAAGTATTGCATGGCGTGAAGTTATAGATGGTACCACCATTCTGATGATGCAGGGGTTGCTGCAGGGCATACAAGTGTTGTGGACTTTTCTATTTGCTTTACATTGCCTATATGTCATGCATAGTTAAGACCTGATATGGAATGTCTTTCGATTTGGATCCCAGAGTGAGTTTGCCTCAGCTGAACTTAAATTCAGGAAGTCAGTTTCTGTCTAAAATTCAAGACTTCACCATCTGACACTGATACATGGGAGCGTTTATGTAAGCCTTTAGCTCCTAAAGGCACACTCCTTTTAGCTGGTGATTATTATGACCTTGATCTTTGCTTGTCAGTGAGTATAAAAGTTGGCCATTGTAGTTGTTCTCTGTAATTGCATCACAAAAGGGAGAGAATTCCCTGATCTAAGTAAAGCCAGGAGTAAAGAGCCACTACTTTGCGGGGAGAGGGGGCAGTCAGTGGTCCTGTGGCAGTAAACACTAGGGTGGGTTGGAAATCTGAGGTCACTGTGGCACTATCAAGTAGTGACAGGCAGAGACCATCCCCAGGAAAAGCAGAACTGCGGGATCAGGGAGACTTGGAGTCCACCCACAGTAACCACAGAAAGCAAGGGGAAGATCACCTGTGTTGCATTTGGAAGATCTCATTATTGAGCTTTCTCTTTTATCAAGTAGCCACTGCATGAAAAACCAGTGTAGAATATGTGGGTGATGGTAAAAGAGAAATGAACCAAAACACATTTCCCATCTCTTTCTCCTGAGCAATAGCAGGCAAAATAAACCTGGAAATCCTAGGCCTCTTCTCCAATTATCACAGCAATTTGGGATCCTACGAATTAAAAATCATTGCTTACTCAAGGTTCCTTTCTGTGTCTGTGTAGGCTGGAATGACCTAATCCAAATCCTATGCCTTTCCTTGTGTCAGTTCCCTCTTCTCCACTCACACATGCACAAACCCCACCCTAAATTGTCCTGTGTTGAAAGCTTTGCCTTTTTATGCTTTATCCTACCTGAACACATTTAGCTTTTTATTCCTGAAATGTAGTAAAGCATTAGTTAGGAAATAGTGCTACTTATTATTGCTGGCGATTTTTTAAATATAATAAATCAAAACAACATGTCCTTTGTTTTTCACTCCATATTGGTCTGTTCTCACACTGCTATGAAGAAATACCTGAGGCTAGGTAATTTACAAAGGAAAGAGGTTTAATTGACTCAGTTTTGCAGGGCTGAGGAGGCCTCAGGAAACTTACAATCATGGCAGAAGGGGAAGTAAACATGCCCTTCTTCGCATGGCAGTAGTAAGGAGAAGTGCCAAGGAAAAGGGGAAAAAAACCCTTATGAAACGATCACATCTCATGAGAACTCACTATCACCAGAACAGCATGAGGGTAAATGCCCTCATGATTCAATTACCTCTCACCGGGTCCCTTCAATTAAAGATGAGATTTGGGTGGGGACACAGCCAAACCATATCACCCTTTCTTGTCATCTGCCTTCACTCTGCCTTTATCTCATCTCTTCCTCTACCCCTACCTTCATCTCTGTCTTTCCTCTTTTTTCCTCATCCTTTTCACTGTTTCTCATTTCCTTGTCCACCTTTCCCTCTTTCTTTTTGCTTTCTCAATTACCTTCCATAAGCATTAGACATAAATGCATTTTTGAAAAATTGTGACCCTGGAAGTGGCACTTGAGTAAGCGTGAGGCAATGGGATTATGCCTGATTTGTACTGGCTCCAGAAATGAATCTTCAAATAGTGTCTTAGCATTAACCTTGCTGTCCAGATTTAAAGGTCATATTCTTGCAACAAGAAAACACCTTCTGGTTCAGGCCCTAAAACTTAATAAGGGAATGATGAATCTCTGTCAGAACACTCTCCAATTTAAGAATTAGCATTTAGAGGAGTCTGGAAGTTTGCAGAAGTTGGGGCATAGGAACAGGAAAGCAAGTTAGCAAGGAAGAGAGAAGAAAAGAGGGGAGGGAGAGATGTAAGAGAGCTAATGGGAAGTTTGGCAGGAAGTCGAGACTTCTCACAGATCTTCCTAGTTAATGCTCTGTCTGGCTGGCTCACGGGGACAGCCCGTCAGCCTGTTGCTCCAGGAGGCTAGGAAGGGAGGGCATTCTAAGTGCTGAGAGCCGGATCAGGAACAGACAGCCTCATGGTCTCAGGAGTCATCTGCTGTGACCTGGCAATCAGCAATGCAGAGATGGGAGATGGCCAAATGGCTGCTCTACTACAAAATGTCAAAGAAGGGGCCATCTTTGATAGGCACCCAAATCAGGTCTTTATAAGAATTCTGAGAGCTCCAAGGAATCCCCAGAATGGCAATATATATTTTAGGATGGTTGGCGTTGTTAATCTTTTGATCTCATGACCATGCACAAGTACCAGTGGATCAATGCAGCTGTCACTGAACTTGCATGTAAATTCTGTGTTTCTACACTGTCTGTGGTCTGCTCTTCTGGCTCCTGCCTCTTCTCTGCCTTGACAGGAATGATGCCCCCAAGGTTCTGCCCGCAGAGTGTGTTTCTTCCTTTAGTTTCCAGAGGAGGGCCATGGAGTCAGACTATGAGAACTGGAAAACACCTTCAAGGCTGTCTCAACCAGTGGTGTTCAAATATTTGTTTTTAAAAATTCATTGTTGTTACTCATTTTTAATTGAAAAATTAAAATGTATATATTTGTGGTGCACAACATGATGCTTTGAAATATGTAGACACTGTGATGGCTGAATTGAGGTAATTGACACATGACACATTTTGAGTGGAGAGCTCAGAGCCACGTCTGCCCGGCTCCCATCAATTCTCTGCACGGTGGCCTCTGAGACACATTCACAAAAAACAGGGCTCCTGTGAACCCACAAAACTATTGATCTTACCTCCCCCATCCCCCTTATTTTCATAGGAGGAAACTGAGGACCAGAGAGAGGGCATGATCCACCTAGATCTCTGAGACTTTGAATGTTTCACGTCCAGGTTTTCTTTGGGTCTCAGCACAAATAGCACTGCTATAGTTCAGAGAATCTTATGTTTATAATTCAGAGAACTAACTATACTGTAATCGATGAATCTTTTTTTTTTGCATATTATGTGTGTATGCATATTTTTCCTACTGGGTATAGCTCCAAAGGAACTGGGATTCTACAGGATCCCCTATACCTCATACTGAGCTACACCCAGAGGAGCTGCTAATACATTAATGTTGACTAAGAAAGAATTCCAGGTTCCTGACTTAAGCCTCACACATTTGCTTTCACTCTTCCTTGGTGAAGAGTACAGCCTAATTCCTGTCCCCAGAAGGAATCAAATTGTGGCATGATTATAGAACTGATGTCTCTTCTTCCACCATAACTTCTGGAGAAGCATGCAATATATTTCTGTGCTGAGCCAAAAATTTGCTTCAAATAATATTGATAGATTTTTGCATTTGTCACACTGGGATGGACGGCTGTGATTGAGTGTGTAGGAATACAGCATAGCAAGCTACATCCATCACGCTGTTGGTTTGAAATGACAACCCAAATATCTACCATTTATCGAGAGTTCTTAGTATGTCAAGCACTCTATACACAGTTAGCCTTCAAGGAGGTATTATAATCCCCATTTTACAGGCGTAGGAACTGAAGTTTGGAAAGCTGAAGTAACTCACGTCGTTAGTGGGCTACAGGGCTTATCTGCCAGTCTCCAGACTCCCGGGACCTGAGCCCTGTGCTGAACTGAGGAAATTAATGAGGCTAGGTTTATTTAGCCTAAAGAAGATATGACTGGAAGTTGAAAAAAAGTAAATACTGTCTAAATATTAGGAGGATTATTGTGGAAGGGGGTATCTGTCATTCAGGTTAGAAAAGAACACAGTCCATGCCTTGTAAGCATCTGAGTGGGAGCCAGCAAGAGGTGTCCAGCACACCACTGTGGCTGTGTAAAGGGCCAGGGTTTCTGCTGCCCTAAGGCTGAGCCTCAGGCCAGCTGATGAATGATGGGGTGAGAGAGTGGAAGGGAGCCGGCAGAATTACAGACTCCTCATATGCCATGCTGTACTCAACCTAGCATATGGCTTTTTTCCCTTGGCTTCAAATTCAGTTCTGTCTGCCAAAATGTTATGTCTTTTGCATAAGTCCATAGAAGAGCTTAAAAAGTTTAAGCTAAAGGGATACTACCTGTCCTCGTCGCCCCGTCCCTGTCCCATTGGGACGGTCAGACCCAGTAGGTTGGGCAGATCTTTGGGACTGAGCCACAGACAGCAGCGCATGTCCTTCCTCTTTCGGCCATGTGGTGGTGCTGTTCTTTTAGTTATCTTGGCCGCGCTAGTCCAATATTTATTTTCGGTGAGTAATTTGTTTATCAGGAGGTTATTCTAATCTAATTTTGGCCATATTTGCTATTCCACACTATCTGTGCTTCCCAGCGTTAGCAGCTTGCATGTCTTGAAGGAAATTAGCTGAAGATGGTCTCAGAGGCATTTGCTTAGCCATTATTTAAGGGAGTCAAGGGGAGGCAGAGTGAGCAGAGCTCAGGGTGAGAACAGCCAATGGAATTTGTTACATTTTCCGTGATGTTAAGCATGATGGAGCAGGACTTACGGAGGGCGAGAGCACCCAGAGCTGCTTTTTCAGAGCTGCCTCTGGTGAATCCTAGAACATCTTGTAGTTACTTCTCCCCATTTCCTTCTTGCTCTCTGATAATCTGTTATCTTCCTCACCTGGTCAGGAAAACACCACGTAAGGACAATGCCCTTCTGCCTCCCCGCCCTGCATGTAGCCCTCATTCCGTATCATAGTATATTTTGTGATCCTTTTACTGCCAGCCCTCAACGAAGTGGGAAGGAGGGTAGGGAGTAAGTAGGGAGAGGATGACTGTTTATTAGAGTACCTGCAATGAATAATGACTGCTAATAATTATGGAACACAGCACTTGCTAGACACTTTACACAAGGCATCTCATTCTCAGTAGAGCCTGTAATATTATGATCCCCATTTTACATGCAAGAAAGGTGTAATTAGGAGAGGTTGGTGACTTGCCCAAGATCCCATGGTAAATGAAGAGCTAAAATTTGAACTCAGTTGTGACCATTTCCAAAGGAGAAAAGCTTCATATTTCAAAGATTATTCCCGCCTTCCACATGGAGTCAGGAAACTGGACTCTGGGTTCAGTGCAGCCATAGATTGGCTCTGTGACCTTAAACTAGTTCGTTGCCATTACACTTGACTTCAGTTTGATTTTTCAAAAATGGAAGGGTTAGCCCAGGTGAAGAGATTAGGAATTCTTCAGTAGCAAAACCTTTTTTTTTTATAAATAAAATCAATTAGGGAAATTGCAAGCATAAAGCAAAATATGGGAGGTAAGAGGGGGGCAATTAACGACAGCATGAGCTTTCTCTTGCCCCTCCCTTTTCCCTGGCTCTTGATAGACACTGAGAAACACCCAAAGAAGTTCCTGAGGGGCCAGAAGAAATCAAGTTTGAAAACCTCTGAAATAAATATACTCAAGGGACTCTTCCAGAGTCCGGTCTGTTGTTTGAGATTACAACTTAAAAAAATGGGCTGACACTTTCCTTAGGAGGTTTGAAAATGTGTTAAATTTTACTATGCAGTGGCAATAAGGAAGAACTAGTGAAGTTTGACCTGGAGGAAGATCCAAAATATTGTTCTCATCCTCCAGCCCTAGTCAAGTAATTCTGAGTCTCTTGGGACTAACAGACCTAATTAAACAATTGAACTGGACCTGACTCAGTGAGGAGGGTCAGCTTCCAGTTGGGATTTTACTGGCAGGCAGGATGAACAGTATAATTCCACCTTCCCAAGGTGGCCAGGGTGTTCCCAGGCACTCATTCTGGGTCCAACACAAGCCGTGGATGGTGGTGTTGAGCTTTTCTTGCTTGATACAAAACTCTTGGCCACATAAGATATTGTTGGGCTGCAATTGCCGCTAATCTTGGTTCTTACACTCATGCAGGATGCTGACTTTCATCAGGAGATCCTGTCAAGACTTAATTCTATCTCAAGGGCTATTCCTCTGACCTGTATATCTGCTTGTAGGTTTTGGCCATGTTCTTTCTTTGACCATAGTATAAAAGTGCTCAAGGTGGCTTGGGGACATGTGTGCAGAATGGTGTATGTTTGCTGTAAGCTCGGAGCTCTTACTCTGAAAGAGTGAGTCACAAGACCGAGCGTGGTGGCTCATGCCTGTAATCCCAGCACTTTGGGAGGCCGAGGCAGGCAGATCACAAGGTCAGAAGTTCAAGAGCAGCCTGACCAATACAGTAAAACCCATCTCTACTAAAAATACAAAAATTAGCTGGGCATGGTGGCATGCACCTGTAGTCCCAGCTACATGGGAGGCTGAGGCAGGAGAATCACTTGAACCTTGGAGGCGGAGGTTGTAGTGAGCCAAGATTGCGCCACTGCATTCCAGCCTGGGTGACAGAGAGAGACTCCGTCTCAAAAAAAAAAAAAAAAAAGAAAAAGAAAAAGAAAAAAAAAGGGTAAGTGACAGTGGAGAATAGCACTTGCTCGGTGGAGCTGAATGGTGGCCACTGTGGCATGTTTCTTACTGACTCTGTGGTACACTTCCCTCGTCTGTAAAGCAGGGAAAACCACATGCTCCAAAGATAATTAGTAAGATTTAAACAAGGTGATGTTTAAAAGAGCGGGAGTACAGCGCTGGATCTTAGTACATCTCAATAAAGATGAACTCTTGTTTTATTGTCATCACCATTTCAAAAGTCCTGGAGGTTTCAGGAATTGATGATATAAGGGCATAAAGCCTGATGAAATGTAAATTTGTCTCCCAAGATCTTCCCCGAGGGTTGAATGATATCTGGTTGTTTTTAGAGTCTTTTTTTTTTTTTTTCAAGAAGCTTTTTCTGTAAAAGTGCCAGATGATAGTAAATATTTTAGGGTTTGTGGATCACACAGTTCTGTCACAACTGCTTAATTCTTCCCTTATAGGACAAAAACAGAAACAGACAACATATAAAGAAATGAAAAACTTTGTGAAAATGGGCTGTGGGCAATTTGCTGACCCCCTACTTTAGACTATGTGAGCCTCGGATCTGGGGACTCTGTTCCATTCATTCTTATTTCTTAAGCTATTGACTCTATGTGTTTTATACAGCAGACACTCAGAGTAAATGAACAAAGGAATCAATGAATAAGTGAAAGTGTGCAGATTCAACCCTACTCAGTCAATCCGCATGTTCTTACTTTGTTTTACTTCAGGAAATCAAAGGTTAATACGTTGATGAGTTCCAAATGTCTTAAATTTTAGAACGTGTATCATCCTGGCATAATTGATGACTGGCTGTGGATTGATGAAGATAAATATCACAAAGATTTAAGGAGATAGACAAAAATATAAACATTTCGTGACTCGGAAAGTACACCGTGGCTTCCTCATCACTTTCAGGATTGACTGTACAATTATTTATTTATGTCAAAATGTACCTCAGGTGTTTCCTAGCACCTTCTAATAATAGCACCTTTTCATATATACAATCTCATTTAATCTTCAGCATGGTCCTGTCAGACAGGTAAATATTTAATTATTCAATAACTGTAGTTCTCAACATGAGTGATTTTGCCCCAGAGGGAGCAATTCGCAAGGTCTAGAGACATTTTTGTTGTCATATCTGTGGTGGGAGAGGGTGTGCTGCTGGCATCAACTGAGTAAAGGTCAGGTTGCTGCTGAACATCCTACAAATGCATAGGATGGACCCACACAATGAGTAATATCAGCCCAAGATATCAACAGTGTGAGGTTGGGAAAAATAGTGTTCTATAGAGAGGACACTGAGGCCGAAAGAGATTGGCTGACTTGCCTGAGATTGTGTAATATGCACTTGGCATATTGGGACTAACCTCTATCCCTTCCTTTCACTACTGCAGGGTTTTAAACTTTTTTTGAAATAAATGAATGTTTATTTTTATTTTTGAATGAAATCCTTTGCATAGCCACTGACTATAAACGGATGACAGTGAAGCTACTCTGGGGACAATGGAAGTTAGAGATCCTGCTCAGCCTTTTTCTTAGCTCCTTCCACCAGTCCCAGGGGCACACACTATGGCAACCACTGCCCACAGACCATGAGGCACATAGAGCACCAGACATCTCTTGGCACCCCTGACCTTCCATATGTCCCTGGAACTGCTACCTTTTTTTTTTTTCTGGTTGGGGATGAAGCATCCAAGTTCTGCTTCAATAAAATGCATTGCACAGAGGAAGAGAGAATGGAAGCATTGGGGTCACATATGAGGCTATTGATTGCTGGTGCAGCCCAGGTGATAGGAGAGGATGGCCATATCAAGAGTGGTAGGAGTTGAGTTAAAAGGAGAGTGAACACGGCTCAAGGTTCTGTGATTGCATAGTGATAGGGCTCTGATGACTGGAGGAACACCAGGGTCCTTAGTCTCGGGCCGAATTGGATAAAACGACACGAACACACGTGGAGTATTTTTAAGGAGTGGAGAGTTTAATAGTCAAGAAAGAAGGAAGAAGCCTCCCCATACAGAGACAGAGGGAGGGGGGCTCCAAAGCCGAGAGAGGAAACCCCGAGTGCGGCAGAAATCAGCCAGTTATATGAGGAGGCTGGAGGAGGGAGTATCTGATTTGCACTGGGCTCAGGGGGTTAGTTTGACCAGGTGTGTCATTCACATAGCCCAGGGAAAAGACTGGCCCTCCCACCCTAGCTTTTTAATATGCAAATGCAGGATGCCATGATGTTCTACACACATGGGGATATGTGGCGGCGACCATGTTGCCAGGCACACGTTGGGGCAAGGGCAAGAAGACATGGGTGGACCCAGTTTCTGATGGTGGACCCAGTTTCTGATGGCCTTGATTTGCATATCAAAGCTGGCCAGCCCAGCTCTAAAAGCCGGGGCTCTCCTGCTAGACAAGAAACGTTCTGGAGCTGCTTTAAAAGAAACAAAAACTTCCCAAGGACCCCCTTTCCTCTCTATTTGCCTAAAATAATTTCTTAACTCCTGTAACAATAGTGACACACTATTGGCTGACAGAAGGCTGAAGGGTGGCAGGCTCAGGGGTGCAGAAACATTTGCTATTTGCCTCTTCCTCATACACTCAGGGCCTAGAGGCAGTGCAGTGTGAACCCATTCATGAGTGATACTTGCAACACAGGGCAGATTTGCTTTCCTGCTGTCTATGTTGGTTGTCTGTACTCTGGCCAGAAGCAGGCAGCACCACTGGTGGACAGACAGGTGCCTTAAATATCAAGTAGGGGAGAAAGGAAGGTGAGGGAAAGCCTCTGATTTTCTTCTTCTTGGTATAAATCCTGGCTTTCTTCTTTAAGTGTCATCCTCTGATAAGTTGACAGTGGACACAGCAAAGTCAAACCAGGTGGAAGATTTTCTAGACCTGGAAAGGATAATGGCTTGTCTTGGGGTTTAGCAAGTACTTCCTTCCCCACCCACAGTCTAGACTCAAAATAAAACTTTCCATGGATAGGAAAACTCCTATACAAGTTTCTAGGCCTATTTCTAAGACAATTATTCTGAAGTGCCTTCTTGCAGAGATGCAAACACAACAGAAAGGCGAGTGAGAAAGTCTCAGCCTGACAGATTCCCCCACTTTTGCACAACCTGTTGGGATGGGTCTCAAAATGGTGGGGGTTACACATCTTGATCCCTGCTCACCTTTCCCGTCAGCTGCTACTACTGTCCCCTTGCTTTCTTCACCTGGCTTTAGCTCCTGGACTTTTTGTTATTTGTACTCACCAAGCTTTTGCTTTATCCACTTGCTGTGTGCCCTTGAGGTTTGAAGAATTTCCTATCCCCAGATCTCTGCATCCTGGCTCCTTCCTGTCACTCATGTCTCAGCTCCAATGCCTCCTCCTCAAGGGTCTTCCCTGATCGTCCAACCTTCCAACCTAAAGCAGCCACCCTACCTCATCACTCTTGCCACTGTTTTGTTTTCTCTGTATCACTTGTCTCTATGTGAAATCGCCTTGTTTAGTTTTGTGTGTGCATATTTGGTATCTGCCTCCCCCCGCCACTCCTATGGGACTGTAAACCCCATAAGAGGTGAGATTTTGTCTATTTCATTTTCTGCTGCATCTCTGCTGTCAATAATAGTGCCTGGAACAACTGGTATATCGTAGTTGCTAAATAAATGTTTGCTGAATGGATTAAGGGTAGTACCTTGGGTTTTGGGTGTGTGAGCATGGTTTTAGTTTATAATTTACTCTCTGCCTAGCCATAGGGAGAATCTGGCTTTCCAGACAAAGGCCTATATGGTTATTTGCATCTAAGAAGCAAACTTTCCAAGAGTCTACCATGTTAGAGAATTTTCAAACTAGCAATATTGAAAAATCAACCATTTTTTCCTCAAATCTAAGTCTATCATCAACTGTGAGGTGTATGCCATTTTTTATGTGCCACTGAATGAGAAAACGCTGTCAGTTACAATGAAAACATCACCCTTGGTAAGAAGCACCTTAATTTCAGAAATGCTAAAATGTGGATAAACATATGCCTGAGGATTGATAAAGTATGATGTGACTCCTCATATGGAATGTAGAATATTGACTCAGAAGAGTTTCGAGTCTTGTGGCGCCTTCTATGTTTATTTTTTAAATTTAGTTTTTATTTTTATTTTTTTGTAGAGATGGGGATCTCACTCTGTTGTCCAGGCTGGTCTCAAACTCTTGGCTTAAGCAATGCTTCTGCCTTGGCCTCCCAAAGTGCTGGGATTACAGGTGTGCCCCTTTCTCTTAATAGGTGCAGCATTGCAACCTAACGTCCTTCATTAGACATTGTATGTGCTGAGGGTGGGGGAAGAGCAGAGATGTGTGAGGAAGAGAAAGGTGTGGATTCTGAGGCTTTACTGAGAGTAGAGAAATTCCTATGGTTTGGGACTAGTTCTGTGGAAAGTTATTAGAAGGAGTTGAGGATTTAAAAAAGGTAGATTAATCTAGATTTAAAACAATGCTCTGAAGTGTAGTTTCTTACCTGTTCCGATTTCTGGAGCTTAGGAAAAGCATCTTTAATTTTATAAAGGCAGTCAATTGAGAAAACAAGATTTGCTTGAAACCAAAATTTACTTTATAGCCAAGTTTTTTGAAATGTATCTACTTTACAAAAAGAAAAAAGTACCTGTAAGCTAATTCAAAACTATCATTCTTATTTGAGCAAATGATAATCAAGTATAATTTCCATTATGGATGGCATTAGGCTTCCTTATGCTTTTGTACATATCTGGCTGTTTTCCTTTGCACCAGCCACTCCTGCAGCTACAGGGCAAGAGGAGGGGCAGTTGACTCCACCTTTCCTCAGTGGTTCCGCACTCACACCTGGGCCTGACATTGCTGGGCCGGCCTCATTGTGTCATTGGCTGGATGTCATGAAGTCCTCAAAACGTCTTCTCTAGGGACTCAAAGAACCATAGGCCATTTATTTGGCCCTTAAACCTTCTTAAGTTTCCTCTGAAAAATCAACTCTTACCACAATTTAGGGCCCTGGGAGAGAGCAGAGAAGTTGGAGAAGGGGGATTGGCTAAAAACCACTCCCTTCAAGCACTGCAGGCTGTATCTCCATTAGTCTTTCAGAAATCTTCCCCAGGAAACTGGATTAGTGGTAAGAACTAAATGTCTTTACATAGGTGCAAAGAATGTACACTATGCTGACAGCCTTGTGAGATGATGAATATGTTTATTAGCTCAATTTGTTCATTCCCCAAGGTATATAGGCATGGAAAGATCACATCGACCTCCATAGACATATACAATCATTGTTTATCAATTAAAAATGAAAGTAAAACTAAAAAGGGGCTTTGAGACTACCATGGGATGTTAACCTTTGGAGTCAGATGAGGACATTTCATGTGAATCCTAGATATGCCACTTATAAGCTCTGTAGACTTAAATAAGTTGTTTAACTTCTCTTAACCACTGTCTTCATTTGTAAAAGAGGGAAAGTAATACTTTAAGCATTTTCATAAGACAGATGATCCATATAAGATGATTAGCCTAGTGCAGAGCACATAGGAAATATTTAGTAAATAAATATTCATGTTGTAATGTGTTCTGATGGCAAAGTAGACAGCTTGCTTTTCATGTAATATGATTTAGAAGACTTAGTAGAGACTACTTTATCCAGAAACATCTTCTAAATAGACTCCCTCAAAAGACCTCTAAGATAATCTGTTGCAAAGTCAAGGGTATTGTATACTATAGTTAGGGACACCACTACCTTTAGTCTTACTAATGTCTCAGAAATGGGAATTCTTGGGTGGAAAATTGCAGGGTTTGAGAACCATGGTTTGAAGCGAGGGTTTCAATGTGGAGTCCTGTTTGGGATCAGGCAAGTTTTGTGATATAATTGCTCGAGGTTGGGAGGAAGGGATTTGGAAGCAAACTTTGGATAGTAAGAGTTTAATCCCCCCAGTTATGTGGTCTTCTGTTCTGAGAGGGGGGTTTCTATCCTGAAAAAGACTAGTTTAAATGTCAGTAATTCAGATGAATGGATTTTCAGGAAGGCTCTGAAACAGTAGAGCTATTTAATTTTTCTGGGCAAGAATTGTTTGGGGTATGATATGTCGTGGTACTCTGTATAGC
Organism: Papio anubis; assembly: GCF_008728515.1. Taxonomy (NCBI): domain Eukaryota; kingdom Metazoa; phylum Chordata; class Mammalia; order Primates; family Cercopithecidae; genus Papio; species Papio anubis. The sequence continues at coordinate 102,854,139 of NC_044982.1, read as the reverse complement.
TGGAAGTGATTTCTGTTCTCAGGAATGGTGAAGGGCCTCGAGTCCTTGTATTTATTCTTATATATGTCTTATGAAATGTAAAGGTGGCATATTAAGCATGTAACTGCTATCAGTCATATGGATCTTAGAGGATTAACTAATCTTCTAAAAAGCCTTTAGGGTAATGAGACTCAGTACGTGTACATTTTGCCAGAGAGGGAAATTTTCAGGTTTATATCATGGACATAGCCTTTAATGGCACCTAGGATAAAATGGAGTGTGAACTTCAGCATGCATAAAGAGGAGTGTTTCATTGTATGTATGAGAGTGTCTCAGAAGAGGCAGCAATGTAGGACTGGTGGCTATTTTGGGGTGAGAAGTCATCTACATTCCATGGGGATTGAAAAAAATGATTATAAGTTTTACTTATTTTGAAATTTTTCCTTTGGCTATGTTCATCGGTGAAAGGTATGTGAAATTTGGATGCCATCTTTGTAGGGAAAGGAATGATCATTTATTGAGCACATACTTTATGTCAAGTGCTGAGTTATGTTTTCAATTATTATAATGGACTTGTAAGAATGTTTCAATTATTTTTATCTTTTTTATATTGCTTAATATTTACAGATGATGGAAATTCAGTTCAGAATGGCTAAGTGTCCTTCTTAGTCCATTTTGTGTTTCTATAACAAAATCCCTGAAACTAGGTAACTGATAAAGAACATAATTTTTTTTTTCTTACAGTTCTGGAGGCTGGGAAGTCCAAGATCAAGGGTGTGGTATCTGGTGAGGGCCTTCTTGCTGCATCCTCACATAGCAGAAGGTGAAAGGGCAAGCTAGCAGGACACTGTGCGAAGCCTCTTTTACAAGGTCTTTAATCTCATTCACAAGGGAAGAGCCTTCCTGGCCTAATCATGTCTTCAAGGCCCCACCTCTTAATATTATCACATTGACAACACCTGAATTTTGGAGGGAACATGTTCAAACCATAACATTGAGTAGCTTAACCAAGGTTACACAGCTAGTAAACACTAGAGCCAAAAGTAAAATCAGTAACTAGGGCCCCCTGAAGCTTCTGTTCTCATTGTGATATGGTTTGGCCGTGTCTCCACTGAAATCTCATCTTGAATTGTAGCTCTCACAGTTCACACGTGTCATGGGAGGGACCCAGTGGGAGGTAGTTGAATCATGAAAGTGGGTCTTTCCCATGCTGTTCTCATGATAGTTAATAAGTCTCATGATATCTGATGGTTTTAAAAGGGGAATTCCCCTGCACAAGTCTCTCTTGCCTGCCACCATGTAAGATGTCACCTGCTCTTCTGCCATGATTGTGAGGCCTCCCCAGCCTCACAATTCACAGTGGAACTCTGAATCAATTAAACCTCTTTCCTTTATAAATTACCCAGTCTCAGGTATGTCTGTATTAGCAGCATGAAAACAGACTAATACATTTGTCTGTAACAATAGAGAGCCATTGGAATAAAAAAAAAATACATGATGATGATAGTGATGGTGATAGTTTCCACAGGCAACAGATACTGTACCTATTATATATCAGGCATTGAGCCATCTACTTTATATGTATTATCTCATTTAATTCTCTCAACAGTCTCACAAAAGAGAGATTACTATTGATTTTATTTCAGATAAAGACTGAGTGATAGAGCTGTAAAGTAGCATGCTCAAAGTCACACAGCTAGAAAGCAGTGGAGCTTCTGGCCATATGCAAGAATTTCAGAAAGACAGTGACAGGAAGTTGAAGGATCTGCCCACAGATCAGGATGAGCAAGGCAGTGAAGGGCACATGAGTTCAGAAGTCTACACTCATCTGTACGTCTCATTTCTGGAGCTGTGGCTGTTAAAGTGTCCAATACATTACTTTGCTGCAGGCTCCCACACTTTCTCTGCTTAAGGTCATCACTGCTCCCAAAAAGGATGATGCAGTTCCGAAATATGGGAAATAAAGAGCAGTGATAACAACTTCCTTCAGTTTTGCCAAAGAAGAAGAGCAGTGGGCTGCTTGCAGGTATAATTATCCAGAACGCCAACCATTTCTCCCCACAAGTCTGTTGTGGGGTCCCACATTACCCAGGAGAAATTCAATTTTTTGAGTCTTGAAGGTTTCTAGGCTTTCCTCTTTAGACCACAAACATCTTTATAAAGATGGTCGGGATCTCCAGTGCCTTCAGGAGCTAGGCAGGTAATTCACTTCTGAAGGAGCTGGGGTTAGACAAAAAAATGAGTTGATTACTGTGTCAACCTGTGGATTGCTTCCCCTGCTCACTCGCCTTGACAACACTGTGTGGCTAATAGTCTGTGGGTTACCTGTTTGTAACACCAAAAGGCTCCATTTTTTTTTTCCTCCTGATCGTCAAAGTTTGTTGTAGAACGCATGAGAAATAAAACTACAGAAAAGTCTAAATAAGCAAATAGAATCATCAGTTGATCCCCGATCCCATTAAGTGTTCTTGTTACCTTGGCATATTCCCTTCCAGTTTTTAAGTGTAAAAATCTGCATCAATGGGATCTGCCCTAAAGCGACACACGTGAACCTCAGTTAAGAAATACTTGGGGTTAAAATAAGGATATCACTAGGTCCTGTTTCAGACTGAGAATTAGCTACAAGTCAGGCCCTTGGAGGATAGAACCTGGAGAGATAAGTAGAAATAGAAGAATATAGAAAGGTGAATGGGAGGTAAGGACAAAGATAAATCTCCTGTTGTTCATGGATTTGCCAAAGGAAAACCGGCCAAAAAAAGATCTTCAGCATGAGGCTGGCAGCGAGGGCCTGATGGAGCTAGGAGGTGCCAGGAAGCAGGGTCAATGCTTTCAGGGTGGGGTAGAGGAGCGGGTGAGGTGTTAAAATTAAAGCTCCTCAGAACTCTCTGTCCATTCCATCCCCCTCCTCCAACCAGTTTCAAAGACACTAATGTAGGCCGGGCATGGTGGCTCACGCCTGTAATTTCAGCACTTTGGGAGGCCGAGGTGAGTGGATCACCTGAGGTCAGGAGTTCGAGTCCAGCATGGCCAACATGGTGAAACTCTGTCTCTACTAAACATACAAAAAAATTAGTTGGGTGTGGTGGCATGCACCTGTAATCCCAGATATGTGGGAGGTGGAGGCAGGATAATTGCTTGAACCTGGGAGGCAGAGATTGCAGTGAGCCAATATTGTGCCACTGTACTCCAGCCTGGGAGACAGAGTGAGACTCTGTCTTAAAATAAATAGATAAGTAGATAAATAAAAAACAAAATAAAAGACACTAATCTACTTAGAAACTTAAAAAAAAATTAAGCTACAGGATTTTTTTTTTTTTCCAAGGAAAATCTTAGGGAAAAGCTGTTTATGTAAACAGACTGTAGCAGAGCTGGTGTGTTCCAAAGAGGGGGACCTGAAGCCCTCTCCACACCTCTCAACTCTAAGCCCACCCACAGCAGTATTCAAAAATGCACCTCATCTCTGCTCTGTTTGCCCTGGCCCTGAGAAACAGCGCTTTCCTCTCAGATCTTCCAGAACTCCTTTAAGTTGCTGATCCCAGTGACCCTCATTTTATTCTTTGTTCTTCTCCGTATTTGCTCTTTCTCAGTTTGATGAATCTCCTCTTGTCGCATTTTAGATACGTATTGACTTTTGCACAACTTCCCAAGACATTCTCAGAGAAAGATTGACGGGTGTAGGGTCACGGGGGAGGGAGGTTTAGCTATTTTAAATGTTAGTAAACATGACAGTTAGGGATTAACAGGAAATCATGAATAAAATCATTGGGATTTGATAAGGGATTTTTCTCCCAGACAATTAAAGATTTTTTTTTCATTATCTTTCTCCCCCCACAAAAAATGTCATAGATGAAGGTTACTGAGATAACTCATTATCAATCTAATACTCTTAAAACAGATAAAAGACAAAAGTCCTTAAGCTTATGCTGCCATGGGGCCCCTGTGAACTGTTGTTCTGGCATCTTTTTAGCAGGTAATACTGTCCTTTAATACCTCCTACTTAATTCTCAATTTTCTTTTAAACATCAGATATTGAATAGTCTGCAAACTCCTTTAGGCAATAAAGAACTCTCATGCTCTATGGCCAAGATCTGCCAGGGAGTGAAATATTTTTGATACAAAAGAGTAATTCATTAAAGGTGATAATGAAGGCAATTCAAACCCTCCACAAACATAGCACCAGGTGAGTAAAGCTCGTCGCTCTCAATTTAGGGTCATGTTGTAAAGAGAGGGAAAAAAAGAAGAAAAAAAAGACTGCACAAGGGGGCCAAAAATTTCAGTGGGGCTTAGTCGAGCTGACAATTTGGAATTTGACAAACAAGCAGAAAAAAAGGGAGTTTTATTAATATTATGAAAAAAAATCCCTCTGGAATAAAGCATTATATTTCCATGTTATTTTTTGCACTCATATGCTCTTACATGGTCTTAGGGAGAAATCTGCCTTTGAGATGAAATTTTGCTTATCTGATTACACCTCAGGGGCTCTCCCTCGCACACACTCAGCCAGAAGCACATACTGTCTCATACACCAGTGTGAGTGGCTTAGATGATGGAGAGATGCGGTAGTGAGAGAACGGAGCTACAAAATTTGGGCATTCTGATTGAGAGTCAGCCGGTTAGAGCCCTGCAATGCACCTAGTCCCTAGGAACTGAGAGGATCAGGCATCTACTGGACAGATCTGAACCAGTACGTGTTTGTCCACCAACCCTGTAGCCCAAGGAGCTTAACCTGAAAAGTAGCGTATATTAACTGTTGAAAGAGGTATCTTGGACTGTTCTTCTCCCTCTGTTTTAGGTCCATAAAATAGGGTTTTATGGGAGGTCCCAAACAGGAATATTGAACTAACACAGAGCAGTCAAGGAGTTGAAAATGTCCCCGTCAGATATGAGAAAGCCCCATACCAAATCCCTGCTGGGTGGACTTCCGAACTTTACCTGAACGTTTTCAGCGCCCTGTTGCTCACTACCCTAGAGTCTATCCTCTTGTTGAACAGCCTTAAGTATGAAGAATTCCTTTCCTGAATTCAGCCTAGTGTGTTTTAATATCTTTCTTTCTTTTTTTTCTTTTCTTTTTTGAGCGAGGGTCTCACTCTGTTGCTTAGGACCATAGCTCACTGCAGCCTTGAACTCCTGGGCACAAGTGATTCTCTTGCCTCAGTCTTCCTAGTAACTGGGGCCACAGGTGCAAGCCACCACGTTTGGCTTATTTTTATTTTTTGTAGAGACGGGGTTTTACTATTGTTACTCAGGCTTGTCTCCAAACTCCTGGCCTTAAGCTATCCTCCTGCCTCAGGCCCCCACAGTGCTGGGATTACAGGTGTGAGCCACCATGCCCGGCCCATGATTTCTTTCTAACTTGGTCTTGGGGTCTCTTTCAAGAGTGGCTGTAAGCCACTGATAGGGGATAAAGTTAGTTGGGGTGTGTGGGTCAAGTGAGACTCAGAAGAGGCAGCACAGCAAAACCCGTGAAATAACAGAAGTGTTTCTGCTGTTACAGAGCCAGGAGAATAAGAAGAGTTGCTGGGGAGTTTGGAGGTGGCAGGGAGCTCAAACAGTGTCAGGGGAGAGAGAGGCCTGTTGTGGGACTGGGACTTTCTTAAGGTCCATGGCGTTATCTGTCAGGCTTTCCTGCAGGGGTTGTGGATTGGGCAGTTTAAAGAAAACACATATGAAGAGCAAGTCCTATTCACATGACTCTGGTGTTGTCCATTGGGTTTTACTGTGGTCAGCAGGTGCGGGAAATGTTGGGTTTTTGGTCAATGGGATGAGGGACAAGCAGGCCACATGGCAAACAACCATGTGGGGAGGGCAAGTTTTCTGTAGGTCAGAGGCAATGGGGTACGACTGGGTTTCAAGCAACTTAAGTCGTGCCTGAAAACAGATGTGGAGGCTTCAACTATATGAAACAAATTTATGAGTCTTGATTATCTATAAATTAGCTTCCATTCTCTTTAGAAAGGACACCCAACATATCTCTTACACATGGCAGCCTTTCAGATACTATATCTCACTCAGCATCCTCTCCTTCCCCACCTAATCTGATAACTCAACCCAAATGACAACCTCCTGGGTCCACTGACATTCAGACAGGAGGAATGGAAATCTGGTGGAAATCTCTCTGTGTCTGTCTCTCCTCCCACACTGTTAGTGTTATGTTTTTGTTTGTTTGTTTTTCTGAGAATAAGGTATAGACTTCCATACACTCTAATTATGAATTTCCTAAAAACAAAAGTATCCTCTTACATAACCCCAGTTTATCAAAATCTGAAAATAAGCACTGATACAAAACTGTTAGTTAATCTACAGATCTTATTCAAATTCGACCACTGCCCAATAATGCCTTTTACAGCAAAAGAAAAAACTGTTTTCTGGCCCAATATTTAAACTATAATTACTTATTATGCTGACTTGTCATGCCTTTTTAGTTTCCTTTAGCCTCATGTTTTGTTCTGTTTTGTTTTGCCTTTCATGACCTTGACATTTTCGAGGAGTGTAGGTCAGGTATTTTGTAGCATGTCCTTCATTTAGGCTTTGCTGATTTTCTTCATAATCCAATGCGGGTTATGCATTCTTGGCAGGAACACCATAGAAGTGATGCTGATCTTTCTCAGTGCATCATATCAGGGGCACGTGATGACCGTCCCATTACCGGGGATGTTAACTTTGATTACTTGGTTTAAGGTGACATCTGCCAGTTTTCATACTAAAACATTATTATTCCCTTGATGATTAATAAGTATCTTGTGGGAAATGCACTGGAACATTCTCAAAGAGGTGCAGCTGGAGAGCCTGTGATTTACTCTGCCTTCCCCTTTGTTTTCAGAGTCGAACGGCCGCAGGGCAGTGAACCGAGGCTACGTCACCAGCTTGCTCTGGCTGCACCAGGACTGGCACAGCCGTGACACAGCCAACACCTACGTGCAGATCCGACGGGGCTTGCTGCTCTGCCTCAAGCACATTTCTGCCCTCCGGTCCGGCAGGGAGGCCTTCCTGGCAGCACAGGGCATGGAAATCCTCTTCAGCACCACACAGGCAGGCAGCATGGGGATTCACTCTGCAGCTGGAGGCCAGCTGGATGATTCCTGAAGGCTGTCATTTAGGAATCATCCCAGACAGAGCTGGAAACACCTCAATCTACTTCTTGTTGCCTGCTAAGGGCAGATGTTCCGGATTCAAGTCTTTATTCCAGGCCAGGCTTGGTGGCTCACGCCTGTAATCCCAGCACTTTGGGAGGCCAAAGCAGATGATCACCTGAGGTCAGGAGTTTGAGATCAGCCTGCCCAAAATGGTGAAACCCCTCTCTACTAAAAATATAAAAATTAGCTGGGTGTGGTGGCGCATGCCTGTGGTCCCAGCTACTCAGGAGGCTGAGGCAGGAGAATCGCTTGAATCTGGGAGGCGGATGTTGCAGTGAGCTGAGATCATGCCACTGAACTCCAGCCTAGCTGGCAGAGTGAGACCCGGTCTCAAAACAACAACAACTACAACAAAACAATCTTCATTCCATTGATTCATTCATATATACTTAACATATGTTTGTTGAATACACACTACCAGAAGTGCAGTATGGCATAGTGGTAAGTGTTGACTCTAAAACTAGAGAACTGGATTCAAATCCCAGCTCTAGGGCCTACAGCTGTGAAACTTTGAAAAAGTCACTCAACTTCTCTGGGCCTCTAGATTCTTCAAAAGAAAAACAAAAGCAGAAATAACAAAACTTAGGTTGTCGTGTGGACTAAATAAGTCACTGTACAAATAGCACATGCCCAGAAGAGTGCTTGCCATGACTGAACTGCATTTTGAGGATGAGCCATTATTGGAATAATTAGCAGTGGGATCTCGTGGTGGATATGACAAACGAGGCCCTTGAGCCTATAGGGAGAACCTCCTAGCAGAAGAATCAGACACTAAGTAAGCAAAGAATCCAATGAGGAAGATAATTTCATATTGCACTGTGAAATCAATGAAGTAAGGGCATAGGTCTACAGGGGCCACCATAGGTAGAGGGAGCAGGTGTTCTTTTAGAGAGAGAGATCAAGTCATCTCTGAGCAGGTGACACCTGAGCTGAGACTTGAGTTATTGGAGGAGCTGGTCATGCTGGTCAGGCCAAGTTGCAGGGGAAGAGCATCCCAGGGAAAGGGGATGGTGTCTTCAAAGGTTTCTACTTATCAGCACCCCACTGGAATATGCATTCTAGGGATTCCTAGATTTCAACCTAAATACACGCCTTAATTTCACCTGATTAGGGCTAATTTAAATGCCATAGTTTGAGGCTACATATGCCCTCTCTGTTGGTGGTATAAGTGTTCCAAATATCCATCATCTGCTCACCCACCTTCTCCTGGGGCCAAGGCAGCCATGTTGCACACGCATTATGTTCCTATTATCTCCAGATTAGGCCGCCTCTGGACTCCCTTTTTCAGCCTTCTGGCTCCTCTATGGACACCCTCCAGTTTTTCTCTATCTGAGTACATCTGAGGTAATGAAGCCGCCAATGAGAGTGTTGTTTTCCAACCATGGTATCTGTAGACATTTCTCATTAAAAAATGGCCTTACCCCCGCCAAACAATAACAAAATACAGTGCTGCAAACCAATATCTAATTTCCTATCTGCTATCACCTCTGGATTTCTTTCCATCATTACAGCTTTCAAAGCTTCTCAGTCATGAAATAGCTATATTTTACATTCTATTTCTCAGGATGAAGCAGGGCTTTGAATTTTTCCAAGCTCCCTCTTGCTTTGTAAGCTTGTGGTCCCCCAAGTCTCTAATCCCTCCCAGTCCTAGTGCAATGGCCTCCTGCATTGCTGATGTTTAACAGACGCCCATTCTGGTCCAGGGTTTCACCATGTTCCTCTGCCCTCCATGTTATTGGCTATTTCTCTGTTCTGTGCTAAAAAACCAAACAAAAAACAAAACAAACAAGAAAAACAAGAGCAATAAAGGAAGAAGATGGTAATCACAGAGGGACATGTCTATGATAGAAATATGGTGGAGAAAACACCAAATGAAGCCCAGCATGAGAGGCTGTGAGCCTGTGTGCAGGTTCTTCAAAACAGTTCCTTTAGCAGGTCAATGAAGACTTCAGTTGCTCAGTTAAGCACATTAGCAAGAAGCTTCCAGCCTTGAATTACTGTTGGAATGGAAGCAGAATGTGAGTACACACAGAGTGTACACTTTATAGTGAGGTTTCTCTAGCTTATATTATAATCTCTCTAAGAATTATATGGAAAAGCAGCCCAGGAGGGGCCTATGAGACAGTGCTGAGTAAATAGGCCATGACACACCTGTCGTCTGGAAGAGTGTGTAGAATGTATGGATGTCAGCCTCAAGAGGTTGAATTCCTCACCACCACCACTCACCCTTGCTTTTAGTCTTTTAAATAGTATGCTCTTGACCAGGTGTGGTGGCTCATGCCTGTAATCCCAGCACTTTGGGAGGCCGAGGCGGGTGGATCACCTGAGATCAGGAGTTCAAGACTAGCCTGGCCAACATGGCAAAACCCTGTCTCTACTAAAAATACAAAAAATTAGCCAAGCATGGTGGCAGGTGCCTGTAATCCCAGCTATTCAGAAAGCTGAGACAGGAGAATTGCTTGAACCCAGGAGGTGGAGGTTGCAGTGAGCTGAGATTGCACCATTGCACTCCAGTCTGGGTGACAGAGTAAGACTGTCTCAAAAAAAAAAAAAAAAAAAAAAAAGTGCTCTTCCAGAGGAAATGTTATCAAGTTTATGTGCAAAGTCTGATGTTTGACATTCTCCTGTTTTTGGGAAAATGATCCTTGCAGGTGAAAGATAGGCTGTCCTGGCTTAGAAACCAAATGGCTTGTTACTCTTCCCTGGCAGTCATAACTCAGTGTTGAGTAGCCTCCCAGACCTGAGGTGAGTGCCGTGAGCACAGATGCCCTTGCAGGTGTACTGGAGTTAGAGCTGCCCATCACCCCTCCTCTCCCTTCTGCTAGAGAAGGCATGGGAGTCACTGGATAGTCAGCTCAGGGGCCTTGGATTTGGTGATGTTATTTCAGTTGCCATTTGCAGATTATGCTGCTGCTGCTGCTGCCGTTGCTGTTGCTGTTGCTGATGCCAGTGATAGTGATGACAATGTTAATGAAGCAGCAGCAGCAGCAGAGGCAGGAGGAGGAGGAGGAGGAAGAGAAGAAGTAGGAGAAGGAGAAGACAGTTACTTTGAACTCTTACTATCAATATATCCCTTGACTGTGTTAGCAATTTATGCAGACTCTCCAATATTGATAATTTAAAAAGCTTTTGAGGTAGGCTTTATTATTATCTCCCTTTTTACAGATGAAGAAACTGAGGCACATAACTGTTAAGTAATTTTCCCAAGTTCACAAAGCTCATAAGTGTTGGAGCCAGGATTGGAATCTGGTAGTCTCACTTGAGAGCCCATGCTTTTGCCCACTGTACCAGCAGCTCCCCAAGTTGAGCATGCATCAGAGTCACCCAGAGGGGTCACTAAAGCAGAGCCCGTTGGACTCCATTCTTAGAGTTTCTGACTCAGCAGGGCTGTGGTGGGGCCTGAGAATGTGCTTTCCTGACAACTGCCTAAGTGATGCTGATACTATCAATTCAGGATCACACTTGGAAAACCACTGTCCTATATTAGTTTTTTGGATGTGTATGATGTGCTTACAAACCTACTGAGAATGAGATTGACTGTAAAGGAACTTTTTAAAAGTCCTTCCTACACCTTTGGCATCATAATATTCTTCTTTGCCTTTCTGCTGAGGTCACTGCTTGCATTGTCTCTCTCTTGGTGACCCTACCTCTTTGTTTCCTGAGTCTTACATTTCTGCACAGATTCTGTAAACATCCCCTAAAAGTTCAAAGGCTGAGATCACCCATAGTGCAGCAAGGGTGCTGTATAATGTAGTATAATGGAATCTTATTGGCGCTTTGCATGAGGAAAGAGGAAGAAGGATGACAATTTGAATGCAAGGTTAAAAAAAAAAAAAAGAAAAAAAAAAAAACTCCTACAAGGATGCCTGAGACAGTTGGAGATAATTATCAATTTGGAGAAATAGGTAACTGCAGAAGGAACAAACCGAGATAAGATAATCAGAGAAAAGAAGCACTCTTTGGAGCTACAATAGCTTAAAGGGCCTGAAAGGTTGAGGTTGCTAAAATTGCTGGTTTTCAAACTTGAGCATGCATCAAAGTTACCTAGAGGAATTGTTAAAACACAGATTGCTAGATCCTACCCCAGAGTTTCTAATTCAGTTGTTCTGAGGTGAGATGCAAGATTCTGCATTTCTAACAAGTTCTCAGGTGATACTGAGGCTACTGGTTTGGGTATCTCACTTTGAGAACCACTAGAATAAGGAGTGATACAGCCTTTTAAAAGTCACAGTTGCCACCATTTGCTCAGAAAGCACAGTAGGCCAAGTCTTGATTCATCAGGCTCGTCTCTGGCCAACAAGACCAAGGGCCTCAGCCTTGTGGACCTATGAAAGGAGGGACTGAATCCTAAAGGAAATATTACCAGGTTGGAATCAGGAGCTAGATACCCTGAAGGTCAGATTGGTCTGAGATCATTTACTATTGATTCAGTAAATGTTTTCTGAGCTCCTTTTTGGTGAAAGATGTTGGGCCTGTGTTCTATAGGGCGTTCAAAGATGAAGGTGATAGAGGACTCATCATCCTCAGGAAACTTAGTGTCCGATATGGGAAAATAGGATATGGATAATGCAGTATAGGCAGCAGGCGGGGGTAATAACAGACTTCGTGTAACCATGCACAGGAGGCCCTACTTGGTCTTGCCGACCAGAGAAGCCTCCAAGAAGGCACCCACATTTGAATGAGGCTAGGAGAGTATTTTGAAAAGTCTAAGAGAAACACTTGGTTTGTAAACTGTTCAGAGAAGCACAGGAGGTGGCCACAAGGCACAGACAGAGAGAGAAGCCATTGGTAGAAGCCATTGGAGAGTGAGTGAGACAACTAGGACGTTTTGGAGGGTCAGGCAGAAGGAAAGATATTGGTGACAATCCAGAAGATATCAAGCCATTTCCATTTAAGATATTTTTATATTGAAGCTATGTCACATCTGCCCTTGGCCTTAGAATTTCTCATCTATGTTCAAAGAATCACTGCAAAGAGAAGGGAGAGAGGGGTTATGCCAGGCAGGCATAGTTGAAGAGCTGTGGTGTCACCTGAGACCTGAATGATAAGAAAGAACCAGTGCCATGAGGATCTGGAGATGAGGGTTCCATGGAGAGAAAAAGGAAGTAAATGCAAAGACCCTCAGGTGGGGAAGTAGAGTGGGAGGTGGGTGAGCTTGAGAAACACAGATATGGCGGAGTGTTGTGAGTAAGGGGGAAGACATGAGATTGAATTGGAGTCATGGGCAGTGCCAGGACATTTAGAGTTCCTTGAACCATGATGAGGACTTTGAATTTTATTTCCACCAACTTTTTTGTTTGTTTGTTTGTTTTGTTTTGAGATGGAGTCTCGCTCTGTTGCCCAGGCTGGAGTGCAGTAGTGTGATCTTGGCTCACTGCAGCCTCTGCCTTCTGGGTTCAAGTGATTCTCCTGCCTCAGCCTCCCGAGTAGCTGGAATTACAGCCATGCGCCCCAATGCCTGGCTAATTTTTGTATTTTTAGTAGACACGGGATTTCACCGTTTTGGCCAGGCTGGTCTCGAACTCCTGACCTCGTGATCCACCTGCCTCGGCCTCCCAAAGTGCTGGGATTACAGGCGTGAAGCACCGCGCCTGGCCTCCATCAACTTGTAAGCAGGCACAAAGGAGGAGAAGACATGAATTAAAGAGATAGGGAAGGCCAGATCACGTAGAACTTCCTAGGGCACAAAAATAAATTAGAATTTTATTTCTATCAAGTTTGAAGCAGGGACTGACCTGATACAATTTATGCTTTTCATTTTTTATTTTTGAAAAATTTTAAATTAATTGTAGTAAAATGCATGCAACCAAATTCACCATCTTAACTATTTTTAGGTGTGCTGTTTGGTCAAGTTAAGTACATTGTTGTATAACTGTCACTATTACCCATCCATCTCCAGAACTCTTTTCATCTGGAAAAATTAAAACTCTATAACCATTAAACTGATTTATGCTTTTAAAGGACCATTTTGGCTGCCATTTGGAAAAGAGATTATCAGAGGGCACAAGGAGAAGGAAGGAGAGTAAGGGGAGGAAATAGAGTGTTGATAGGAGTTTAGGCAGGAGCTGTTAGTGGCTTTGGCTACATAGAAGCAGAGCTGGAATTTAAACCCAGGAATTTATACTCCTAGTCAAGGTCCTTTTCCACTAAAATGCCTTGCTTTGTTATCATGGGAATTATTACTAGGACTCTGCTCTGAGAAGCAGTGACTCCTAGCAGCCTCTTGCAGACTCCTAGGAGACGTTATGACACTAAGGATGCCTTCTTTTTTCCCACTGGCTAATACTAAATGCTTACTATTAGGCACTTTGCCTACTTTAATGCATTTAATTTGTACACAACATTAGGAGAGAGGTTGTGTTATTATCTCCACTTTGCAGATGAAGACACTGTGGCACAGAGAAGTGTATTAATTTGCCAGGGTTATGAAGTTAGTAATCTTCAGTCCAGGATTTAAACTCACGTAGTCTGGCTCCAGGACCTGAGCAGTTTGCTCTTACTTTACTTTGCCTATGTATCGTGGAAGTCGGGTATTTATTATGCCAAAACTAATTCAAAGATGTTAACTGTGATGGAAGCATTGAATATATTAATTGAATGCATTCTTGTATTTCATCATCCCTTCCAAGTAGCAAATGTGTTATGGAGAGTGATGGGAAAAGGGAGCCTAAAATCTCACCTTTGCCTCCAATTCTGAGACATTGGTCCATAAGGATCGTATTTCCTGGAGTCTTGTCTTGTTTTGATGCATAACACGCGTACCAACCCTGCACACCTTAGTCTCACCTTAGTCTCGGCCCTGCACAGCACCTATCCATTAGCATGAGGGAAATGTTGAGAAATGAATTCAAGAATTTCTGTTACCTTGAAACCAACGATCTTTGCATTCATAAGTATTTCCCCTACAGTGCAGCAGAAGGCAAATATAGCATGATTCCTAAGGCCTTGGGTTTTATAGAGTGTAATACTCCCTCCAGCCTTCAAATTCAGTTCATGGTATGGCCCAATTTTTTCAGAACATTTGAACTGGGCTTCATCCTTTCACTTGTTCCGTTCCACCAAAAAAAAAGACACGATTATCTTTTATCATCAAAGACCATCACAAACATACCTGTGTTCCAAAATGTTGGCTTTTTTGACTGAATTCCCTGGCTTGGGCTGGCTCTATCTCTACCAAGGTTGGAGCTTAGAACATCATATCTGATAGGTCATCTCTTTCACCTTATCGCTTCCTCCTTCAGAGTCTGTTTTATTTTTGTCCCATTCCTGATACTTTTCATGAAACACTTGAGACCATTTGATCAGACCAAAGGGTGAAATAGCTTCAACTGTTCATTAGCCTCCATAATGAATTAGCCAAAACTAATTCATTTTCCACCAAGAGTATTTCCTGCTGTGTATTCTGAGGCTGTTGATTCAGGACACCTGATGAGTATGACTGGCACACACTGAAGGGGAGAGAGCATCCTTGATTGCATTAACACATTTCATTTTGAAAGTTGGTTTACTTAAGGCTGGGCGCGGGGGCTCATGCCTGTAATCCCAGCACTTTGGGAGACTGAGGCAGGTGGATCACCTGAGATCAGGGGTTTGAGACAAGCCTGACCAATGTGGTGAAACCCCATCTCTATTAAAAATGCAAACATTAGCTGGCATGGTAGCAAGCATCTGTAATCCCAGCTTCTCGGAAGACTGAGGCAGGAGAATTGCTTGAACCCAGGAGGTGGAGGTTGCCGTGAGCTGAGATCGTGCCACTACACTCCAGCCTGGGTGACAGAGTGAGACTCTGTCTAAAAAAAAAAAAGAAAGTTGGCTTACTTATATTTTGGAGTCATTTGGGTAGCTTAAATTCATGGATAAATTTTTATTACTTTTTTTTCCTCCATGTTCTTTCACATGGAAGTACCTGTAATGTTGAGTCTGGAGATGCCGTAGTTCAGCAGCACCACAGACATTCACACTGCCCTGTGGTGGGTACCTGGTATCCACCATCTCCACTTCTGTGACTTATTGGCCTCAGAGCTTGTTGCACCTTTTAGGAATAGCAAACTGGAGGACCCCACAAGTCATCTTCCTGTACCAAGTCAGTAGACAAAACATTTACAACAATACTGAAGAAAATGGTTGTGTTTTTGCCAAAGAGATACTGAACTATACTAACTCTCTGTCTCTCAATTTAGTGAACTTGTTCTTACATTTTTCACAGTGTCTGAAAAGAAGGGTCTTGTCATGTTCCATCAGTATCAAAATGTTACATCTGCAAACCCAATTTTTCTCTGATTTGGGAAGGTACCAAGAGGGATCAACACTGTGGGCTTTGAGAAGAGGCATGTAATTTAATTTAGGTACTTGGGATTCACTTAGTCTTTCCCTTTGATTTCATATTTTATCTTTTATAAAAAATATTTTTCTCTGCAGAAGACAGCTGAAAGAGAAAAGCAAGACTTCCATCAATTCAGCTGCTCATTCCCTAACGTAGGCAATAATTCACAGTGACACATGGGTGGCTGAGAAAAGACACCGGCCTCCTCTTCCCCCAGCTATCCTGAGCAATGTCTTGCCTTAGGCACAGCATCCCTTGAATGAATTTTAAGTCTATATTCAGACTGAATTCATTGCAATGATGTATGAAATGAGCAAGAGACAGAAAAGTACAGATTCTACATTAGACAAAATTCTATGTTAGAATGTTCAAATTTGACATTCTATATTAAGGCTGTTTACGGTCTGTCCATGTGTAGAATTCATTAGCTGAAATACAGCTAGGAGACCGTGCTGTGTTACAGCTAGGAGAGTGTTATTAGCTGTGTTACAGCTAGGGGACTGTGCCCAGATGCTGGTGTCTGATATAATCTTCCCTTTGCTCAGAACTGCCTGGATGACAAGAGCATGGAGCCCGTCATCTCTGTGGTGCTTCAGATCCTGAGGCAGTGCTACCCTAAGAGTCCACTTCCCTTAGTCACAGCCAGCAGTGCCTATGCCTTCCCGGTCCCTGGGCACATTGCTACTGAACCTCCATGTGATCTACCTGAAGGTAAAATAAGTGGGTAACTATGACCTTTAAGATGAATTTTTGCATTTTGATAATGTTTCCCAGGAAAGTGTATGAAAATAGAATTAGTTGTTTCTTAGGTCAACCGTAATTGTCTATTAAGCTAATTAGAGACATACATGAAAAAGCAGTTTTGATTTTCATAAACAGGGTGAGAAAATACCAAGCTCACTTATTTTGTTCTTCATTATTAACTGTTTCTGCTTTGCCTAGTAGCTATCAAATGCCTGTACAGTGATCTCAGCTAATTAAAAAAAAGTCTATTCAGAATCCCATGATCGAATCTCTGCAGCATACTGACTGATTGTGGAATCAGTTTGCCCTGAGGATGAAATTAAAATAAAACTCTTGTTATTTACAACTCTAGGCTAGACATATTGGAATATTTGAAAGTGTTATTATTTAATCTCTAGGAAGATCTTCCTGTCAAAAGATCCTAGTACGAACAGATTTTCTATAGGCATGATTTTGCCACAATGGTACAAGATGCCTTCTATGGATTTTGTTTTAAATAACTTCCTCAATCAAAAAATTAGGGGCTCAATCAAGGTGATATTTAGGTTATAACACATTTTGTACGTGTGTGATCTCTAAACTTTGGCTATGCTAGTTGCATAAATACCTCTGACTTTCATGGGAGAATTCAGAATGGTATTCATGTGTCATTTTTTCTGCACTTATTTTGCATTCAATGTGGGATAACTGTTTAAACTTTATGACTTAGTACCCCAACATACCTACGTGCACACCATTTGTACTGACTAATAAGCATTCGTGTGTGGTGGAATATTGTGCAATTAATATTGAGCCCCTTATTTGAGAGAGGAAGAAGAAAGAACCACTGTGTGGTGAACATCTAAATCCTAAATCCCAGAAAAACAGGAGACCTCACTTATTTCACCTCTTTTTCCCCGTCCAGAGGATTTTGAAGATGACGGCGATGACGAGGTGGACAAAGACTCTGATACTGAAGATGGGAAAGTGGAAGTAGGTACACCAGCTCATGCTTCTAATGATGTCCATAGTCACATCATGCACAGAAAAACATCACTTCCTATGTTTGCCCAAGCCCAGTGTAAATTTTAAGAACTGACTTTAGTACTGCCACTCCAGTGGTAGTGATGCTCAATAAATGACAGCTACTGTTATTGATTTCCCAGTTGTCATTTTCATCTTGGTAGGTCCGGTACAATGTCTCATTGTAAAGTCAGAGGCTATCCTATACATTATGAAGACACCAATACTTTATTCAGATGAACTTTAGGTACACAATACTTGGAGTTGGTATATTTAATAAGATCATTTAAGACACTAGAAAAATTTTCCAGGAAGCTTTCTAGTAGATCTCACCTGTCTTCATAAGTCACTCTTCTTATCCTTTCTGTACAGGGCTGCTGCATCGTACAAGTCCATTGACATCAGACTCTGAATTGTTTTCCCTTAAGTTGCACAGTGCACAACCTGGCCAGTAGAGAAGTGTTGCTCTTTGGTCCCCGTCCCAAAAAGGCCTATCCTATAGAACAGAGGTTGGTGAACTTCCTATAAAAGGTCCAATAGTAATTATTTTAGGCTTTGTGGACCATACAGTCTTTGTCACAACTGCTCAACTTTACCGTTGTAGCACAAAACAGCTATAGACAATTTGTAAACAAATGGGCATGGCTGTGTCCCAAGAAGTTTGTTTGTTTGTTTGTTTGTTTTTTCTTGAGATGGAGTCTCACTCTGTCACCAGGCTGGAGTGCAGTGGTGCGATCTTGGCTCACTGCAACCTCCGCCTCCTGGGTCCAAGCAATTCACCAACTTCAGCCTCCCGAGTAGCTGGGACTACAGATGCCTACCACCACACCCAGCTAATTTTTGTATTTTTGGTAGAGACAGGGTTTCACCATATTGGCCAGGCTGATCTCGAACTCTTGACCTTGCAATCTGCCCACCTCAGCCTCCCAAAGTGCTGGGACTACAGGCATGAGCCATTGTGCCCAGCCTCCAAACAATCTTCATTTTCAAAAATAAGCAGTGGGACGTAGTTTACTACTGTTTTTCTACAACAAGGTTTCAAGACCTTGGCACTGTTGGCATTTAGACTGGATACTTCTTGGTTGTGGGAGGCTGCCTTGTGCATTGTAGGATGTTTAGCAGCATCCCTGACCTCTACCCACTGGATATCAGTAGTACCCACCTCGTTATCCCCCAAGTATGAACCAAAAATATCTCTAAGACTTGCCAAAATCATCCCTAGTTGAGGATCACTGCTCTAGAATAAGAATTTGTCTGTGAATTATAATTCTCTCTCCATTTCTGTTGGTGGACATGGACTTTGACAAATTCCTTTAAGTTACAGTTTCTTAATTTTGTCGTCTGTAAAATAAGACTCAGTAAATTAAAGTCAATGCTGCCTTTTATGACATTTCCTGGGGATGAAAGTCAAATTTAAAAAATCAAAAATTTTCCCTCCTTTTCTTTCTCTCCTTCTTTCCTATCTGTTTAGAAAGAAAGAGGCTTTTGAGTTCTCTATCATGATAATCACTCACCTTGCTGATGGTAGTAGCAGACATACAGGGACTACTTCTTAAGCTACATCTGTAGGTTTAGACTGCTATTGACAGTCTGGTGTTCTCTGGGTATTGTTGATAAATAGAATCATTTCTGAAGTCATCAGTAGCAAATTGGATCTTTGCTGTGGCTTGGTGGTGTAGGCCTATGGAGTACGTGCTGAATTATTTGAATAATACTGTGCTGCTGCAGTCATTCATCAATGTCACTTTCCCCTCCCCTCTTGCTTGCTCTTTGATAACTGAATGTCTGAGGCAGAGTGTCACTTGCTTCATGTATCTGATGGGGAGAGACTGGGTGTACGATAGTGCCTGACTTCCCACAGTATGGGAGGGAGGGCGTTCAGATACTTCCCTTGGCCCACGCTCTGCAGAGGGTGGAGGGGTGGGGTAGAGATAACCCTAAACAAATAAATAAACTCAACTGGCAAAGAAACACAAGACAAATTGGTAAGAGCTTGAAAACTATTCATCAAAAGACTTCAAGCCAGGGCAAGAAGATGAGAAGTCAGCGTGAAGATGAGTTGTAGAGAAGGAGAGGAGCATGAGAGTCAGGGCTTGATTCAGAGGCACAGCAAGAGCAAGGAAACTGCTCCAGAAACTTGGATTTTCCCTGGGGAAACCAGCAGCATTTGCTGCCAGAGGCATGAACAAGAAGTCAGGCATATTTTATTTCTGGCCACAGCACTGACCCAGGCCTTTAACCTGTGGCCTTCCCATTTGACAATCTTAGGTAATAATTGGGACCAGCCTCTTAGAAAGAATGATTAAGAGGATCTTTTATGAGAGTGGGAAGTAGGATGCCGTGACTTGATTGAAAACTGCCAAGGTCAATGTATTAGATGTGGGCTGTCTTCACATACACAAGCATTGGATTCTGCAAAACTCTGAAGAAGAGGGTGATAAACAGAGTGAATTCAAGCTCTCCCTTCCTTCTTCCTTCCTTTCCTTTCTTTTTCATTTTTTATTTCTTTCAGGTGTTTTATTGGGTATAATCCATATGCAACATGCTAAATTCTTGGGGATGTTAATATGAAGCACAAACAGATGAGACATAGTTTTTATCTTCAAAGAGTTTGCAGTCTAGTGAACTTGGAGTTTGTCCTTATTAAGTGTTCAAATCACCACCTTCAATGGAGTGGTGAACTCAAGTTTGAGGCAGCCAAAAGACAATGTCCAAGAGCTCCAACCTATGGAACAAGAGCCAGAAAGCATTACCTGGATTAGGTGGGTAGCAGAATCCTAGTTGGTAAAGGACTGCCTGGGCTGCTGTGAGGACACAGAAGCCGGCCACCTCCAGATAAGAACAAATGCCATTTATAAGAAATACAAAAGGAGGTGGCAACCTGGCTGAGTGCCTGGTTCTCAGAGACTAAGCTCCAGAACTTTGAAGGCAGAAATGGTCTCTGTCACAACTATTGAACTTTGCTGTTGCACTGAGAAAACAGCCATGACCAAATGAATGGGTGTGGCTCTGTTCCAATAAAACTTTATTGACAAAAACAACCAGTGGGCCATAGTTTATTAACCCCTGTTCTAAGGCTAAGTGGATTGCCTAGTCACATGTGGAATGAATTAGGTTACAGCTCATGGGTTGCATGATTCTCCTCCCTTCAGATGCACCAGTTGGAGCACAACCTTACTCGCTGTTGTGGACATTCATCCCAATGGCCTTCCAGGTGGTGGTTCCATTAGTGCCACCCTGGGCCATTGCTGAGGTTGCAGCGGAGGGGGTGGAGACAAGTGGGAATTGATGGATGAAGCTGCAAAGCACAAGAGTGGTGGCCATGGAGTTAGTCATGGTGTATACTGTACCTGAAAATATCATTACATGAAACTCATGGGAATTACTTTTCTTTTAATTTAAAGTTTGGAGAAAAACTGTGAAACATAGCTGGAACATTGCATTTTGTTCCCCTTGGATCAGGAATACAAACATTTATTTTCTATGTTTGTTGGATTTAACCTTTCAGGACTGCCAGGTTTTTCCTTAACTAATGAAATATACTTGTAAAACATATGGTATTTTTTTTCTCTATTTCGTTAAGGAAACTTAATCTAGGATACGGAAAGATGAAGAGACTAGGCTGGTTGATACCTGGTGCCTTTTCTCTGTAAGACCCTACAACCCTTGGAAAACCCAGAAGTATTCAGAGGAGAGTCACCATTATCATTAAATTGTTTTGAAATGATGATCTATCAAGAATAAAGTGCCTGGGATTATTCAATCCAATAAATAAAAGACTCGTGGTGCCTTGGTAAATTTTTAAATGTACAAAAGGATAAAGATGTAGTAGGAGACTACCAGCTCCTCCCCATGTCTTGTAAGGATTGATATAATTTCTCTCCTGCCTACTTCTCAAATCTCTTCTCCTGCAATCTTCCTCTTATTCTGTATGCATCAGCCACCTTCTTTCTGTAAGCAAATTGAAGTTTTTCCTCCTTTAATAATTTACTGCTAGGCCTGTGCATAGCTGGCTTTTTTGTTTGTTTGTTTGTTTGCCATTTAGGTCTCAGCTAAAACATTACCTCCTTATGAGTCCTCCTGAGATCTCCCAATCCAAACGGCCTCCCATTCCCCAATCTTAGTCACATCACTCTCTTTTATCATTTCAAAGGGAGTTATAACTGTTGGAAATTAACGTATTCATTTGTTTGCTTTCTTCTTTACTGTGTTTCTTCTCTCGCTAAAAGGCAAATAACCGTGGAAGCATGGATGTTTGTCTGTTCCATTGTGACTGAAACTTCAGTACCTAGAAGAGTACCTGCTCACAGTTGGTACTGATTAAATGTTTGGGAAAAGATTGACTAAACCTAAATGTCAAAGATAGATAAGGAGGGACAATAATTACAATGATGTTGATGATAGTAGCAATGAGATAAAGAATTTCTTTTATAATATGTTTTATTGATTATGTAGTTTATCTCATACAAATTTTTATTTCTGATGAAGGCTGACAAATACTGACATCAATGCTGAGACAAGTTGTTTATCTTCTTTCTTTTCATTTTAAAAATACAATCCAGCATAACAAATTTTTCACTGGATAGGCTAGTGCTATAATTTGGAGGCAAGAAAACCACGTCCTAAGATTCTGAAGAAGCACATACATATCTTGTCTTGATGCTTCTCATGGTGGATTTCCTGATTGTAATCTCTTCTATGACTATTCCATGTAGGATGATGACTTGGAAACAGATGTGAACAAGCTAACTTCCAAACCTGGTCTTGACCGACCTGAAGAGGAACTGATGCAATATGAGGCGATGTGTCTTGAGCTCTCCTATAGCTTTGAGGTAGGACATACGCTGTGGTTCTGATCTTTGACGATGCATGATGGATTCTTTGCAGACCCTGGGAGGCCAAACCAGGGTATCCAGATGGAAAGCACTGCTCATCATTAGCCATCTGCTTCTGGCCTCTTCCTTAGAAAAGAGCAGAATGTTAAACAAAAATGGGAAAAGGTGTCAAAAATGGGAAAAATTTAGGATGTATGCAAGGGTTCTTCAATCTGACACCCTACACTTAGGATGGATACACAGTCATGAGCTGCCTAATGACATTTCCACTGATGACAGCCAGCATATTCCACGATGGTCCCATAAGATTATAAGACTGTATTTTCACTGCAACTTTTTATGTTTAGACACATAAATGCCATCGTGTTCCTATTGCCTACAGTGTTCAGTACAGTAACATGCTGTACAGATTTGTAGCCTGGAGCAATAGGCTACACCATACAGCCTAGGTTTGCAGTAGGCTATGCCATCTAAGTTTGTGTAAGCACACCCTATGATGTTCATACAATGATGAAATCACCTGATGATGCCTTTCTCAGAACATCCTGCATTGTTAAGTAATGCATGACTGTAGCATGAAGGTACATATCACTACCTATTGTCTGGTGGGCAGGGTGCCTTGCCCCCATGCACTGAAAAAGCAAATAAAAATTCATGATGATTTAATTGTTCTCGTGCCAAGTGGGACTGTTGTCCTAGATGGGTTTTTGAAGGTGGACATCCTGACCTCAGGCTTTCTTTGTTAGTAGAAACAAATTGGGAATGTTAGACCTGGTGATGCTAATTCTGTGCCTAGTTTCTACTGCCACTGTTGCTGCCATCAATATTTTAGACCTGCTTTTTGATCTCCATTATTTTCTTATGACTCTTAGTAATAAATCATGAATTTGGCTGAATCTAAGGGTATAAGCTAAGTCACGTGTACAGAAGGGAGTTAATACATTCTATTTGACTTCAGAAAGCAGAAGGCGATCAGTTATAACAGTTTCAGGGAAGGAAATTTCAGTTTAGTATAAACATTTATTTCAAATAAACAGAATTATCCCAAAGTGAAAGGCACTGCCTTGGGATGCAGTGAGACCCCCATAAATACGGTTTTTCAACCAGATTGTAATTTAGTGGGGGTCTTGAAGAAGACATTCAAATACTGTTTAGCGTTGGACTAGAGCCACCAAAAGGCCCTTCCAAACATGAGTTTCTATGATTCTGTCATTTATTTGACTCTTGAAGGTTAGTCTTTCTTAGTTGACCTTGGAGAAAGCTTCCAGATTCATAGGATTTATGCTTAGCTCTGTGCCCAGAGAGTAAGGACAGGGATCAAATTGTATTCTCTACCTGGAAGGACACACTAACATATTCTATTCCATTTTGAACATGAAGGAACTGGAGTCCAAACCTGGAGGTGATTTGAACTCTGAGAAGACTCAGTATGCGAATCACCACCACATTCTGACTGCTGCCTTCTCAAAGCAGCACTGCTACAACAAGGACCAAAGCTCCTGTGGACAAGAAAGGGAAGACTCTGTCCGGAGTTCCCTTCTGTGCATGGTGAAGACACAAAGGTCCACTGTGCATCTAGGCTCCAAAAGAAAGCCTGGAGTGAACCCGTACCAAAATGTGCAATCCAATAGTCTCGGGAGAGATTCTTCTGGAAGTGAAATCCCTGACATTCAGGCTTCCCTGAAAGCAGATGCCTGGGACATAGATGCAATTTTCTGCCCAAGGATGAGTGCCTCCTTTTCTAATTCCACTAGGACTGGAGAGGCTGTTGAAGTAATAGATAAGCTTCTGCAGACACATCTGAAGTGTGTCCCTTTCCACGATCCCTATCTTTATATGGCCAAAGCCAGAAGAACCAGCTCTGTGGTGGACTTCAAGATGGTGGCATTTCCTGATGTCTGGGGACACTGTCCCCCTTCCACCACTCAGCCTATGTTGGAACGCAAATGTGGAGTCCAAAGGTGATGGCGCTACTGACTTGGCAGCTCTTTTTTTTTTCTGTTCTTTGATAATTTTATAAGTAAATGGTTTGTACAGATAATTCTACTATCTATAGGAAAGTGAGCATTAATCAGGAACATGTTAAAGCCTGTTGGCAAACTGACCAAACACACTAACTTCCCTTCCTGCAAAGACATTTCACAATCAAGTATGGGGTAGTTGTAGGGATGTATTTTCTGATGAAAAATTCCTTGAGTAATTCTAATACAACTCCTTATCCTATCTCCATTGCAAACCACTATCACAAAGAAAGATCATCTAGTTTCCCCAAATACTGGGCTCCTTCCTCAAAAGTAGGTTTTCAGAAAAATCAAGAACTGATTATTTGGAATCTCTTTTCTTGCTTCCTACAAATTGGTATGGGATATCTTGCTAATAGAAAGGAGGAGCCCCAGGTATTATAAACCCTGGCTTAGTTCAGAGAATAGTTTTGCTGCTTCACAGAGGAGGGGATGGAAAAGACATTCTCCAGGGAAGAAACATTGGACGATAGATTATTCCCAGAAGGCAGGAAAGGGAGCTTTGCCCATGGCTCAGCATATTGAGATTAAAATGAAAACTGCTAAAGGCAAAGAAAACATTATTTTTCTTGAAAAAAACTTTATGCACATACCAAGTCAGTGGAGCAAAGTGGGCAGACCAGAAAGTTTTCTTGTTATCCACATCATTAGTAAATTATTCTCTTGATGGTAAATCCCCCAAACTGCTCCCACCTAGGGTCCTGGCTGACATATCCAACCCTACCCCCTGCCTTTATCTGTCTTGCTCATGTTTTTGAGAAACAGATCACAAGGGCTGTTCTAGCACCATCTTATCCCTGCATAGGACATCTTCCCTCTGAGTCCAGGCCTCATGTCTACTTTTCTTCACCCTTCTCTCACACCTCCCCTGTGAACTGGACTGGAAATTCAGGAAGGTAATCTGAAAGACCTCCTAAGCTTTCTTTCTCTCTCTTAGTTAAATATCCCAGATTTGGGTGTTTCTTAGAAGACTGACCTTAGCCTACTGGAGCAGGCAGAGCCCAAGGAATATAAATTGTACAAGGGCACACAGGCTTATTGGAGCCTACCAAACCTTGAAGATGCTGGCAGCTAATAGTCCTAATGTCTTCCTCAAAACTTTCTCAGTGCAAACTACCCTCTTATTCCCACAGCTAGAAAAGTTCCAAAGTCCCCCAACACAAGTGCTTTTGACAAAATTCTTCAAGCCAAGAATTCTCTAACTGAAATCTAACATCACTACTTCCTACATTCCTACTTCTCATGCAGTTTATTTTTTGATAAAGAAAGAGAAAGAAGGAGGGCAGGGCTATTTCCACTCTCTGAGCTCAAGGTTGAGGTGTTATTAAACTTCTCTGTGCTTTCATATTTCTCTGATGACCTCCAAAGTTCTTCCCAGGAGATCATAGGATGAGTGAGCTAGGGAGAGAAGGCTGACCCTTAAAATGTTTTCAATTTTCTTTTTCAGGATCAGGATATTTGAGGATATTCGAAGGCTCATCCAGCCAAGTGATGTTATAAATAAAGTTGTCTTCAGTTTAGATGAGCCTTGGTAGGTAGTCTTGTGCATCCGAGGAATGCGGGGCATGAAGAATTCTGTTAATGGCATGAGAATAGACATGTTTCCTGTTAATAATCCACTCCTCCTCCTAAAATAGCATGATGAAAATTCAGGTTAAAGATCTATAAGAAAAAGTTTACCTTTAAGAATCATTGGCCAGGCGTGGTGTCTCACGCCTATAATCCCAGCACTTTGGGAGGTTGAGGCAGGCGGATCATGAGTTCAGGATCAAGACCATCCTAGCTAATACTGTGAAACCCTGTCTGTACTAAAAATACAAAAAATTAGCTGGGCATGGTGGTGGGTGCCAGTAGTCCCAGCTACTCGGGAGACTGAGGCAGGAGAACTGCTTGAACCTGGGAGGAGGAGGTTGCAGTGAGCCGAGATGGCGCCACCACACTCCAGCCTGGATGACAGAGTAAGGCTCCATCTCAAAAATAATAATAAATAATGAAAAAAAAAAAAAAGAATCATCACAGTTTTCAAAGAGTGGTGATAACACATATGTTCACATGTTCCTTATTTCATTGTAGGCCTTTGCAAGACAATGCTTCCAATTGTTTACAGTTCTTCTCTAAATTTGAGTCAGGAAATCTTCGCAAAGCCATCCAAGTGCGTGAGTAAGTAAGGAAAACCACAGTGGGTATCTCCTGGCAGTTCGTAAGAGCAAGCTGTGATTGTCTCTTCTCCATGCTCTGTTCAGTGACCTCACATTGGTGGCTTGAAATCAGTCATGGTGGGAGTATTTTTACCTTAAAACTTGGCAAACAGTACAAGGGAAGGTTTTTCCTCTCAGGGAGTCATTTGTTAAACATTTACCAGTACACCACTAGGGAACTCACTGATACCATAGCTAAGTGAGCCATTCAGTAGAGGTGAACTGTTATTAGTGTGTCTTGTGTTTCAAATAATGGGTCCATATTTGGGTGTGAGAGCACTTTGACTGGGATGTTTATACTTTGATGCCAAGGCTGATTCTGCTGACCCGGAAGAGTACATGGGCTTGCTATTTCTCCACTTCTCCATGCCTGTTGCTCTCATTCCTGTGTACTTAGGTGGCAAAAATCATGAGCTTCCCAGAGAGAGGTGAACCAGCCTGCATTCAAGGGAAGATGCAGTACCATGCCTCTCTAGCAGAACCTACAGATGAGCTCTCAGTAGAAAAGGATATCCTAGCCAAGGAAAGTCTAGGGCTGTACAAACTAAAAGAAAGGAAATAAAACACACATGAATTTTACTTCTTTTTCAGTGTCAGAAGAGACTGCAGTTCTCCCTGTGTTAAAATTCTTTCTATTATAGCAATGTGGATATATTTCCCTTGTACCAAAAGGCAAGATATATGATTCATCTTCTATAGGTGAACTTCTGAAAAAACAGTCCAGAACAGATAATGGTGTGGTGGCCATAGACAGACATCAGAATCAGAGTGCCAGGGTAGATTCGTCACCTTCCAACCGGGAGACTGAGCAAGTTTCCTAACTCACTCCATGCCTTTATTTCCTCACTCACAAAATGAGAACAATAATTGCACCTACTTCTTAGGGATTTCATGAGAGCTGACTAATACACTTAAAGCTCTTAGAGTAGTACCTGGTACATGGTCAGCCCTTAGTCAACATCCGTTCTTACTCAGGGTTGCATATTCATCATGGTTGGAGCTTGGAATTCAGTATAGCTGAGACCTCTTTTATATCCACCTGAGGATTCATTTTTGAAGTTTTTCCTTTTTGGGGGAGGTGAAGGGTGATCTTTTTTTGCACATAAAATGTTTCAAGGAAGCCCAACATATAAAACAGAGATGAGTTTAACTAACCAGGCTGAAGACCGGAAAGACAATCATGTCAAGACTGTTTTTCAGCCTTCTTTGTGTTGTTGGCTTAGTTTCCACTTCTTCCTGTGGCTCCTGCTTTTACTATTTCTTCTCTCCAGATATCACATTCAAAGGATCCAGGAGAGGAGACCTGATTATGAGTCTCCTGGTGGAACAGTTATCAGATCAGGATGTGGCTAAGCTGCTGGCCCAGCTCAGGTCTTTTTCTCTATCCATTTCCCTTGGACCAGAGTATAAAATCCTAAACTCATCAGTTATGGTCAGGGTAATAGAGTCAAGTAACAGTAAACAAACCTACTATTGGGTAAGGAATTTTTATGATTACTTTTTGGAGAGAGCACTGTGGGAATAGCAGACAATTTGAGGGTCATAGCCTTTCCAGAATTGTTCTTGTGAGTGCCACTCCATGGGTTACACATCATGTGTTGTATGGTGAGCCCAGTGGTTAGAGTGTGGTGCCCACAGCAACAGTGTGAGGACTGGACTCCATCAGAGAGCTCTACTCTGCTCTCATCTGTCTTATACCAAGCTCTAGCCTTTCATAAATCTCATACAATGCCATTTACCAGTGGTCCGGTGTGGGAGAGTATGAATGGATTGGGACAAAAACATTTTACTTTTCATAAAAGCAACTCAAAGAGAATACCAAGAGGATGAAACAATATTTTTAAAAATAAAATATCCTGATAATGTTTAAGTCAAAACTGCATTGCTAGTTCTGTTGCTAGAGATCAGAAAAATAATAACCTTTGGAGATATAGTGATGGGGAGAGGATTGCTGAGGGCCTCCTGGGGTTCTGGAAATGTCCTATATCTTGGGTAGTAGTCACGCAAGTGATTTCAGGTGTAGATAGATTCATTGAGCTGTATATTTAAGATGTGCGTATTTTATAGCATGGGAGTTATATCACAATGAAAATGAAACAACCCCTGCATTGCTAGCCTAATTCATGTTTATTATTTTGTTGGGGGATTTATATTTACTAGGTTATTTGATTTTTATAAACAGCACTACAAGTTTAGACACTTCCATTTTCCATATGTGGAAATTGAGGCTCAAAATAATGTTGATCATCAAATAGTAATGGCATATCCAAACCAGATGTGGTTGAATTTTCTCTGGTATATAACACATTTGGATTTTTTCTAGCTAGATAAAAACTTCATTATAGTTTAATAAAAAGATATGCTAATATTTCAAAATAGTAAAAAGACTAGAACTGGAATTTCTTAACACAAAAAAGTGTTAAATGCTTAGATGATAGATATTTCAATTACCCTGATTTGATCATTACACATTGTATTATTGTGTCAAAATATCACATGTACCCCATAAATAAATACAACTATTGTGTATCTATAATAATTTAAAAAATTAAAAATATGCACTATTGCATAATTGACTCTTATAATACTAGGAAGCCCTCTCACCTCCATGAATTTCCAAAATCTGTACCCAATATTGTGGTATCAGGATGATAAGTATAACTTACCAGCAAGCTGAGATCCTGGGTCTTAGATCTATAACCCAGAAACTGAAACATGTAGATTCTCAGTATCTGAAGTTTACCTTAAAGGCTTCCCAGATAACCCTCCAGTCTTGCTTCTGATCTGCAGGTTTGAGTATGACTTGCTGGTCAACGTGGATGTAAACAGCACCCAGCACCAGCAGTGGTTCTATTTCAAAGTGAGCGGTATGCAGGCGGCCGTCCCTTACCACTTCAACATCATCAACTGCGAGAAGCCCAACAGCCAGTTTAATTATGGTATGAACTCTAGGGGCTTTCTGGAACATGCCAGGAATGACATTTCTTGACTGTTTGGATTCAAACAGCCTTGCTTGGGTTCAGAGGGTTTGAAGTTGGGCGGAGTTTTGGGTTGCCAGGTGCAGCAAGGCAGGCAGTGGCCCTCAGTGGCACATTGCTACTTTAGAGGGGAGGCTGGGCATCCTCACTCTGCCACACATGACATCCACTTCTTCTGGATTCCCTCACTCTATCTTGAATCTTTTGAGGTTGGTAAGCCCTCTCATTTATTCCTTCTCTCCATCTCCTAAGTCCCATAGGAGCAAATGCTTTGACCTGCTTTTTTTCCTGCAAGATAGAGGAATAACAAAATTCAATTGCACAATACTGATTGACATTCTTAGAAAGCTCTTGAAGAAGTTGAAATTCTCCTGAATACCCGTGGCCATTTTGGAGGAGATATTCAAGAGAGAAAGGCTGATGAGCAGCCTGTATTTATTTTGAATGTTTCAAGGAGTGGAAATTCTGCATACAATTTCTGCATCATATACTAATTTACTGGGTGACTTTGAAGGAGGAATAAGTATTCCCAGTGTCTAGGGCCAAGTGCAGGATACTGCCTCTATTTTGTAGTGACTAAACAGATTCTTGTGGGTATGAGAAGAGAAAACATGGGAACCTTGATATTTATATTCACTTTGTATGGCTGTTGTAACAAATTGTCACAAACTCGGTGATTTAAAACAAGACAGGTCTGTTCTCTTACAGTTCTGGGGTTCAGAAGTCCAAAATCAGTTTCTCTGAGCTGAAGTCAAGCTGTTGGGAGAACCATGTTTCCTCTAGAGATTCCAGGGGAAACTCCATTTTCTTTCCTTTCCCAGCTTCTAGAGTAACATTCCCTGCATTCCTTGGCTGATGGCCCATTCTTGCATCCTCAAAGCTAGTAGTGTTGCATCCTCAAATCTCTCTCTGCTTCAGTCACATTGCATCTCTCTTTTTTTAAAAATTTTTTATTTTTGTGAGACAGCGTCTAGCTCTGTCACCTAGGCTGGAATGCAGTGGTGCAATCTCTGCTCACTGCAACCTCTGCATCCCAGGTTCAAGCAATTCTCCTGCCTCAGCCACTCAAGTAGCTGGGACTACAGGTGCATGCCACCATGCCCAGCTAATTTTTTGTATTTTTTGTAGAGATGGGGTTTCACCATGCTAGCCAGGATGGTCTCAATCTCCTGACCTCGTGATTTGCCAGCTTCAGCCTCCCAAAGTGCTGGGATTACAGGCATGAGCCACCATGCCTGGCCACATTGCATCTCTTCTATAGTCAAACCTCCCTCTGCCTCCCTCTCATAAGGATATTTGTGATTGCATTTAGGACTCACCAGGATAATCACCCCATCTCAAGATCCTTAACTTAATCATATCTGCAAAGTCTCTTTGGCCATGTACAGTTAACAGTCACAGTTTCCAGGGATTAAGACCTATGTATCTTTGAGGATCATTATTTGGCGCAGAACAACTCTCTTTCCCTCATGTAAAGATTAATTCCTTTTCTGATTTTGTGTAGGGATGCAGCCCACCCTGTATTCCGTGAAGGAGGCCCTTCTTGGCAGACCCACCTGGATAAGGACAGGCTATGAAATATGTTACTACAAGTAAGTTAGAGCGCTATTAGCTTCCTTTTCTCTGTCCTGTAATTTTCTCTCAATTTCCCACTTTTCCATATTGATCTTAGAAACATTAGCAATCTGTGCTTGTCTGATAAATTTTTTGTCACTCTGTCCTAATGGCCAATGTCCTGCTCTTCAGAGGTATAAGCATATTCACTGGCACCCACAGTAGACCTCGAGAAATACCTTTTGATTTGCTGAAAGAGTTTATCTTCATTTAAACACATTAAAACTTTTAAATCTTGTTGTCAGACATTAGAAGTCGTAGAGATTCTACCTGTGATTAGTGTGTCAAGCCTTAGTTCTTTACTTATTTTCGCTGAACCCAGAGAGTGAAATGTCTGAGATGTTCTATCCTGTTTCTATCCGCCCCGTGGTTTAGTTTTCCAAAGTACAGGAGGGTGAATATGTGACAATTACACATATGTAACTCCTCCCCATAGCAAGGTAATTTTGTGGAAAAAAATAAAAGAGGGAGGAGTTTCAAAATTCACCTTTAATCTTTGATCAGTCTCCAGTTTCATCAGTTTATCCTGCAAAGTTACAATGAACTTTAAATTGTCCATATATTTTGATGAAAGAAATGCATTCCAGACATCTAGATTGCTTATGTGTATATTTTCTTCAGATGAAAAATAAAATTCAAATTTATAAGAAAATAAGGATAGGAATTGCTATGAGAGGAAGAATATATATATATATAATTAATTATTAGTTCAGTGCTAATTTCTTATAAAAACTGAGAGGTTAGTACTTACTTTCTTAAATAAAGTAAGTTTCATCTCTTTCTGAAATTACTAGAGCCATCTAAAAAAGTATGATCAGACATTCTGGAGTTTAGGATAGTTGTCACTGTGGAAAGGAAACAGAGTATATACCCTTGTGCCTCTTGGCTTTTGAGACTTTGAGGATAGGAGTATTGACAGATGGGAAAGGTCAAGAATCTTGTTGCTGTATCAGATACAAAGGCAAAAATCACCATGGAGATAATGATAGTCTACAAGACACAGAGCCAGGCTGACTAGCAGTCCGTAATAAAAGAGGTGGAGGTATTCAATCCCTGATCTATTAGGTTATGAATCTAAAGAGGATTTTTTATATCCTTTAGAAAAATTGCACAATATTATGACTTTGTTGGTTTTCCATTCACCTAAATGGCAACTACTCTCTGGCTCACCTATCTTAAGACTCTCAGGGCCTTTCTTATGGTTCAGAGAGATTTAGATTAAACATCACCTCAAGGTGATAGTCTGCAACTGCAGAAAAAAAAAATATGAAAATCTACTTTTGGACCTTGGTGTGTCAAGCATGAGTTTTAGTTTTCTCTGAAAATAGTTATTCTTAGTAAATGTGAAAGACCCAGCTTAGAGCTGGCTTGGACCTGAAAGTTAGTAACAGATTGGACAAACATAACATTTTGCATTATTTCCTAATGGGATGTATAAATGTCCCTTTGGAGGATGCGCCTCTTGGAATTGGGGAATAAGAAGGCTAAGGGGGCCACGTATTTCCCAAAAGAAGGAAGAAGTCACACTTTCAAAAGCACAGCCTTGACCTAAGGAGAACCAATTCTGATAGCTTTTAGAGCTATTAGCAAGACAATTATTATGTGATTAAAGAGCAACAGAGGGATAAGAAAAAACCATGAATGTATAATGTAATTAATTTTTCATATTCCAGCCATGAATACAGCAGAGATGAATGGATAAGATTGCTACATTGTAATGTAGTTTGTTTTATAATTATTCACCACGTTGTGTTAACATATTCCCAATAATATGATGTCACAACAGGATAGATATGTGTAATCTCTGTTCACCCACAAATTAGAACACCTCTCTCAATTGTAAAATGATGCATTAGATTATACAATATTTCTCTCCCTATTTACCCATCCTGATCTTTGAGTTGATTTGCTTTACAAGAGTTCTTTGCTTCTCTTTTGCCTTTATTATTTCTGGTATATTAATCTGGGGAGCACTTTACTTCCCTATTTCCTTATCTCCCATATATCTTTAGAAACTCTGCTCTATTTCTGTTGTGCTGTTAAAGTCCCAGATTTGGTGCCATGTTTTAAGAGGATGCCAGGGTGCTCATTGTGGGGACAACTGTGAGCCGTGGCACCTGAGTATGTTTCTAGAAGGGTGAAAGGAAAAAGGAGATTCAGAAGAAATGGGATTTGCATTTGCATTTTCCTTCAGAAGTTGAAGTTGACAGCAATGATGAGCAGTTGAGGATGTGGGCTGACTACTCTGGAGGGCCAATTGTCATAAAATGAAAAGTCTCCAAACTATTTTGACAATATGCCACTAAGCAATAAGATATATTTGTATGTGTTCTTACTAGATTAGTTTACACATTTAAAAAAGTATATATGCGTTACTATACTAACATATTATGCATATAAGAAAGCATGCAAAAAATGAAGACTTTTAAATTAGGAGAGAAAGATGAAACAAATAATAGTTTATAGCTACCTAATTGTTACATCTTCATGCTATTTATAGCTTAGGGCACACTAGAATTTTGCCGTGGAGTTTACCATTAGATGTAGTTATAAATAGTCTTTTTGGTAATTTTGAGAAATTTTGTTTAACTTTCTAGATCTGATTAGATTATTTTAACAAAAATGAGAATTACTGAGAAAGACCTAATATTAAGGATAAGGGGTAGGCCATGTCCATTCTGCCATTTTCTGGTCATTTTGATTGCAATTTAATTTTAACATCAATAGATGGCTTCTAAGAAGATTTTCTTTTAAAAAGTAATTGTCTGTTTTGTGAGGTTTAGTTTAATTTAGGTAATACAATCTGTAAATCAAAGTATGCTTCCGTAGACTTAAATACCTTGCCGGAAGCTAAAAGCAAAAGAAAAAGGAAGGGAGCTAGTTGTTCCCACTTCTCCCTTTGGAGACCTCTCCTATGCAACAATCAATGCTTAACTGACATGTAAAAACCGTAGAAGCAGATATAATGTGTTTTTCATACTCCAGACCTGGAATACAACAGTGATGAGTGGATAAGATTGCTGCACCATCATCTGGTTTGACACATTAGGCTGACATTGAGACAGCTATGCCAATCCCCATATTAAACAGTAGACGACTTAATTTCTTTCTTACTATCTAGGTAATAATCATTTTGAGGAGAAATTCTAATATTTTCTGCCTGTGGTCAGTTGATCACTCTACCCCTTCCATGGAGCACCTCCCACCCCTTCCGTTCCACCCCTTGCTCTTTCCCACCTTGAAGACCACTAGGCTGGAAAATAAAAAATGCCCCTCGAGAGGGAGGAACAGAAATGGGCAGATTCATTTTTCCCTGCCTCTAGTAAAAGTAAGTAAGGGCCCTTTTAGTTTCTCTTTTATTTAGTTCCCTGTGGTCTGCTTCTTCCTCTGATGTGCACAGCCACACACCTTTTTGAATTCTTTCCCCGCTCTGGTCTAAAGTAATTTTGGTGCTGAAGGGCAGAGGGAGGGAAGCTGTGCGCTTAGAGTGGCCATGTAATACACAACGGCTGATCTCTTCTGACATTTATCTCCGCTCATGAGAGGAGATGGAACAGCTCACTCATGAAGATGAATGTCATACAAGAGCTCTGCCATCATGCATCCTTCCACGGGATCTCAGGAGAGAGATTTGGTGTTATATAGAATATTAGAAATGCTGCAGACACAGGGAAGCCTGGCAACTTCACTGCTCTGCCTTATTAGATCCTGTTAAGTGAAATGATGCACGCTTGTTGAACAGAGCCATTGTCATTATAAGATTATCTAATCCATTCTCCATCATGGCATTTGCTTATTTTATGCACCCTGCCAAAAAGAAACAATGACTTTCCAGCATATTTTTAAGTACAAATGGAAATAACCTGAGTTCATAACTATGCCTTCGTGTACTTGCTCCTTGCTTCATTGAAGTCTTTATGATTATAAAAGTACAGATCCTTCCAAAGATAAATGGTTCAGGGAACAGAAAAGCAAACAAAAAGCCTTTTAGCTGTGAAGTTGCTGGATGTACCCAGCCCAGGTCATCTTTGACCCCAGATGACCAATAGAATCCAGCTAATCTTCAAGATCACTTCTGATTTTCACCAGGCTGCTTCTCCATCTAGATGAACAGATTGAGGAGAGGAAGTTCTTTGACTCAGACTTCCCACTCATTAATGGCGTGACCTTGGGCAAATTATACCAACTTCTTTCAACCTCAGATTCTTCATCTTAAAATGGGATAATAATGGTATCTACCTAATAGAAGTGTTCTGAAGATAAAATGACGTGAGATAAAACATGTGTAAAGGTTAGAACAGTGTCTGGTGCATAGTAGGTGTTCAATGAATGCTAGCAATTATTTTAAATAATTAGTAAAAACATCTTCTTAGTGGCATCAAATATCAATGATATAAAAGTCATAGTATGTGGATCATATTAACTCTCAGCTGGATTATTTTCCTTTTTTTCTGTTATTTTGGACTGTAAATTCATAGGCAGCTCTGATTTATGAAGATAAAAACTTCAGATTCTTACTTGCTACATTGGGCATAAGACATCTTGTCGTTTTTTATCCATTCCTAACAAGCAGGTGATATAATAAAAAAAAATTAGTTTTTGAGCTAAGCCTACAACTGGGATTAAATCCTGTTTACTATACTTGTTGTGTGCAATTGCTCTGGACACTTAACCTCTGTGAGCCTTAATTCCCATCTGTTGAATGTGTGTAATAATACTCACCTTGAAAGGGTGTCATTAGGATTGGAGATAAAATACATTGAGCAACCTAATTATTACTCCTGGAGTCTTGGGTCCACTTATTATACAAACTTTAACTGAACAGCTGCTATGTCCAGGCAATGTGGGAAGCATAAAGATAAACAGATGAATAAGCATGGTCCTTGCCACAAAGTATTGGCTATGAGAATAGGAGTGATAAGGGGGCTATCAAGGAAGGCTTCCTGAAAGAGGAAACACTTGAGTTAAATCTTGAAGGATGAAGGAGACTTAGCTAAATAAGGAAGATGGAAAAGGCTTTCCATATAAAGCAAGAACATGGGAATAATTTAACATAGGAAGGATGAACATTGCTTCTTGCAAACATCACTCGATATGTCCACATCATAACTTGGAAAAGAAAAGAGCTTGTTGATGGGATCTCAGTTTATCATGGATGAACTGAACTGTAGCAAGCCAGATGTTTCACTTTAGAGATTTATCAAACACTTGGCTTTGAAGAAGACGATCTTGGGAAAGTTTAAAGGCCTCTGCAGAGGAAGGTATGCTGGAAGTAGAGTCATCTCCTGGACAACTCCTGCTACAAGGGGGCTGCCAGGAGACTCCGGTGGGGATGCCTGACATTTGCTTTAGGTTCAGCCAGAGTTTAGACCCCAGGCGAGGGTTGTAACTGAATTTCCTTTAGCTGAAAGTCATTCTAAATAAGGTGTTAATGATATTTTTGTTTTTGGAATTCCAGCAGTGTGTAACCATCCTGGAGAAGACTGACTTGTCGGTGGAGAGCCTTTAGTCTTGATCAGGAGAATCTAACATCACCAAGCTGTGGGGGGTAGTGTGTTAGGTGAGGGAAAGAGAGAGAGAGGGAGACTGTGTGTATGTGTATATATGTTGGTGGTGTGAGAAGGCAGATTTGACATAATCAAATCTACCATTTGAATTCCTTACACTTCCCTTAAATCTTGAGCCCCTGGAAGCTCAAGAGCTAATGATTAGCCCATTTTCTTTCTCTTTCCATTTCACTGCAGCTGTTCTTTCCTTGGAGTCCAGATTTGGTCTGAATGAGGGAAAGACATAGAGATAAATACATGGATTTTTTTTTCTCTGTCTTTCTTGGTCTCTCCTGTGGTTGAATGTGGTGAGGTTGAGTTTGCATAGGCTAAATGTGCTTGTGATATGACTTTAGTGTACTAATAGTGCAGTGGGGAACCTAAAAAGAAGCAAGGCCCATGCCAAATAAGACCAACCCTACTGGCCCTTAGGGACACCTATTATTCTTGAGTCAAGATACAGGCTCTGTCTCCACTGTTTGCAGGCGAAGAACTGGGGACAGTGAAGCACAATGTGCGTGTTTCCATCTGCCTTTACATTCATGAATACGTGCACATCTGTGTGTGCACCCACACATATATGCTTACAAGTGAAGCACTCTTCCACGCTTTGATTGGTTATCCCTGGCTCATTTGATTTCAACTGCTGTTTCCTGTAAAGAGGAGTAATTGACTAGCATTTTGTTCAGCAAGGTGTAAACTGAGTGTATGTTTGCATGGAGGCTTTACAAGGGAAATCAGAAAGCAAATAAGAGGTAGAGCATATGTAACTTGCATGCTTTCTGAGCTACC
This sequence comes from Papio anubis, assembly GCF_008728515.1. NCBI lineage: Eukaryota > Metazoa > Chordata > Mammalia > Primates > Cercopithecidae > Papio > Papio anubis. The sequence continues at coordinate 102,816,974 of NC_044982.1, read as the reverse complement.
ATCTGCTTCTTTACATACTTTCTAATAACCAGAATCATAGCTTTTGGAGAAGCTTCAGAACTTTGGGGCAATCTGGCAAAGTAGACTCAATTAAGCATTGCGATCCATATCACACCATGTGGGAAGACACTCTTTTGGAATTTCTATTTCTGTAGGCACAGAGGAAATGGATTCTATTAATACAATGCCAAAAACCTGGGTGTGACAGCCACTTGGGGCTGACGTTGTTACAGGGTACCCTCCTTTCCCTAGCATGACCAAGGCTCTAGGTTTCCATGTTGACAGAAGCTGATTCAAGATAAAGGTATCAGGCCATAGTCAGTGGGCTACCAGCTTGCCTTAGTCCCATTCCTAGGTGTATAAATATTGAAAAGCCACAAAACCATGAGAAATAAAATAATAGATTTTCTATCTCTTTCTTCTATGCTTGCTTTTTGCTTAGGTAGGTAGTGGCATGAAGGTAGCAAAAAAGTAGAAAAGAATAACCTATGTTTTTTATATTTTTCAAGAACACACAAGAATAATTACCTACTATTTCTTCCCTTCCCCTTCCTTTTCCCCCAATAAAACCAAAAGCACAATGGACTAGTAAGCCAACATTGTAAATGTTCAAAGGTGGAATTACATCTCTTGGTGTCCGGGTGTATTTTGCATTATAATGCAGCCTTGATGATAACATTTCTCAGGAAAGCCTGCGCAGCTGTCTGAGCATCAATTGGCAGTGTGTGGGGAAAATATTGCTCGGAATGGACTTCTGGGTGCAATTTTCTTTGATACTGTTCTCTGAAGTATCAAAATTGGTTCTTCATCTTTGACAAAGGAAAATGTGCACTCTCAAGCCTTACGAAGCTGAACCACATTTGAGGTGACAAATATATTCCTTTGGGAAGAAAGCATTGTACAGTGGAAAGAACAAAGCCTTTGTAGCCAGAAAGATCTGGGTCTTAGTCCTGTATCTACCATTTTGCTTTCAGCCCTTTGGCAAATTAACTTTTCTAAGCTTTTGTTTCGTAATCCACACGATGGGTTGCTGCAATAATAACATAAGATAACATATGTTAAATGTTGAATTGGAATTCGATATATCCTATGATTGCTGATAAATCTACTTGGCAGGTAGAGGGGAAAGGAAGGAGTTGTACCCTATGTGGTCTGGGGAGAGACAGGGATTGGGGGAACCCAAATTTGGATGATAAAGTTTATATCTCCAATGTAAACCCAGGAAAAACAGAACTGTTCACATTTACCTTGATTTTCTAGCTCAATGACTAGACATCCCTCATTTTCAGACAGCAAAGAAAGGTTGGTAGCATATATGGCACAGTTGGGAGGCAGATGGGCCAGGCTATATGTTGCTGAACTGACTCATGAACTGGCAGTAAGTTCACTTGTATATTTCCCTTTTCTCAGTTTCACCTGCAGAAATGTTTCAAGTGAAGGTCATTGTGCCAATACAGTATATAACGCCAAGATTTATAGCATCTAGGACCCTAAGTGACCCTGCACCCCCCTCCCACCTCTCCCTTATTCTCTTCTCCTCCTCTCTCTTTAGAAATCATTATCGCCAGAGTACAGCTGCTGCAGGCGGAGCATCTGGGAAGTGCTACTATACCCTCACCTTTGCTGTCACCTTCCCACACAATGAGGATGTCTGCTACCTGGCCTACCACTATCCCTACACCTACACAGCCCTCATGGTAACTTCCTCTTTACAGTATCACTCCAGCAGGACTGAAGGGGCTCTCTGATGTTTTCCCGAGAACGTTTTGGAGACCCTGACATCCTGATTGGGGGCGGAGGAGGGTGTAGGGAAACTACGGCCTTCCTAAGGGAGCCAGGTTTTGTTGTCACTGACTTGGTGGCTTTCTATGTGTCCCATCTCCTTCCCTGGACAAAGCACAAGGCTGAGCCTTGATCAGTGACATTCAGAAGGCCCAAGTGGTCTGCAAGTTGGGGCAGGACATGGGGACATTTCTTAAGAGACTTTATGTTTAACAAGTCAAGTTAAGTATGAAGTAGGTTGGAGTTGTATGGGAAGCAAGACCATACAAGTAAACTGAAATGCAAATCTGAAGAAAATTCAGTCATTCAGAGGAATGGAGAAAGCAGGAAGGTAGAGCTTGGGAAACTTCAGAGTCTGTGTGCAAGCAGCCATGCCAGCATCTCCAGTGGTTCCAATGACCATGAGCTGGAGGTGGCTAGCAGGATCCAGAGTGGAAGAGAAAAGTGTAAGAATAAAACACTAGATCATTGCAACAGACAACCACAATCTTTTTATGAGGGAGAGTAGGAGAAGTCAGGGCAGACTCACAGTTAGCGTTCCTGTGTTCCATAAGGCCCTGCAAAAAGTTCGCAAGACTATTGTGAGCAAATGGACTGCTTAAACCATGCAGTTTTCTGTCATTTGAAAAAGCTGGCAAACTATCCCTTACTGCTACCATTTCGTGGATATCCTAAGGATAAATGAGCTCCAGTAACTTCTATAAAGCACTTTCATCCTCTGCATTAATGCAAAATGTTATTAGCATATTTATAATCATATGTGTTTATATGAGTATATGTATCACTTAGCCTGAAGGATGAGCATTTTCATTTTAAGGCTGTGATAAGGAGTTGGAAAAGATAATAACCAAGAACATCTTTTCCTTCAAAAGGAATGTGCAGGTATAAATGGGAATTTTTTGCATAGAGAAGGCATATCTTGCACCACTTGGCTCACTGCTTCATGTAAGTGCATCTGTCCTCTTCTCCATATGTTGTCTTGCCTAAAGAGAGATTTTTACTGTTTTCCAGATTGCAAAAGATACACAACTAGTATTATTTGTGTATCACACTCAGAGAGCTCAAGAAGTTAATCCAAGTAATGTGTATCGCAAGCTAGGCTGCAACAAGCCACATTTGTTATAAAACATGTTTTGTTGCCTTTAGGGACACAGAACAGGCAAGATTCATGATCCCCCTTCAACAGTTGTTTTTACGGCCTTGCCTGTGAAACGCTGCACATGAAAAGTCTACTGTGGGCTGGGCGCAGTGGCTCACTCCTGTAATCTCAGCACTTTGGGAGGCCAAGGTGAGAGGATTGCTTGAGCCAGAGTTCGAGACCAGTCTGGGCAGCATGGTGAAACCCCATCTCTACAAAAAATACAAAAATTAGCCAGGCCTAGTGGCATGCACCCATAGACCCATCTACTTGGAAGGCTGAGATAGAGGATCACTTGGGCTCAGGAGGTTGAGGCTGCAGTGAGCCAGGATCACACAACTGCATTCCATCGTGGGCAACCGAGTGAAACCCTATCTGGAAAAACAAACAAACAAACAAAAGCCAAAAGCAAAAAAAGTCTGCTAGGGAAGGGGATTTCTTTTTAAATATGTGTTATGTGTTTGCCTTTCCCATTGGGTAAGGGATCATGGATCTAGGACACTGTTCTTTTCACTTGTTAGAATATCTTGGACTCTGATAAGGTCCTGGTGGCCATTCGTATAAAACATTAGAACGCAAAGGGGTTGGTGAAGTTGTCTAATTCACCCTTAACATTTATAGATGCAAGAACTGAGACCTGAAGTCCCACATTTAGCTAGCAGCCATGCAGGGACAGAACATCAGCCTTTGAGGTGTATTCCTGTGGTCTTTCTACTCTCCTGTAGAAAAGTGTAGAAGAAATTCCTAATTTCTGCTCTGGGGTCAGATCAGTGTCATTGCTTGCTATTACATTCATAAGCTACTAACACATGCAGTCGTTTTATGAGTACATGTAGTCATCATTGTGTGATGATACAGACATCTCTAATGTTTGAATTCAAATCACCAACCCACAGTTTATATCTTTAATGCTGAGTGCCGTGGATGTGGTTCCCCTGAAGGATAATGTCTCTTTCCAAACATGGTCTAATTCTTACCCCAAGATGCTCCAGTGGGTTCTTGCTAGGCGCCTACAAGCTGATTCAAATTGTGTACCCCTTTCAACCTGGCCTTGACCTGATGGTACCTAGTTGTTGACCTTGTGCCTCTGGGCCTGCTTACCTTCTGGACACAGTTTCAGTTAGAATACAACATCTAAAATTTGCAATTGGTAAATAACTCTAAGAACCACTGGGTCGGGGGTCAATGAGGAGATGATTTCATCTTAAAGGGAAACAAAAACACACAAAAAAGAGGACTCCCCTCTCTGCACCAATCACTTAGTTTCACTGAGAGGGAAAGAGAGGCCTTGTTAATTGATGCTTATTGACTTGTTACTGTTAACAATATTAATAACTATTACTGTTACTATTAATTACAATAAACTATAACTACTTACGACTTTTTGTTGTTACTTGTGAGCTTGCTGACTGTGAATGTCTTCCACCAGGGAAGTTTGTGGAGAGTTAATGAGAAAGAGGGATAACTTATTTCTCCTAACTGAGCAAAACAGGGTTAGAAAGACACTTTGTTACTTGAAAGTGACAAATGTGTATTCTCAATTTTAGGTTTTACATTTCCAATAACTCATGGTCTTTGTCCTCTCTAGGTTTAAGACAATAATTGACGCTGTGACTTCTCTTAAAAAAACTCTTCCTCCCATCATGGACAGAATGAGTACATTCTGTAATGCACACTAGTCATTTTTATTTTTGGACATGTCCTGAGGAGAAACAGTTTTTCTTCCAACAGATCAGTGATAAATTAAATGTGAATGATACCCCAAAGGGAGAATTAACTGTATGTTACTTGGGGGTTATGGTGAGGGGTAGAAAATACGTTTCCATGTGGAATTCATAATTTGCAAGAGTCTTATAATATGGATTACATTTAATAATTACAGACATTTTTATAGCAAAGGACTTGTGTGTTGGATGTTTTTCAATGTGAATACAATTTTGAAACTTTCAAAATTTTATTATTCTCTTATAATAAGAAAATTAGTATTCGGTTCTTTCAAATGGATATTTCCAGATGCTTGCCAGTAAGTCTGTTGGATAATTTTTCATATTATAGCATTAAAATACAGCTAAAAGAAAGAAATACACTATTGTAATTCTGAAGCAAACAAAAAAAGCTCTATTTTAATCAGTTGTATCAAGTTATCAGTAATTGTAATGATTGTTAAAGTGTTAGCAATACTCGTTAAAGTATTAGAATTATGTTATAAATAGCCCCTAGGTAGCCAGTAGTATTGGTTGCAAATGGGGCCCCAAGAGAGTTTCTGATGAATATTTTAGGAGGTAAAAAATTGGGATCTCACTGAGAACTTATAACTGTGTGAAATGACAAGAGACAAAAAAAGTGGTCATTAGTAGAGTCCATGGATTGGGAGAGCTTAAGGATCTTAAAGGATAGAGTAGAATTTTTACCAGACACATATACCCACTGTGGAAGATGTGAATACTGTTATCTCCAGAGGCAGAGGGTGGCGGGGGAGGGGGAAGAGAGAGAGAAGAAAGAAGAAAGAAAAGAAAAGAAAAAAGAAAGGAAAAAGAAAGGAGAAAGAAAAGAAAAGGAATTAGAATGCCACATGCACAGTATCTTATAAAAGACTCAGAATAAATGAAGAGTTTAAGAAGTGTCAAGTGGGAGATGTTGACTTACATGTGGCAGATCAAAGATGCAATGAACAGGTCATAAATCAGCACTGTCAGGTAATCAGTAGACAGCGATCCATCCTTGTATAGGCCAAACAAATGACAGACCCCAATAAAGGTTCTTTTTTTTTTTTTTTTTTTTGAGACGGAGTCTCGCTGTGTTGCCCAAGCTGGAGTGCAGTGGCTGGATCTCAGCTCACTGCAAGCTCCGCCTCCCGGGTTCACACCATTCTCCTGCTTCAGCCTCCCTAGTAGCTGGGACTACAGGCATCCGCCACCTTGCCCGGCTAGTTTTTTGTATTTTTTCAGTAGAGATGGGGTTTCACCATGTTAGCCAGGATGGTCTCGATCTCCTGACCTTGTGATCCGCCCGTCTCGGCCTCCCAAAGTGCTGGGATTACAGGCTTGAGCCACCGCGCCCGGCCCCAATAAAGGTTCTTGATGGTGAGGAGGTGAGCATGGAAAACCATTCTGAAGGAGCCAATATGTGCATGAATGGTAAAGTATTTGACAACAAGGACGTCTGAATTCCCTAAATACAGGGTCTTGGGCACAATGAAAGAAAGTTTTGAGGTCAGACAGACCTAGATTTTGGTCTAGGTGCTGTGTTTCCTTGCTGTGTAGCCACAGGCAAGCTATTTAACTTCTCTTAGCTCGGTTTTCTCATCTGTAAAATTAGAAACAAAAAAGCAGTGAACTACATAGGCTATTTTCAAGGTTAAATAGTTGCTAATTGGAAAGTTTTAGCAAAGTGTCTACATCTAGTAAGCAATACTAGATGGTAACCATTAAAGCATTTATTATTTTTTGTGATGACGTGTGATTATTTTCTCTGTTGGACTGATTGGAAGATACCCATTCCATAATCCATACTAAAATTTAAAAAAAAATACAAATGAAAGACCCCTCCTCAAAAATTACAAAGGATACTGATGGTTTTCTTGGAGTAGTTGATTATGATTATTTTTTTCTTACTCTTTTTTCCAAATCATCATACTATAGCTTTGCTTATTTTTAATGGACAAGGAATATTAAAACCATCCTTTCTTTATAATTGACAAACCTGTGAGTAGTTATGTAGAGACTAATCATTTCTCACATTTTTAAAGTTAAGTCCCTTTAAGTTGGGGAGCATAATATTGGCAGACTGGGACAGTTTGAGAAAGCTCATCAGAACATGCCTGCAGCATGTTCTTGTGGCTTTTATTTAGCTTAAATGTGTTATTTGTTCTTGTCTTGTGATAAGAAGTCTTTGATTCTCTGATGAGTATGTTTAAGTAACAACTGAGATCTAGGCAGGAGACAAATAAAATAGGCTATCTCCTTAGGAGTGGACTTTCTTCTAAATTAGGGGAACAGAGAGTACAGCAGTTTAGGGGATAACAATAGAAAATGAATGGTTTTTGAGTGCACAGTGCTTCTCACTTTATCAGTAGACATCAGCAGGTTACCCTGCTGAGGTCAAGGAAGTCTTTTATCGAAGTTTTAAGGGAGTAGTTGATAAAGGAAAGGGAGACTGAGGACTCCTGTGGAGAGACACAGGATGAGGCCGCAGGCTAAAGTTATCAGCTTGATATTGTTCACAGACAGGATTTTCTTTTAAGAAGTCAATCTCTCTGGGGGTTTCTACAATTGCCTTGAACTCATTCACATTTTTATAAAGAAACCCACCCATGTGGCTTCCACAGGACTGTAATTACAGTCAATTGGCACATGCATTCAGAGGTCCTACTTTTCTCATCAATGATCCCCACAATATCCTATTAGGCATAACTTTTCTGGACCTGAGATGGGAGATCATGTTTAGGAGAACAGGACAAAAACATTTTTGCAAAAGGAAATCCAACAGAAATTTATACTTGGTTTACTTCTAGCAATCTTTTATATGACTGAAGCCAAAATAATCCCCTAAAAGTAGAAGTGTTAGATACTTGCTGGACCTGATGGCAGGTCCAACAGGAGGGAGATTTCATTGAGGGGTGCAGGGAGATGGATCCATGAAAAATTGCAGTTTACAGAAAATGAGTGATAAGGTTTGGCTGTGTCCTCACCCAAATCTCCTCTTGAATTGTAGCTCCCATAATTCTCACATGTCGTGGGAATTAATCGAGTCACGGGGGCAGGTCTTTCCCATGCCGTTCTCGTGATAGTGAGTAAGTCTCTTGAGATCTGATCGTTTTACAAACAAGAGTTCCCTTGTACATGCCCTCTTGCCTGCCACCATGTAAGACATGCCTTTGCTCTTCTTTCACCTTCTGCCATGATTGTGAGCCCTCCCTAGCCATGTGGAACTGTGAGTCCATTAAACCTCTTTCCTTTACAAATTACCCAGTCTCAGGTATGTCTTTATTAGCAGCATGAGAATGGACTAACACAGTGAGCTTAAGCTAAAAGAATATTAGGCATTTGTTGATTTGTAATATTATTGTGGAAAATGTAATAATAATAACAAATTAAAAGAGAACTCATGAGAGAAGAACACTTTCAGGCTTTGCCTTCTCCCACATTTGCTACTTGGGAGCCTGTCCAGCCAACACTATTTTGAAGGACAGTGTTCGTGTGCCCTATGATACCTTTTTGACTTTTTGTCTCTCATAGCTAATAGTGCTTAGTGGCTTCTATAGACTAACCTTCTGCCTAACCTGCTTCCCCATATCTGATTTATAAAATCTAGATTTTATTATTTTTTTAAAGTTTGATATCAGGCAGCAAAGAGCTATGGATTAATTGTAATATCACAGAATGATGATTACTGCTTTTTGTTTTTCATTTATTTGTTCCCTCTTTTCCCTTTTTTCTTTTTCTTTTCTTTTTTTTTTTTTTTTACAGATTGTGTTATTTATTTTTATTTATGATTTTTATTTCATTTTTAATTAACAAATAATACTTGCTTATATTTATAGGGTGCAATGTGATGTGTTGATACATGTATATGTTGCAGATTGATCAAACCAGACTAATAAACATATCTATCACCTCACATATTTATCATTTCTTTGTGGTGAGAACACTTAAAATTACTCTTTTAGGGATTTTGAAGTAATTCAGTATATTATTATGAGCTATGATTACTATGCTATGCAATGGATGACCAGACCTTATTCCTCTTGTCTAATTGAAATTTTGTACCCTTTCTCCAACATCTCTCCATTCCTCCCCTTTGTTTCCGCTCCTCCAGGCTCTGCACCACTATTCTACTCTCTACTTCTATACGTTTGACTTTTTTATATTCCATGTATAAGTGAGATCATGTGGTATTTGTCTCTCTGCACCCATCATTTCACTTGGCATGTGTCCTTCGGGCTCATCCATGTTGTTGCAAATGATAGAATTTCCTGTTTTTTAAAGCTGAATGGTAATCCATTGTGTATGTATGTATATATGTATATGTGTATGTGTATATATATAATATATATGTGTGTGTGTGTGTGTATGTGTGTGTAACTCCATCAGTGGGCACTGTGGTTGTTCCCATATCTTGGCTCTCGTGAATAATGCTGCACTGAACATAGGGGTGTAGACAGATATCTCTTTGATGTACTGATTTAAGTTCCTTTGGATATACCCAGAAGTGAGATGGCTGGATTGTATGGTAATTCTATTTTTAAGTTTTTGAGGAAACTTCATACTGTTTTCCAACATAGCTGTGCTAATTTACTTTCCCACCAATGGTGTTCAGGGTTCCAGATCCTCACCAGCTCTTGCTGTCATTCATCTTTTTGATAATAACCATTCTAACAAGTGTGAAGTGGTATCTCATGTGGTTTTATTTTGCATGTCTCTGATGATTAGAGATGTTGAACATTTTTTTTGTGTGTGTATCTGTTGTCCATTTGTATATCTTCTTTTAAGAAATGCCTATTTAGGCCATTTGCCCATTTTTATAGGGTTGTTTGTTTTCTTGTTACTGTGTAGTTTGTGTTCCTTGTGTATTTTGGATATTAGCCCCTTGTCTGATGTATGATTTGCAAATATTTCCTCCCAATTTGTGGGTTGTCTCTTTGCTCTGTGAATTGTTTCTTTTGCTATGTGGAAGCCTTTTAGTTTGGTGGAATCCTATTGTCTATTTTTGCTTTGTTTGTCTGTGCTATTGGGGTCATATTTAAGAAATCACTTCCCAAACTAATGTCATGAAGCTTTTTCCTTATGTTTTTGTCTCATAACTTTACAGTTTCAGGTCTTATGCTTAGGTTCAGTTGATTCTTATATAAGGGATCAATTCTCATTCTTCCACATGTGGATATTTAGTTTTCCCAACACCATTTATTGAAGAAACTGTCTTTCCCCATTGCGTGTTTTTGGTACCTCTGTCAAAAATCAATTGACTAGAGGTGTCTGAGTTTATGTTTGGCCTTTTGTTGGGAAAGCTTCACCATTGGCAAGGACCCATGTGGCCACAATAAAATGTAACAAACAGATTTAATGAGAGAGAGAGAGAGAGAGAGTGAGAGCAAGCTCATAGAGATAATTCAGCAAGACAGTGTTTCCCAAAACATAGTCTGTAGCACTTCAGTCTCTTGAGATGTTTAGAGAAGAAAAGTTTAATGGTCATCTAAATTTATGAAGCGCTTGTACTAGTTTTTCTTCTAACAGTTCACAATGCATATTGAAATATTAAAGAATCTGAGAAATCTTGCATCCACGGAAATATTTTCATTTTATTTAACTCAACATTTTCTAAGCACTTTGGCTATGAATTTCCTGCCTCCTCCATGTCCTTGTTCACACCACAGCACTTGCTAACACACTACGGGATATATTTTGGGAAATGCTGCAACCAAGTTTCCCTTTCTGGCTTTAGAGCCCTGGAATCTTGATAGTAATTGTGAGGCAAGTTACATTTAGTCTGGATTTGGTAATAAAGAATACTGAGAGCAGCTTTCACTCAAATGTTTATAAAAATCTTAAAAGTAATTTGTTTATGATCACAGAGACTATAATCTGAATCCAGCACTATCCATGCCTTCTTAACTAAGGAGCTGGAATTTTCCTTTTCCAGGATGACTTAGAAACATGACTGATATTCTGATGGAGACATTTCCATTCTTCTTCTGTGCCATCTCTCCTGGGATACCCAGATGTCTACTTCTTATAGCAGGGCTGTAGTTAATAATTTAATATTGATTTTTGTAACCTATTTTGTAGGTTACATAGGTTTTGTAACCTAAAAAAATTCCGTACCGGAATTTTTTTTCCAGTAAGCTTCTTTTAAGAGGGTATTTTCTATTCTCTAGTGGTTATTTTATTTTTGCTGTTTTGAAAACCGTTTTTATTTAAGTCTAATTTCATTTAATTGTCAGAAAGTGTGATTTGTATAATTTCTGCTTTTTTGGGGGGAAGAATCTAATGAGTTTTTAATAGCTGTATATATGATTGATTACTGCTACATTTCCATGAATATTTGAGAAAAAATTTTTCTCTGGAGAGACAAAATTTGACATATGTCTACAAAAACAATATTGTTCAAATACCTTATATTATTATTTTTATGCAGTTGATTTATTCAAGACCCAGGTGCTATCTTAAAATCTCCCACTCTGAGAATAATTTTTTTCTCTTTCTGTTGTTTTTTGTGTTATATATTCTAATCCCATATTATTTGATTCTTAAGATTTATGAGTTTTATATGTTCATTGTGAATTTTGCCCTTTATCAAAATAAGATTTTAAAATCCCATTTAATGCACTTGATCTTGAATATGGCTTCGTTGTATATTACTATTGCCATGCCTGCCTTAATTTATGTTTGCTTATGCTTTTAGTTTCAATATTTCTCCTTTAAAATGTTTGAACAGAGGCAAACAAAATAAAGAGATAATATAAGAGCATTTCTCATACACATAATTTTTTTTCCTTTCTCTTTAAAAGTACCTCTTATATACAACATGCTGTGGGATTTTAAAAAGTAATCCAAGTTTTTGTCATTATTAAGGCTGATTAGCCTGTTTATACTTAAACAGTTTTTACTGTTACTTGTCATTTTGGTTTCATGCTATTTTCCATGCTTCACTGCTGTTGTCTCTCTTTCTTTTTTCTTATGCAATGTGGACCATCATTTCTTTCATTTTTTTCACCCTCAGAGTTTATAATTTTACTAGTGCTTTCTTTTTACTGCTTAAAAAGAGTATATTTGAACTTATACTTCTCCATTAACAATAACAGCTAACATTTATTGTTTCCTACATAACAGATGCTCTTCACATACATTATACGACTAAATTATAGCAACCACTGCATGAGATAGGTAATGATATTTTTATGTGCCTTTTAAAGATGAGAAAACTAAGTCACAATGAGGTTAAATAAAAAATTTACATCAGTTTTTTCAGAATCCACACAACCAGAATGTAAACCCAGATTTCCTGCATTCCTTGGCTCATGGTACCTCCCTCCACCTTCAAAGCCAAAAATGGCATGCCTCTTACCTCTTTTTCCATTACATCCCATCTCGTTCTTTGAATCTGACTTCTTATCTCCTTCTTTCACTTATAAGGACCTTTGTCATTACCCTGCACCCAACCTGATGATCTGGGATAGTCTCCCCATCTTAAATTTCCTAATCACATCTTCAAAGTTCCTTTACTATGTAAAATAACATCTTCACAGGTTGGGGGGATTAGAATATGGGCATCTTTGGAGGGCCATTATTCTGCCTACCACACCAACATAAGCAATAAACTCAACTCTGTTTTAGAGACCCATTGTTCTAGTGATATTCTAGAGAGTTTGCATTTGGCACAATACTAAGTACTGCCTTTCAATTTTCAAGAATTAAATAATATTTCTATATCTATGTGAGTTGAAAACATTAACATTTTGTTCCACCTTTTTCCTCCCTTGTACATCTCTTTTAAAGTTCATTTTAGAGCTAGGTGATGACATCAAAATTTTATAATGTGTATTGTCTTCCTAAAGAATGATTTTTTAGTGTTTATGTTAATATAGTAACCATATTTTTATATAGTCATTTAGATGTAAGCTTGTTTAACTGGATTTTTTTATAGTCTTTTTATATTGCTTTTCTGTTTGATTTGGGGGCAGCTGAAGTGTGTCTTCAAGTCCTTCTTTTCTTTCTTTTTTTTTTCTTTTTTTTAAGACAGGGTCTTGCTCTGTCACCCAGGATGGAGTGCAGTGACTTGATCTGGGCTCACTGCAGCCTTGACCTCCCAGGCTCAAGTGATCCTCCCACCTCAGCCTCCCAAGTAACTGGGACCACAGGTGTGCACCACCATGCCCGTCAATTTTTTATGTATTTTTAGTAGAGATGGGGTCTCACCATGTTACTCAGGCTGGTCTTGAACTCCTGAGCTCAAGCAATCCACCCGCCTCGGCCTCCCAGAGTGCTGGGATTACAGGTGTGAACCACTGCACCTGGGCCAAGACCTTATTTTCAATAAAGATAAGGTGATATTTTGTCTGAGCTCCTGTATGTTTGAGCATGTATGCTACATTTGCTGATGAGCAAAAACTTGGTTGGATATAGATTTATTAGATTATAATCCCTTCTACTTTCAAGCTTTAAGCAGTACTCATTTCCTCTAGCATGTAGTGTTGCAGAATAAATATGAGCCAAGAATGATTTTTTTGTGTGTATATATGTACAATGGATTTATTCATACACACACACACACACACACACATGGAGAGACACCACACAGAGACACATATATGTTTAAAAATAATCTTCAGTGTAGGGTACAAGTGTCATTCTATGCAACAATGAGCAGTGAGTTAAGATTGGCAATCAAACACACAGGTTAGGCTTTATCCAGAGCTAAGTTTACTATCCATAAGAAAGAATACAGAGAGGGCAACAAAACAGCACACATAGAAAGGGCTTAGTGAGAGTCTTTGGACTCCCAGGTACAGCTTACTTTGTCCTAGTAACTCCTCACTATGGAATTATATAGTCATGAGAGATTAGGTTGAGTGGAACATAACCATCTCAGCCTAGGAATACTATCAGCCTTGGGCTTCCTTCAGATTTCATGCTTAGCTAGTTGTCTAGGTTGTGTGTGTGTGTTTGTGTATGTGTAGTTAGTCATCTTGTATTCTCAGGGGTATGTGGCTCCTTCCCAATCTCCAATGCAGTTGCATCTCATCAATACCTGATCCTCGTTCCTTGAGGGACAATCATAACAATTAAGTACAAAGATTTGATTAGATACACGGGCCTCTGCTGGATTCTCATTTATCTTGAATCTTGTATAAACATGCTTCTTATAATTCCTTTACTTAGTATTGTGTCAAGTCCTGGCTCTCTGGAACATCACAAGAACAACCTGTTTCTAAGACACAGTTGGGTTTATTGCTCATGTTAGCATGGTAGGCAGAATAATGGACCTCCAAAATTCCATATCCCAATCCTGTGAAGATGTTACTTTACATGGTAAGGGTACTTTGAAGATGTGATTAGGGACTTTGAGATGGGGAGATTATCCTTGATTATTGGATTGGGTGCAGGGTAATCACAAGGGTCCTTATAAGTAAAAGAATGAGATAAAAGAATCAGAGCCAGAGAAAAAGATGGGACTTAATGGAAGCAGAAGTCAGTAATGCAATTTTTGGCTTTGAAGGTGGAGGGAGGTACCATGAGTGAAGGAATGCAGGTGACCTCTAGAAGCTGGAAAAGGCACAGGAAGAGATATTGTATAGAGCTTCCAAAAGGAATGCAGCCCGGCTGACACCTTGAATTTTGCCCAATGGGACCCATTTTAGACTACTGGCCTTCAGAACCATAAGAAAATAAATTTGTGTTGTCTTAACCTACAAAATTTTTGGTGATTCCAGCAGTAGTAGGAAACAAATTTACTAAAGGAGAAAGAATGGGACAGAATCTTACTAGTGTCTCAAAGGGCAGAGGGCAAGGTGGGGATATTTACTGATACCTTAAAGCCTGGCTTAAAGGCAGATATTTATTTAATGTAGGGGGGATTGATTAGGATTGGGTAAGGATCATGAAGTAATGGTTTAAGATTGGTGGACACTGTAAGGTAAGGATTTTGAAAAGAGGTGAGAAGAGGGATTCGAAGAATCTTGGCTCAAAGATGGGTTGATGCTTTCTATTGAAGAGTTGATGGGATATTCCTGAAATGAAAAATATATTTATTTGTAATTTCTGTCTTCCCAGAGCAGTAAAGTTATGCTGGGGAATAATAGGGGAAGGTTGGGGAATAATAAAGTCATGTTAATGTAGACGGTAAGCTATGTGTAGGTAAATGATTTTGGTTCTCAGTTTTAAGGAGAATATGACTCAAGGTCAAATTTTCAGGTGTCCCCGAGGCTAGAGAAAGGCCATAGAATTATCTGGTAATCTTTTCTTTTCTTGTCTTTTTTTCTTTTTCCTTGCAATTCAACTATTTCAGTAGAGTACAAATAGGTTTTAGTCTACTCCTATTCAGATGTTGGGATTTGTACTTACTTTAGACATTCTTGTTCCCTTGTGTAATAGTTGTCTATTGCTTCAGTAACAAATTATTAAAAATGTAGTAGCTTCAACAGGAACAGGTCCTTTTTAAAAAAAAATTGTACAGCTTTTTAGGTTAGAAGTTTGACACGAATCCCACTGGGCAAAGACCAGGGTTTTGGGGTTGCATTTCTTCTGGAGGCTCTGCGGGCAGAATGCATTTCCTTTCCTTTTCCAGATTCTAGAGGCCACCTGCATTCCTTGGCTGATGATGCCTTTCTCCGTCTTCAAAGCCAGCAAGGGAAGACTGAGGTCTTACGGGGCCAGCAATGGTTCTCTGCAGCCAGGAAAGGGTCTCTGTTTTTAATCATGTTGTGATTAGATTGGCCCTAACTGGATAGTGCAGGATGACCTCCCCATTTCAAGTGGACCCTTAATCTAAGCATGTCTGCAAAGTCCCTTTCACCATGTAAGGTATCCTACCAAAGGTTCTGAAGGTGAAAACATGAACATCTTTGGGGGCCACTATTCTTACCATCTGTAGTAAATTCTTTCCACATGTAAATACTTCCTCTACCTTTTGAAGACACTACTTCCCTTTCCATATATTTTACATATTTGTCAATATTTTTACATATTCATTTTATTAAAAAATTCATAAGTTTTTTTGTTTCATTTACCTAGCAGGCTAGTTATTTGTCAAGAAACAAGGTGGGTGGTTTCTCCTTGGACCTCTTAATACCTACTTGATTGTGGAAAAAACTTTCTAAATTTTAAGCTGGGAGGATAATTTTTGGGCAGTGGTATTCTTGTGCTGCAGAGGGGCAGTGTTTCCTCTGGTTACTGAAGTCTCCACTGTCGGGGGATGCAGTGCAGGTGGGGGAAAATCTCTTAGCTTCTTTATGACTGGTGCCCCTGTTTCGATTAGGGAGAATTTCTTCAGAATTCTTAAAGATTGTTAACCAGGGGCTGGACGTGGTGGCTCATGCCTGTAATCCCAGCACTTTGGGAGGCCAAGCGGGGCAGATCACCTGAGGTCAGGAGTTTGAGACCAGCCTGGCCAATACGGCAAAACCGCCCCCCCCCACTAAAAATACAAAAATTAACTGGGTGTGGTAGTGGGTGCCTGTAATCCCAGCTACTCGGGAGCTGAGGCAGGAGAATCGCTTGAACTTGGGAGGTGGAGGTTGCAATGATCCGAGATCACACCACTGCACTCCAGCCTGGGCAACACAGTGAGACTGTCTCAAAAAAAAAAAAAAAAGATTGTTAACCAGGTGTCCTAATTTCAATGGCTATTCCATTTTTGTATTTGTTTTTTAAATGAGTATTGAAATGGGGAGGTATGGTAGGAAAATTTGTTGCTATTTGTTACTTGTTCTTTTAGCTTAGCAGTCCACCTGGATTAATCACGTCTATTATTTTGTCAATGTGCTCACAATTCTCCCTATTACTTGGCCCTGTGATACTATGTGCTGTTGAAGTTTTCTATCTCATTCTCTCCAGTGTTCTGGATGTGTTCTATTTTCATGATAACCACATTTTTTTAAATTTTTTATTTTAAAGAAAGCATGCTTAGATTTGTCTCTTTTCTTTTTACATTGATTGCTATTTTTTTATTTGTACAAATTTATGGTTACATGTGAAGTTTTGTTACATGCATAGATTGAGTAAAGTTGGTCAAGCCAGCACTTTCAGGGTATCCATCACCCAAATAACGTACATTGTAACCGTTAACACATTTCTCATGATCCTCCTCCACCCCCTCCCTGACCCTTCTGAGTTTCCATTTTCTATCATTTCCTTGTATGCCACAGTGATAGGAAGAGGACTTTATGCCCCTGCCCGCCTCCCTCTTGCTTTCAGTGCAACTTGAAAACAGATCTTCTATTATGCCAAAACATGCAGGTAGGATGCTTCCTGCTCAGTCTCACTGAGCTTCTCCTAGACAGTAGAAATAGCCCCCTTTTAATTACTCAAGGCCCAATACATAAAGGACAGATTAGATTAACAACAATACTTTTAAACTATATGTAAGCCGTTGTTGTTTTCTATTACTGTTGTTATAAAAAACATTGATAATATACATGCCTGCTTTATTTCTGCTCCAGACCCATCTTGACATCCTGGAAAAGAGTGTCAACCTCAAAGAGGTCTACTTCCGTCAAGATGTTCTCTGCCAGACGTTGGGAGGGAATCCGTGTCCCTTGGTGACCATCACGGCCATGCCTGAGTCCAACAGTGATGAGCATCTAGAGCAGTTCCGTGAGTAAAATGGGATCCTCTTCATGGAAGATTTGACTAAGGGTGTCCTTTATAGTCTTGGAAGCATTCTGTCTCTTTTAGATCAAAATCTCCATAAAGGGTTGGAGACTGTCTGTCTTTGTAGAAATACACCCCCGACTTTTATTGGTGTGACACATAGGTTAAACATTAATGTTGCTCTGTTGTTAAAGAGAGAGAAAATGAAATGAATTCGAACTGTCAGGGAGATGAAATGACAGTTTGCTAATGATGGTCACTTCTTCTCTTAAAATAGAACCAGGACTCTGAATCATATTTTCCAACTTCTAATCCAGGTACTTTTCTCACTGTGCTCACTGCTGTTATGTGACTCTCATTCAGTCAAAGTATGGAAAGAAAGAAAGTTGAGTTTTTAAGCCCTGGCTAAAGAATCCCCTTGATGACCTGAATACCATTTGTATCTGCAGGTATTTGTATCTGAAGATGTGGACAGGCTCTAGCTAAGAACTTTGAAACAAAGTTGAAGCCAAACTCATGCACACACATGCAGACACACACAAATATACACATACGGACACATACACAAACACATAGACATACGTAGACACAGACATGTACACAGACACACACACGCACATGCATGTCTTTAAATGTTGGGTTCCTGTGCTAAGTGCATATGTGTGACTGACCTGTTACCAACTAGCTTTTGAAAATGACTTCTAACATCGTTTCAGAACTTAGGTAGGAAAAAAACAAAAAACAAGAAACAAACAAACAAAAAAAACCCAAAGAATGAAGAATGTTTTGTGATACAGAGAAGTTTTGAAGATTAAAGAAGAGACTGGGCACCCAGCTTAATTTATCCCCAGAAGATACAGCCTTCCCTGGTGAATATACAGCCTTCCCTGAGGAAGATACAACCTCCCCTGGTGAAGATACAGCCTTCCCTGAGGAAGATACAGCCTTCCTGGTGAAGATACAGCCTTCCTGGTGAAGATACAGCCTTCTCTGAGGAAGATACAGCCTTCCCTGATGAAGATACAGCCTTTCCTGGTGAAGATACAGCCTTCCTGGTGAAGATACCGCCTTCCCTGATGAATTGCTAGCCTCATTCAGGTGACTCTTTGGTGGGTCAGAATTATATTTTCTTACACCCCATCAGCATCTGACAATGGATACTCAACTACCTGGCAAATCAACAACCGATTAATCCATCTGGATTAATGAGGCCCTAAAATGCTTTAATGAATAATAAGGGATTTTCCAAAAATTATTTTCTGTATTTTATGCATTTAAGAGCAATTTCCATAACAGTTATAGGGTCTCTGCCTCGGCAGATGAGCAGTGCTTGGGAGCTGGAGACAACAGTCCTCCCAGGGTAACTTTCATTGAACCATTATTTACTTAAGAAAGTGGATGTGTGTAAGGCTGAGCTTCTTTTTCTACAAAAGAGGTGAGCAGAACTCTGATGTATCATTATGACATAGAGGTGCCTCCGTTTTTGTATTTTGTGCTGACATTGGTGTTTTTGTTGCTATTATAAATATGGAGAGTATTCTTACTTTAAGAAGAGGACTTGAAACATGCAAAGGCCCTTAAATAATCTGGCACTCCAACAAATAGTTCTGTTGAAAAAAGAGAGAGAAAGAGAAAAAATATCTCTTAGTACACCCTTATATGAATCAAAAGAGGCTGGTTTCTGCTTGCTCTGTAAGATGGGTTATAGTAAGTGTACACTCTTATGATCATAACAGGTTTTTTTTCTTTTAAACACATGCTAACATATCCGATGTTAATCTCAAGAAGTATCAGATAAATGCTATGCATTTTCTTTTTGTCACTTGCAAATGACAATCATTGAGCTAGATCCTGAGGAAACCAGGCTTTGACCTAGAGGAAAGGGCTAGTTAGGGCCATCTTCATAGGTGTGTCACCTATACCTTTGCAGAGGTCTCCTGCTTAGAAGGGCCATGAACTCTGCTTAATGCTTTTCTGTCACTATCTTTATAAAATTCTTTATAAAGTTTTGAAGAAGGGGCCGTACCTTTCCATTTTTCGCTGGGCCCTGCAAATTGCATAGCTGGTCCTGGATGTGATCTAAGGTCATAAAGGTAGAAAGTGGCAAAGGCTGGTGCCTTTCTGATACTACTCTTCTCTCTTTCCACATTATGCAAGAAGAGTTTTAAGTTTTATCCTATTTTTCCCACTCACTGAAAATATTATTTGTATGGATTATGTAGCTGATTGGTATCTTTCATCATAGGGATTAATTTCTGGATCCCTTATTTTACAGATGGGGTAAGTGGAGCTCAGAAAGGTTAAACACTATGACCAGTAGAGGTGACAGATCTCCAACATTGTTATTCTGATTCCAGAGTCCACACACACAACAAATGTGGACTCCTTCGTTATACACATGTTCAGCATCAACATTGTGGCTTCACTCTTGGAGCCATAACTTCCTCTCTTCCTCATTCTGTCCTCAAATTATTAGACACTAGCTGAGTTGTTAAAGCATTTATGCTAAATTGACCACAAGTAAGTGTATTACTCTCTTCTTGCTCACAACGAATTTTATGTTCCTTTCCTAACCCAATGGAAGCATTTTCATGGTGGATGCTTCAGATACTGTGGCAGGAAGGGAGAAAGAACACTCTTTCTGCCTGAAGGCCTTTCTTCAGACCCGTCAGATCCCAGCACAGAGCTGAGACTGCATGACCTGAGCCACAGTGCTGGGGCACAGTTTCAGCAGGGCTACATAATAAAAAAGTGTACAAGGTAGGGGTGTGTGTGTGTGTGTGTGTGTGTATAGTTATATAAAGTTACTTTATATATATAACTATATATAGACTATATATAGTATCTATGTACAGTAACTATATATATGAATATATTCTTATATATATATATGAATATATAAACACATGCCATTGCTGTGTTTCCAAAAGAAAAATTAAAAAAAAAAATACTCAGCCCAGTATAAATACTACCTACCCTTCAAAGTGCAACTAACCATGCCTGTAAATCAGAAATGGAACTACTTAATTTCCTTTGAACTACAAAATGTGATGTATTGATTTAGAAGGAGAAAACAGCAAATGAGCCTGCAGCTCAAGATTCTCCTGCCTCCAGGCCTCCCTTCAGGTGAGATTAAATTGTTTTACCTGCTTCCTGCCTCTCAGGGACTAAGGTAGCTTCAGTGTGGGATTGTATTTAGTTGCAATTTAGCTAGTTTCTGGTTCAGTAGCTGCCACTAACCCCTCATAAGGAGGTATGAGTGGAAAGAAAGGTTTTCTCTCCATTGTGTGGGATTATTACTTGAGTCTTACTTTACCATCCCAGGAAATAAGACCATGGCTATGGAACACTGGGGGAACTCCCCTCTCAAGGCTGGTTGCCTTGATGATCTGGTCTAAAGTCCTGGACCTGAATATTATTGAGGACAACTTATTGATTACTTTTAGTTCCTCCCAGTGTCTGAGCTCCAGAAAGTCTTCCAAAAGTATTGGTTTGATTTATTTTTCAAAAGCATTTTCTTTTTAAAAAGTTATATTCCTGGAAACATTTAGCCTTACCTTCTTGATAATATATTTTCAGTTGAGTTGTCACCAGATTTGCCAGCTGTGTACTTTATCACTATTTGGAGAATTGAGGACAGTCCCTTCTTGAAATGTTCCCAATAAAGAAGACTTACTACTTTACACCTTGATATTTGAGCCCTCAGAGCCAAACTGCTGGCAGGTCTTCAAGAGCAAAATCACTCTCTGCCCTTTTCAGTGGGATGGTGAACAGGGAAGTTCTCTGGGAGATTGTCACTGAAGTCATTGTGGAAGAGGAGGGCTTAAGGAGAAATTGACGATAGCAGGGAACCTTTACAAAAGGATCTACACCTCAGTCTAGCATCAGGGACTCTCAGTGATGAATAGGCATTGGGCAGTTAGAAAGTCCAGGCCCTTCCTAACTAGTAGGATTTGGGATGTTAAAGGAACCCAGGTAGGGCGTTTGGATTTTGCACAGCAGAACGGGAGTGAGGAGGAACACACAGAATCCAATAAAATGGAACAGGGGCTCCAACAGGTTGGAGCAGAAGATATTCCATAAGCAGTTTGGGGATAGGCTTGGTAGGCACGATCAGTCCAGGAAATTCTTTGCAGTGCCTTCTGAGCCTAGTCTCCATTGGTTAATGGTGGTCTGGCATAATTCCACTTAGCCTACTTAAATCCTTTAACACATTATATGTGAATAGGTACTTTGATTAGCATACCCTTTGAATATGCAACTTCCAGGTAGATTTGAGAAGTTTTCTATCTTTAGTTTGTATACTCTTCCGGAATGGGATGTGTGGGTGGGTGGTGTGGTATCTCCTTTCTTGAATTTGAACTGAGAGAAGATGCTGAATTTGAGTAGAACTAGAGAGCAATTCAAAATAAAGAGTCTTGGGGGGTCATTATTTATCTAATCCCGGAAAGAAGAATTTTCCCAGACTCAGCCATTTCCCAAAAACCATGCCTGCTTTCTGCTGCTTCTCACACAGATCGAGTTGCCTTTGTGTGGAAATTCCTCTTACTAATGAGCTCTTGGCCTTCCTATACTTGTTGTCTTACCTCCATTTTGCATATGGAGTCCGTCAAACATATTTCCAGATACCCCTCTTTAGGCTTTGGTTTTACTGGACTATTACCCAGAAATGCATACAACCAGAACACACTGATTGGTGAAGGCTGCTATCACTTTGTCAACTTCTCCATTTTCTCCACATTTCTCTCACAACCTCACATTCTAAATGACCATTTTAGCCCAGAGAAAGTCGAGTCCCATTTTGGTTTGGAGAGCTACATCTCTGATAGAAGCTTCATTTTTCTTAGAAAATTTATTGCCAAATTGGACATCTCTACATTCAGAACCTGTAACAGCATTGTCTTGACTGTACTCACGAATGATCTGAGAAAAGGAACGAATTTGTGGGAATTTTCTGAGGGAAAATGTCATTCTCCTATTAGAAACTCTCATTCTCTAAATGAATAGTCACGGACTGATTTACTGGTGAGAAGTCAAGAAACAACAAAGGGGGTGGATATGCTATTTTTTGCAATCTGAGACACCACCACCCTGCATTTATTATAACCTAAAAGAGCAGAGGGTAACCTTTATATGTCTCTGGAGGTGAGATAATCTCACTCCCCTGCCACAGTCTCCTATGGCTCACACACTGTTCTTTCCAGGGGGCCTGAGGTGGGGGAAAGCAAGAGGCTGCTTTTGCAGTTGTTAAAGAATACCTTTCTTTTTCTTTTTCTTAAAAATATTCTTACAAAAGCAATGTTCTATTCAGCCTGCCATTATGCTAAAAGCTTTTCCTTGGAAGACAATAGCTGTTCTCAGAAAAAAGATTTACATGGGGTCCCGAGGGTGTAATGAGCTACCACGTGGCACCTGCCTCAGGTTGGGCATTGTCACTTGTAAGTGGTTTTAAATTAGAAAGGAGTGGAAAAATACACAGTTACAGAATTCCCCTTTTGGCTTCTTTGCAAATCATTTTCCACTCTCTCTGGCCTTTGTCTTTCTGAGCCTCCTGATCAGGTGTGAAGAACAGAGCTTTCCACTGGGGAGAGCTGGAAGTGACAACAGTGGTTGGTCCCAGGAAAACAGAAACTCAGGTGAACTGCAAAACTCTCAACTCCGGACATTTCTGTTTTTGTACCTCCAAGAGGCATGTGGGGACAAGTATCACTATGGGATTACTGAATTTTAGAGCTTAACAATCCATAAAGACTACTATCGAGTCCTGATGTCTCAATTGCTGGTGAGAGATTGGGCTGAGGGACTTGAGCTGAACTATCTAGGTAACCTGTCTAGTTGGTGGCAGAGGTAGTTCTAGACCTCAGCCTCTTGTCTCTTGGCAATCTTTTTTTTTTTTTTTTTTTTTTTCTGGAAAGTGATGCTTTTGACAAATAGTACAGTTTAAAAAAATTAGATACAAAAGCATAATGACTTCTGTCCATGGAAATCTTTAATAAAAGGAGTTAGAGAAACTGAACTGTGCCCTTTTCTTGCCTTTTCTTACCTTGGGATTTCCATGTTTTCAGGCAACTAGGGCTGAAGATATTAGGAATACATAGATAAGTATTATTTAGTCTTTGTCATTGAGGTACTCATAATCTACAGAGTGTGCGTGTGTGTGTGTGTGTCATGTTAAACAGGTCATTATAATACAGAAAGTTTTAACAGAACAGGGGTGAAACTAAGTTCAGCGGAAGCACAGAGAAGAGAGGATGTATCTTCATGGTGAAATCAAAGGGGGACTTTTACTCACCATGGCCACCTGTATAAACTCCACGTGCTTGGTGGTCTTGTATTGACACAGCTTTGCTTTCAAAGAAAGCTCAGTTGGCAATCCAAAAACTATTTGAATAACAGTATGACTCTTTCTTGAGAATACATGGAAAGTAAAATATATAAAACACATCAAAACTATCTTAAATTTGTTTTTCTTCATTTTTCTCACTGTTGTTGATCTGCCTGCACATAAATAGTGACTCACCATAATCTTACCCTCTTCAGACACAAACCCTCAAACTGTATGACATCAAGAATGGTTGAATATCTCCTTTCTGCTTTCCACTTTGGCCAAGTTACTCTAATAATAAGAGGGCAGGAATCCTTCCTCCTTCCAAGGCTGGTTGAAGTGGGTGGGAAAGACTGTGAAACCTTAAAGGTAGTTGAATAGCTTGGCTTACACCCTATCATGTAAATATTTTATTCTTATACAGTTTTACATAATATCATTTGGTCCTTATAATTACCTTATGAATTAAGAATGACAATAATTGTTACACCTGTTTTATGGATGATAAAAATTGAGATTCAGTGTCAATGCCATTGATTTACACTTTGAAGTCAGACTTCTATATGCAGAGAAATGGGGACAATGTCTTTTCAAGTAGAAACATAGCATATGCAGAAGCAAGGAGACCTGGATATGGCGCTTTGAAAATTTCAGGGTGACAGGGTGTGGTGGCTAACACCTGCAATCCCAGCACTTTGGGAGGCTGAGGTGGGTGGATCATTTGAGGTCAGGAGTTCAAGACCAGCCTGGCCAACATGGTGAAACCCCGTCTCTACTAAAAATACAAAAAAAAAAAATAGGCCGGGTGTGGTGGCGCACCTGTACTCCCAGTTACTCAGGAGGCTGAGGTAGGAGAATTGCTTGAACCCAGGAGGTGGAGGTTACAGTGAGCCAAGATTGTGCCACTGCACTCCAGCCCGGGTGACAGAGTGGGACCCTGTCTCAAAAAAAAAAAAAAAATCTCAGGGTGCAGGACTACAGAATTGTGGATTGAGTATGGGGACAGCAGATAAAGTGGGAAAAGTAAGTTGGGCTAAATGATAGGTGGCCTTCTTTTTCATGTTAAAAAGTTTTTATTGAAGACAATTATGATCTAATAGGATGTTATTAAAAGCAGAGAAATGACAAGATCAGATTTGTTTCAGAGGAAGTTTTGTGGCAGTAATGTAGAGGAAAGTTTGGGGTAAGGAGGATAGTGGTGTCATGGAGTACAGCACAGAGGAATTCTTAAGCATTTACATCTTTATTTTTTAATTTATTTATTTTTATTTTTTATTTTTTATTTTTTTTTATTATACTGTAAGTTCTAGGGTACATGTGCATAACGTGCAGGTTTGTTACATATGTAGCGTGCCATGTTGCTGTACACCCCATCAGCTTCGTCAGCACCCATCAGCTCCGTCATTTACATCGGGTATAACTCCCAATGCAATCCCTCCCCTCCCCTCCCCGCACCTCCCGTGATGGAGGCCCCAGTGTGATGTTCCCCCCTCGAGTCCAAGTGATCTCATTATTCAGTTCCCCACCTATGAGTGAGAACATGCAGTGTTTGGTTTTCTGTTCTTTAGATGGTTTGCTGAGAATGATGGTTTCCAGCTGCATCCATGTCCTACAAGGACACAAACTCATCCTTTTCATGGCTGCATGAGTATTCCGCCGGGTGTATATGTGCCGCGACTTTCTCCAGTCTGTCACTGATGGACATTTGGAGTTGATTCCCAAGTCTCTTTGCTATTGTGAATAGTGCCACAGCGACAACGACGGTAGGCCAGACGACAGGACGTCGTTTGGAATCCTTGAGGAATGCATATACTGGAAATTTTCCATAATGGTTGAACTAGTTTACAATCCACCAGCAGTGTAGAAGTGTTTCTATTTCTCCATCCTCTCCAGCACCTGTTGTTTCCTGACTTTTTAATGATTGCCATTCTAACTGGAGTGAGATGGTATCTCATTGTGGTTTGATTGCATTTCTCTGATGGCCAGTGATGCTGAACATTTTTTTACTCATGTGTCTGGCTGTATGAATATCCTCTTTTGAGAAATGTCTATTCCATATCCTTTGCCCACTTTTGATGGGGTTGTTTGTTTTTTCTTGTAAATTTGTTTGAGTTCTTTATAGGTTCACGGATAATAGCCCTTTGTCTGATAAGTAGATTGCAAATTTTTCTCTCCCATTCATAGCCAGGTTGCCTGTTCACTCTGATGGTAGTTTCTTTTGCTGTGCAGAAGCTCTTTAGTTTAATTAGATCCCATTTTGTCAATTTTGGTTTTGTTGCGTTGCTTTTGGTGTTTTAGACATGAAGTCCTTGCCCATGCCTATGTCCTGAATGGTATTACCTAGGTTTTCCTTTAGGGTTTTATGGTAATGGAGTCTAACAGTCTCTAATCCATCTTGAATTAATTTTTGTATAAGGAGTAAGGAAAAGGATCCAGTTTCAGCTTTCTACTTATGGCTAGCCAATTACCCAGCACCATTTATTAAATAGGGAATCCTTGCCCCATTTCTTGTTTTTTCTCAGGTTTATCAAAGATCAGATGGCATGTAGATGTGTGGTATTATTTCTGAGGACTCTGTTCTGTTCCATTAGTCTATATCTGTTTTGGTACCAGTACCATGCTGTTTTAGTTACCTGTAGCCTTGTAGTATAATAGTTTGAAGTCAGGCAGTGTGATGCCTCCAGCTTTGTTCTTTTTGACTTAGGATTGTCTTGGAGATGCGGGCTCTTTTTTGGTTTATATGAACTTTAAAGCAGTTTTTCCAATTCTGTGAAGAAACTCATTGTAGCTTGATGGGATGGCATTGAATCATAAATAACCTTGGGCCAGTATGTCCATTTTTTCACGATAATGATTCTTCTATCCATGAGCATGGTATGTTCTTCCATTTGTTTATGTCCTCTTTTATTTCACTGAGCAGTGGTTTGTAGTTCTCCTTGAAGAGATCCTTTACATCCCTTGTAAGTTGGATTCCTAAGGTATTTTATTCTCTTTGAAGCAATTGTGAATGGGAAGTTCATTCCTGATTTGGCTCTCTGTTTGTCTGTTACTGGTTATAAGAATGCTTGTGATTTTTGCAGATTGATTTTGTATCCTGAGACTTTAACAGAAGTTTCTTATCAGCTTAAGGAGATTTTGGGCTGAGATAATGGGGTTTTCTAAATATACAATCATGTCATCTGCAAGGGACAATTTGACTTCTTCTTTTTCCTAACTGAATACCCTTGATTTCTTTCTCTTGCCTGATTGCCCTAGCCAGAACTTCCAACACTATATTTGAATAGAATTGGTGAGAGAGGGCATCCCTGTCTTGTACCAGTTTTTCCAAGGAATGGCAGTTTTGCCCATTCAGTAAAAGATGGCGTAGGGCTGTCATAAATAAGCTCTTATGATTTTTTGAGATCGTTCATCAATGCGAATTTATTGAGAGTTTTGGCATGAAGGGCTGTTGAATTTTGTCAAAGGAGTCTTTTCTGCATCTAATGAGATAATCATGTGGTTCTTGTCTTTGGTTCTGTTTATATGCTGGATTATGTTTCTTGATTTCATTATGTTGAACCAGCCTTGCATCAGGGATGGAGCCCACTTGATCATGGTGGATAAGCTTTTTGATGTGCTGCTTTGGATCCGGTTTGCTAGTATTTTTATTGAGGATTTTTGCATCAATGGCTTCATCAGGATATTGGTCTAATTCTTTTTTTGTTATTAATCTCTGCCAGGCTTTGGTATCAGGATGATGTTGGCGTCATAAAATGAGTTAGGAGGTTCCTCTTTTTCTATTGATTGGAATAGTTTCAGAAGGAATGGTACCAGCTCCTCCTTGTACTTCTGGTAGAATTCAGCACAATAATCCATCTGGTCCTGGACTTTTTTATTTGGTAGGCTATTAATTATTGCCTCAATTTCAGAGCCTGATATTGGTCTATTCAGAGATTCAGCTTCTTCCTGGTTTAGTCTTGGGAGAGAGTGTAAGTGTCAGGAAATTATCCATTTCTTCTAGATTTTCCTGGTTTATTTAGCGTAGAGGTGTTTATAGTATTCTCTGATGGTAGTTTGGCATTTCTGTGAGATTCGTGATGATATCCCCTTTATCATTTTTATTGTGTCTATTAGATTCTTCTCTCTTTTTCTTATTAGTCTTGCTAAGCGGTCTCTCAATTTTGTTGATCTTTCAAAAAACCAGCTCCTGGATTCAGTGATTTTTTTGGAGGGTTTTGTGTCTCTATCTCCTTCAGTTCTGCTCTGATGTTAGTTATTTCTTGCCTTCTGCTAGCTTTTGAATGTGTTTGCTCTTGCTTCTCTAGTTATTTTAATTGTGATGTTAAGAGTGTCAATTTTATATCTTTCAGCTTTCTCTTGTGGGCATTTAGTGCTATAAATTTCCCTCTACACATTGCTTTAAATGTGTGTCTAGAGATTCTGGTATGTTGTATCTTTGGTCTCATTGGTTTTCAAAGAACATCTTTATTTCTGCCTTCATTTCATTGTGCAGTAGTCATTCAGAACCCAGGTTATTCTCATTTTCCATACCAGTTGAGTGGTTTTGTTTGAGTTTCTTAGTCCTGTGAGTTCTAGTTTAGTTGCACTGTGGTCCTGAGACAGTTTGTTATAATTTCTGTTCTTGTACATTTGCTGAGGAGTGCTTTACTTCAATTGCATGGGTCAATTTTAGATAGAGATGTGATGTGGTGCTGAGAAGAATGTATATTCTGTTGATTTGGAGTTCTGTAGATATGTATTAGGTCTGCTTGCTGAGATGAGGCTCAATTCCTGGATATCCTTGTTAACTTTCTGTCTCATTGATCTGTCCTGAATGTTGACGGTGGGGTGTTGAAGTCTGCCATTATTATTATTGTATGAATACAAGTCTCTTTGTAAGTCTCTAGGCTTGCTTTATGAATCCTGGGTGCTCCTGTATTGGGTGCATATATATTTAGGATAGTTAGCTTTTTCCTGTTGAATTGATCCCTTTACCATTATGTAATGGCCTTCTTTGTCTCTTTTGATCTTTGATGGTTTAAAGTCTGTTTTATCAGAGACTAGTATTGCAACCGCTGCTTTTTTGTTCTCCATTTTGGGTAGATCTTCCTCCATCCCTTTATTTGAGCCTATGTATGTCTCTGCATGTGGATGGGTCTCCTGAATACAGCAGACTGATGAGTCCTGACTCTTTATTCCGGTTTGCCAGTCTGTGTCTTTTAATTGGAGCATTTAGTCCATTTTACATTTGAGTTAAGTTGTTATGTGTAGGGCAGTCCTGCCATTATGATGATAACTGGTTATTTTGCTTTCGTTAGTTGATGCAGTTTTCTTCCTAGCCTCGATGGTCTTTACATTTGGCATGTTTTGCAATGGCTGCAATTGCCGGTTGTTCCTTTCATGTTTAGTGCTTAGCTGCATCGAGGTCTCTTGTAAGGCAGGCCTGTGGTGACAAAATCTCTAAGCATTTGCTTATCTGTAAGGATTTTATTTCTCTTTTCCTTATGGAAACTTAGTTTGGCTTGATAGCAAATTCTGGGTTTAAAATTCTTTTCTTTAAGAATGTTGAATATTAGCTTTACTCTTTTCTGGCTTGTAGAATTCTGCGAGATCTGCTATTAGTCTGATGGGCTTCCCTTTGTGTGTAACCCGACCTTTCTCTCTGGCTGCCCATAAGATTTTTTCCTTCATTTCAACTTTGTTGAATCACAGCGGTATATTATGTGGAGTTGCTCTTCTCGAGGAGTATCTTGGTGGTGTTTTCTGTATTTCCTGGATTTGAATGTTGGCCCTGCCCTACTAGGTTGGGAAGTTTTCCTGGTTGATCTGAAGAGTGTTTTTCCAACTTGGTTCCATTTCCCCCCTCACTTTCCAGGCACCCCAATCAAACGTGGGTTTGGTCTTTTTTACATAATCCCATACTTCTTGCAGGCTTTGTTCATTTCTTTTTCTTCTTTTTTCTTTAGATTTCTCTTCTGCGCTTCATTTTCATTCATTGATCCTGTCGTGATAGTCCAGTTGATTGAGTCCCGGTTACCTGGCTTGTGCATTTTGTCACTTTGTTTCGTGTTATGGTTTTCATCTCTGTCTGTTGAACATGGCCTGCTCTGCATTAATTATTCTGGTTATCAATGCTTTCACTCCTTTTTCAAGATTACCCCCAGTTTCTTTCGCGTAGATGCGTAATTCCTCTTTTAGCTCTGAGAAGTTTGATGGACTGAAGCCTTCTTCTCTCATCTTGTCAAAGTCATTCTCCGTCCAGCATTGCTGGCGATGAGCTGCGTTCCTTTGGAGGGGGAGAAGTGCTCTTATTTTTTGAATTTCCAGCTTTTCTGCCCTGCTTTTTCCCCATCTTTGTGGTTTTATCTGTCTCTGGTCTTTGATGATGGTGACGTACTGATGGGGTTTTGGTGTGGGTGTCCTTCCTGTTTGTTAGTTTTCCTTCTAACAGTCAGGACCCTCAGCTGTAGGTCTGTTGGAGATTGCTTGAGGTCCACTCCAGACCCTGTTTGCCTGGGTATCAGCAGCAGAGGCTGCAGAAGATAGAATACTGCTGAACAGCGAGTGTACCTGTCTGATTCTTGCTTTGGAAGCTTCCTCTCAGGGGTGTACTCCACTGTGTGAGGTGTGGGGTGTCGGTCTGCACCTAGTGGAGGATGTCTCCCAGTTAGGCTACTCAGGGGTCAGGGACCCACATGAGCAGGGAGTCTGTCCCTTCTCAGATCTCAACCTCCATGTTGGGAGATCCACCGCTCTTTTCAAAGCTGTCAGACAGAGTCATTTGCGTCTGCAGAGGTTTCTGCTGCTTTTGTTGTTGTTGTTGTTGTTGTTTAGCTGTGCCTTGTCCCCAGAGGTGGAGTCTACAGAGACTGGCAGGCCACCTTGAACTGCTGTGAGCTCCACTGAGTTCGATCTTCCCAGGGCTTTGTTTACCTACTTAAGCCTCAGCAATGGTGGGCGCCCCTCCCCCTGCCTCGCTGCTGCCTTGTGGTTAGATCGCAGAGTGCTGTGCTAGTAATGAGGAAGGCTCTGTGGGCTGTGCTAGTAATGAGGAAGGCTCCGTGGGCGTGGGACTCTCCCGGCCAGGTGTGGGATATAATCTCGTGTTGTGCCCGTTTGCTTAAAGCACGGTATTGGGGTGGGAGTTACCCGATTTTCCAGGTGTTGTGTGTCTTAGTTCCCCTGGCTAGGAAAAGGGATTCTGTTCCCCCTTGCGCTTCCCAGGTGAGGCAATGCCTCGCCCTGCTTCAGCTTTGGCTAGTCAGGCTGCAACAGCTGACCAGCACCTATTGTCCGGCACTCCCCAGTGAGATGAACCCAGTACCTCAGTTGATAATGCAGAAATCACCTGTCTTCTGTGTTGCCCACGCTGGGAGCTGGAGACTGGAGCTGTTCATATTCGACCATCTTGCATTTACATCTTAGACTTAGAATTACTGGGGTTCAAATATTTGTTCTGCCATTAGTTAGCTTTGTGACCTTGGAAAAGATGATTAAACACTTTGTGCCTTGGTTTCCCCATATATGAGTTGTGGATAATAGTCCTTTTTCACAGAGCAATTTGAAGATTGTAAAGGGCTTAGAAGGGTATCTCCCACATAGTGAGTGTTCAAGAAATACTAGCAGTTGTTGGTCAACTATGTGGGTGATGAGGTTTCAAAGGAAGATAGGTCTAGGGAAATGGGAGGGAGGGGCCTAAATTTAAGAGATGTGTCTCAGAAGTGAGAGGTCCTTGGTGACTGGCTGAGAGTAGTGATGAAGGGTAGGGAGTTGAAATATTAATATTTCCACTTTGGTTGGTCGGTGGATAGTTGAATACCAACAAAGAATGTATGAAAAAGAGTAAGACTGTTGTGGGGGGATAATGAGTTTGGTTTTGGAAATATACATTTTCAGAGGCCTGAAAATTATATAAGAACTAAGGCTAAACATAATTATAAAGCCAATATGCTATAAAATATAATCTATTTTAGAGAGAAATAAAACAAATTTTGTACTACAAATTTTCTCAATTAGCAAGGATATCAGAGTTAACTCTATGCAGTTATTACAGCAGAAACATGTAATATATTTCAACAGAATCAACCCCAGAAAGTTCTGTTCTACAAATTTGTTCATGTGATATAATGATTTACATATTTTAAGATCATTAACTATTTACAAAACATTTACATATGACTAATACCTCACAACAGCCCTGTGAGGTAAGAAAAAAGAAAGAATTGGATTTATTATCTCCATGTTTAGATGTTGAAATTGAGACCTGAGAAAGACATATAATAAGTAGGAGGTAGAGCTTGGATTTTAACCAAATCTGAATTCTAAACCCTGTAATTGTAACTCTTGTGCTGACTGCCTCTTTCAGCTGTGCAATAATGAGGGAAAATCCTTTACCTTCAAGATACAATCACCCATATGTCAGAATAATTGTTTACACTACAAGTAATATGTTCTAGCTTCTCCAATGGTCATTTAAACACTAATAACCCTTATAATTGTAGTAAAATCTAAGTATTACTGCCTCTACAATACTCTGCATTCCTTTCCCACCCATATCTAAAATGCTTCAACCCTGTGTATTGAACACAGCAACCTAACCACTTCCACTGGGTCTCTGTATTTGCTGTTTCCTCTATGTCTAACACTTTTTCTCCATAGCTTTGCATGATTGATTTCTCCTTGTCATATAGTATCCATGCCCATGTCACGGAAGTCTTCCTGGATCATATCTAATGTTGTTCCCCTACTCCGAATCTCTTTATCACATGACCTTGCTATTTTTTTCTTCATTGCCTCTATGACTGAGCTCCATGAAAGCACAGACTATATGCTGTACTTTTTTTCTATTGTATGTCTTCAAACTAACACAGTCTCTGCACAAAGCAGGTGCACAACACATGTTTATTCAACAAGTAAGCGAAATCCCTGAACCTGTTCTTGCTTCTAGTCACCATGTAGGACCTTTAACCTCTCTTGAAAAGTTACCTCTTACCCGGTTATTTCTTGGGTCCCCAAGGGTAGCCACAAATGTGCTCATAAAGCAGCTATTGGCTATGGTCTCCACATCACTTCACTTTTTCCCTGAAGCTTGGACTTCTCTTGGTAGTTGTTTGTTGTCCTTGCAGTTTCGAAAAGGACTTTTGCCATTGCTGTGTTTTCAGAGAGTTACTGGATTCCATATAAAGGTAGAGGAATAGCCCTCTCTAAAACTGTGCCACACATCCACACTACCCCAAGTGGTATGAGTCTCCCCACGTTTCTGGTGAAAACAGCTCCATCACCACAGGCTGGATGAGGATGAGATGAACCCCATGCCTCCAAGGTTCAGACGCCTTTCTCTTTCAGGATTCTTATACCCAAGGCATAAAAACACAACCAGTGTTTCTCCTTCAGGATCCTTGCACCTAAGGCAGAAAAACACAACTGATTTGTCTTCCATACTTATTAACACATGTCCTGCATGTCCTGAGGACTGGGTAATTAGCAACCTTGTCAGTTCCCCAAACTCAGGATAGAAGGCTGTGCTAGCCAGGCATGACCATGAGTTTGCTATTAAAATTCCCAATAAAATATGTGGTTTTCATAAAACAAAACAATACAATTTATTGTTCATGGATATTTACATGTGTAGAAAAAGTATAAAACCATGCTGAACAAAAACTACCACCAGATTCAAGACAGTGATTCCATCTGAGGAAGGAGAAAGGGAAAGTGAAATGAAACCTAAATCTCATCTATTGGGGAGTTTGTATTTCTTAAAGAAAAAGAGTTCTAAAGAAAATCTGGAAAAATGTTAATGACTTTAAATATGGGTGTGTGTCATATTATTTTCTGTCTCCAACCATTTTTATATTTCATGTCTAAAATTAAAAAATTAAGCTAAAAAGTGCCAACATGTCATCCTTGTCTAACAAATGTATAAATTAGAGTTAGAAATATGAAAATAACTCCGCATTCCTCCTATTACTACTCCTCAGACAATTACTGTTAATAGTTTTAAATTTATCCTTTAATATACAGATGCATGCACACACACATGCACACTCACACACTGACGCATGAATACATATGTGCAGAGCCTTGATATTTAGGTAAAATGTACTTAAATTGGCCTTCTTGACAATTGAAGTCTGTGACTTCATTTGGAAGTCCAAATCTCTTTTCCTATTAATCTGAGACTCAACACCCTCACCAGATCCTGTGCTACCACTTTACACTCCCACAAAGTATAAGAGATTATTTTCCTTCATGGCTCAGTCAACAATTTTATTTGTGTTCTGCATTTTTATACTTACTAGTTATTTATTTATTTATTTATTTGAGACAGAGTCTTGCTCTGTCGCCAGGCTGGAGTGCAGTGGTGTGGTCTTGGCTCACTGCCTTCTGGGTTCAAGCAAGTCTCCTGCCTCAGCCTCGCAAGTAGCTGGGATTACAAGCATGCACCACCATGCTCAGCTAATTTTTGTATTTTTAGTAGAGACGGGGTTTTACTATGTTGGCCAGGCTGGTCTTGAACTCCTGACCTTGTGATCCACCCGCCTTGGCCTCCCAAAGTGCTGGGATTACAGGCGTGAGTCACCGTGCCTGGCCCTTTAATTTTTCTTAATTTCGTTTTTTTTGTTTTTAAAATTTTTGGTGGGTACATAGTAGGTGTATATATTTATGGCACACATGAAATGTTTTGATACAGTCATGCAATGTGAAATAAGCACATCATGGACAATGGGATATCTGTCCCCTCAAACATTTATCCTTTGAATTACAAATAATCTAGGGTACATTATTTATTTAAAATATACAATTAAGTTATTATTGACTATAGTCACCCCATTGGGATATCAAATAGTAGGTTTTATTCTCTCTATTTTTTTTTTTTTGCCCATTAACCATCTCAACCTCCCCCTGTGACCCTCTACTGCCTTCTAAGCCTCTGGTGACTATCCTTCTACTCTTTATCTCCATGAGTTCAATTGATTTGATTTTTAGATCCCACAATTAAGTGAGAACATGCAATATTTATCTTTCTGTGTCTGGCTTATTTCATTTAACATAATGATCTCCAGTTCTATCCATGTTTTTGCAAATGACTGAATCTCATTCTTTTTTATGGCTGAATAATACTCCATTGTGTATATGTAACCACATTTTCTTTATCCATTCATGTGTTGAGGGACACTTAGATTGCTTTCAGATCTTAGCTACTATAAAAACAGTGCTGCAATGAACATAGGAGTGCAACTATCTCTTTGATATACTGATTTCCTTTCTTTTGAGTATATATCCAGCAGTGGGATTGCTGGATCATATGGTAGCTCAATTTTTAGTCTTTTGAGGAACCTTCAAACTGTTTTCCATAGTGGTTGTACTAATTTACATTCCCACAACAGTGTACAAGGGTCCCCTTTTCTCCACATCCTCACCAGCATTTGTTATTTACTGTCTTTTGGATAAAAGCCATTTTAACTGGAGTAAGATGATCTCTCATTGTGGTTTTGATTTGCATTTCTTTGATGATCACTGATGCTGAGCACCTTTTCCTGTATCTGTTTGCCATTTGTATGTCTTCTTTTGAGAAATGTCTATTTAAATCTTTTGCTCATTTTTTGATCGGATTATTCAATTTTTTCCTATAGAGTTGTTTAAGCTCTTTATATCTTCTGGCTATTAATTCTTTGTCAGAGGGGAGTTTTAAAAAATCTTAAGTCTTTTGCCCCCCTCTAAAAAGAACCCACCATTTTAGTGTTATTTTAATTTGTATTGTTGGGGGCATGACTCAGGTGGTCCACATTTTAAAATGTTTGTTATTTTCATTTATTCCTTTTAAATTGTTTATTTTTAAAATCATTTGTCTGATTTGTCTATTATGTTAGAAGATTTGTTGTTCTATAAATGATTTATGAGGAGCTCTTTGAATATTAGGAATATTATTCTTTGTTAAACATGGATTCATTCATTTAGCAAAGATTTATTGATTATTGATCATTTTACTAAATATGGGAACATTTTCTCCCTCTCACCTCTTTTTAAATTTGTTAGGTTTTTTTGCTTAATTTTCATGGAATCTAATAGTCTACTTTTTACACTTGTGAGCATAATGTGTTAGGAAAAATGTTTCCCATTTTACAGGTGATGAAAGTAAGACATAGGGAATAAAAGTGATGTGTGTGGTTGCATAGCTATTAAATATGGAGTGAGAAATCAGAATTTAGGTCTTCTCTTAGCAGCATAGGGTGGTGTGTGCCTGTAGTCCCAACCATTTGAGAGGCTGAGGTGGGAGATCATTTTGGGCCTAGGAATTTGAGTCTAGTCTGTACAGTATAGTGAGATCCTGTCTTAAAAAAAAATTAGGTCTTTTCTAATCAGACAAATAGTTTTGTTTTTAGTATCTTATAAAATAATTTATGTAACACATAGACCTAGATTAAAAAACAATAATAAAATGGACATCTATGTATATACAATCCAATTTAAGAAATATGACATTTACCTATATTTTAGTTCCCATAACAATTTGCTCAATGGCTTCTACTCTTACTGCCTCAGAGTAACTACCATCCTGAATTCTGTGCTAAATGGTCTTTTGCTATTCTTTATACTTTTAAATCACATATTTATATATCTCTGACAATCTATTGAGTTTGCCCGTTTCGGACTTTATGTAAACAGAAGCATTATATAATTCTATTTATAATTGCTTCTTATTAAATATATTTTAAAGATTAAACTATGTTAACATGTTTGAGTTGACATCTGAGTTACTCATTTTTCATCACTCTATAATGAATTCCTATGTATGAAATTAGGTCAGTTTCTCGCCTAGAATTCTTAAGTTGAAACCCTAACCCCCAATGTGATTGTATTTGAAGTAAGGAAGTAATTAAGGTTAAACAAGGTCATATGGGTGGGGCCCTGATGATATTCGTGTTCTTATAAGAAGAGACACAAGAGAGATTACTCCCTTTCTCTCTGCCACGTGAGGACACCAAGAGAAGGTGTGGCCATCTGCAAGCCAGGAAGAGAGCCCTCTGTAGAACCCGACCTTGCTGGCACTCTGCTATCAGACTTCCAGCTTCCAAAACCGATAAAATAAATTTCTGCTGTTTAAGCCACCCAGTCTATAATATTTCTTCTAGATATTTGATGGTTTTAGGTCTTACATTTATGTTTTAAATTCACTTTGAGTTGATTTTTGTATGTGGTGTAAGATAAGGGATTGATTTCATTCTTCTGCATCTGTATATTTAGTTTTCTCAAAAACGTATATTAAGAGACTGTCCTTTCTCCATTGTGTATTCTTGACACCTGTGTCAAAGATCAATTGACCATACATGCATGGATTTATTTCTGGCTCCTTATTCTGTTCCATTGGTCTGTAAGTCCATTTTTATGACAGTACCTTGCTGAGTTGGTTACTACAGCTTTGCAGTATATTTTAAAATCAGGTATTGTGATGTCTCTAGCTTTGTTCTTTATTTTTCTCAAGATTGTTTTGGCTATTTGGGATCTTTGGTGCTTTCATATGAATTTTAGAATTGTTTTACTTATTTCTGTGAAAAGTATCATTGGAATTTTCATATAGATTGCATTGGGTCTGTAGATTGCTTTGGATAGTATGGCAATTTTAACAATATTCATTATTTTAACCTATGAACATGGGATATCTTTTCATTTATTTGTGTCTTCTTCAATTTATTTTTCAGTGTTTTGTAGTTTTTAGTGTAGAGCTCTTTCACCTCCTTGGTTAAATTTATTCCTCAGTATTTTTCTGTTACCGTAAATAAGATTTTTAAAATTTCCTTTCAAATAGTTTGTTGTCAGTGTATAGAAACACTACTGATTTTCGTATGTTAATTTTGCATTCTGCAACTTTACCAAATTTATTAGTTCTAACGGTTTTTGTGTGAAAGTCTTTAGAGTTTTCTATATGTAAGATCACATCATCTACAAACAGAAAAATTTTTACTTCTTCCTTTCCAATTAGGATGCCTTTTATTTCTTTTTCTTGCCTAATTGGTCTGACTAGGACCACTAGTACTATACTGAATAGAAGTGGTGAGAGTAGGCACCCTTGTCTTGCTCCTGATCTCAGAGGAAAAGCTTTCAGCTTTTTGTCTTTGAGTATGTATTTAGCTGTGGGCTTGTCATATTTGGCTTTTATCATGTTGCAGTAAGTTTCTTCTATAACTAATTTATTGAGAGTATTTTTTTTTATCATGAAAGGATGTTGAATTTTGTGGCATTTTCTGCATCTGTTATAATGACCATATGATTTTTATCCTTCATTTTGTTAAGGTTGTATATCACAATAATATTTATTGTTCATATTGTGTAACACATTTGCATATGTTGAACATCCTTGCAGCCTAGTGATAAATCCCACTTGATCATGGTGTATGATCTTTTAATGTGCTCTTGAATTTTATTTGCTAGTATTCCATTGGGAATTTTTGTATCTATGTTTATCAAATATGTTGGCCTGTAATTTTCTTTTCTTATAATATCCTTATCTAGCTTCAGTAAAGCTAGCCTTGTAAAATTAGCTTGTAAATGTTTTCTTGTCATCAATTTTCTGGGAGGGTTAGAGAAGGACTGGAGTTAATTTTTAAAATATTTGGTAGAATTTAACAGTGAAACCATCAGATCCTGAGCTTCTCTTTGTTGGGAGTTTTTTGACTACGGATTCAATCTGCTTACTTGTTATTGGTCTTCTGTTAACATTTTCTGTTTCTTCATGATTCAGTCTTGGTAGGTGTATGTTTCTAGGAATTTATTCATTTCTTTGGGTTATCTAAAATGTTGCCACATAATTGTTCATAGTAGTCTCTTATGATCCTTTGTATTTCTGTGGTATCAGTTGTAATGCCTCTTGTTTAGAATTTTATTTAAACCTCCTCTCTTTTTATCTTACTTAGTTTAGCTAAAGGTTTGTCAATTTTAGGCAACTCTTAATTTCATTGATCCAAAAATTATTGGTGGGCATTTGGCATGATCCACAGGCAGACTTCCTGTTGGAGTCCTTGGGCAGGTGGCTAGTTCCAGGGTCAGCAGGTGAGTGGGTCTGTGCCTGGATTCACTGAGGGGACCCTGAAGCTAGGATCTGCTGGGGGTGGCCCTGAATCTTAGGTCTCCAAGGGTCAGCCTGGTGCAGGGGGCCCCTGGGGTGGACCTGTTCACTCGATCTCCGGGGACTGGCTTGGAGCCTGTGTTCTCAGGGGCTGAACACCTTTACTGAGGCAGAGTTGGACTGTGGGTCCGCTGAGGCATGGAGCCGTGAGGGCCAGCCTAAAGCCTGGGGCTACAGAAGCTGGCCTGGCAAAAGCATTTGTATTTGCTTCTGTTAGTCAACTGAGAGTGCTAGCAAACTGGGATGACCATATTTTCTACTATGGATTTTTGGGATCACATGTGGATCAGAAATTCAAACGTATATGAAGATTTGCTTATCATTATAAATTCCTAGGGAAAATTTGACATAAAAACTGTTCCTGCTTTCCCCTTCTGTGAATTAAGAGTAAAGACCTTTGGGCACTTGGCTTTATGCAGGGCTTTCCTACTAGATGCCCTGCCATGGGTGAGCTCCATGCTTCACTCCTGGTTCCCTGTGTCCCGTGCAGCCTTCAAAGCAGAAGCTCAAGGTCTCTAAGGCTTGGTTGAAACCTTTAGGGGGAGAAACATGCTTTGATGCTTGCTTATTTTCCAAGTTTTCTTTTTGTTTCACTTTGTTCTTGGCACTTACAGATTTATTCTTTCAGACCAATTCAGCAATACATCAAAAATGACTTTTGAAAAAAAAGTCAACATTTTTGTTGTTTCCTTTGGCAGATTGTTCAGAATATTTAGTCTATTATTCTGCGAAAAATGAAAGTTCTTACCCCCTTGATCTTTCCACTTTACATGCTACTTTTTTCCATTAGAAAGAAAAATGAAAGTCTATTTTTTGTTTGCTATAATGGATAATATGAATTTAAAAGTCTGTTTGTAATTTGAAATAGCATATCTGCTATTCTATGTTTAGAATTGACATTATTCCTGCTGAAAACAATATGCTTTCTTTTATGATTTTTGGAATAATTTTTTTTCCTTAGCAGACAGTAAGAATTTTAGTGAAGAAATATTTTGGAGTTTCTGAATTAAGATTCCAACCAAAACCTGGATTTTCTCCAGGGTTTCTTGCCTATTTTTTTTTTGACATCATGAATATCAACAGAACAGTGTGATTTTTATTTTTATTTTTTTGCTGTAAGA
Source organism: Papio anubis (assembly GCF_008728515.1). NCBI lineage: Eukaryota > Metazoa > Chordata > Mammalia > Primates > Cercopithecidae > Papio > Papio anubis. The sequence goes on along the minus strand of NC_044982.1, from coordinate 102,777,199 downwards.
TGACTAATTTACCCAGAGGCACCTCCTGTGTGTGATTTTAGTCACCTGTATCCAACGTCAACACCAGAAACCTCAAAAAGACGAATTATTTGATACACCACACCCAGCAGTTCTGATCTGTGAAGCTTGCTTGAGGTACCTTCAGCTGCGGAAGGAGCTTATTCCCTTGCAGCTGGTGGAAATTCTCTCAGTCCCAAGATGGAACTTCTAAATTGTAACGTATAGGGCGGGTGTAATTAGAATAATTGGGACAGTGAATAATTCTCAGCATAGCTGATCGATGTTCTCCACGCTCTCAGAAATCAGGATAGAGTGATGTAGTAGAACCCAGAGATGAATCCAGCTATTTTTCCACAATGAATGTTCATGATCTGGTGGGATTCTTCATTTCTCTGTTAGCGATGAGTGATTATGGCCACAGGGACTTCCGCCTACCCCAAAACAAAATTTAGTCACATTCAAGCCAGATTACAGAATGCTGAGATTATATTGTACTACCACTCCTTTCTTCTTGAAAGTAGGGATTGGATTTAGTAGAGGAAAAATGATGTGAATGATGTGGCAATTTCCAATTTGTTGGTGGTGTTTTCCTACTGTCATTCCCCCAAACAAAGTTGTAGAAAGGAAGTTGTTTGGCCAGACAGGCGATTGTCAATAGGAGCCTCTCGAGGCGGTAGCTGGGAGCTCACTTCACTGATTCCCCTCACAAGAGAGATTCAGGAACACAGGTTATGAGCTGAGTCATTGGGCAAATTAACTGCCCCAAATGTGATAATTAAAATGTGTGTCTATGAGCCACCTTGGTAATGATCGAGTGATTGAGTTCTCCCCTTAAGCAACTGTGCGCATTGTTGCCTTTCCCTGTAACAGATGATTGCATTAAGAGCTTGCATGCTGCAGCTCAGAGGGAATTGGTGTTACCCCAGTGTCCTATGTGTATCTTCCCTGCAGCTGATTTCCTGTGGCTCATTGAGCAACGAGTCCAGGTGGCAGCTGTGGATTTTGACATCCCAGAATTTTATAGGGCAAGGGCATTCTCAACATGTAGTGATGCACATCCCGTTAGGAAGTGGCTATTCATGAAACTGACAGGGTAAAGCCCTAATTAGAAAGACCAGCAGGGCTCTCTGTACCCCAGGATGCTTCAACAGAGCTGTCACTGTCTCCCCTCAGGCAGGATCATCGGGCTGAAACGCTGAGCAAAAAACATTTTGTTCAATGTTCAACAAAAATAACTCCCATCATTAGCAACATGACAAGTGAAAGGAGGACCTGCATGTCAAAAGAAAAGGATGTATGCGTTGTTGTAAATAATGAGTGATTCTAAAAACTTTAAGCTGCTGGGGAAGCAGCTTTCAACTTCTGGAAGGTGCTATTGGAAACCCATAGAATAAAATGGATATGCTTCTCTGGTTTTCTGCGGATGGAAGCTTCATTTGAGGTTTTGGGAACACTTTAGTCATGGAAAGAAGTGGGGGACAACTGAATTTGAATCATGGATTATCTCAATATTTTGCAGGACTTATTTCTTTGAGGTCGATTTTCTTCGTCTTTAAAATGGAGGGTTTTAAGTGACTATCTTCTTTGTTTAGGTATATAATGTAGTCTTGTTTACTCAGATTCTGAACTCTTTAGAAAAAAAACGAAAGAATTCCTACGTACAAAATTGCAGTCTAAGCACACTTACGCAAGCAGCATTTATTCCTTATGATTAAAAAGAAATGTAGCCAGATGCTTTGGCAGTTTCTTAAGTTGTTATGAAAAGCAAGAATCCTTATCTTAATTTCTTTTCAATCAATAACGATTTCTAATTCACGATGAAAAGCGAAATAGAAACTGTCTTCCTTTGAAGGAAGCTGTGATGTAATGATTTGCTGGACAACTTACATAGTTTAATTAAGCACTCTGATTAAATCAATATGTATCCAACAGTTCAGTCTGGCAATCAGCTTAATCTCATTAACTGTTGTTCAGACCCCAATAATTGATTAATAATACATTATCATTTATGAATTATTGACTTCAAGTTATTATAATTGTCCCTGCTTTGTTCATAGCACCTGCTGCCACATGTTAATTATGAAATGCTCAAGCACTTTCTTGGAATAACTTTAGAGATAAAGCTGATGGGGTTTTTAATGAAGCAAGATTATCTTTAGTTCAGAGTTGGTCAGAAGAGCTAGGCTTTTTCAACCCTGTATTGTTCATTAAGTGGGAGCAGGCATTTAGCATTTTTAGAGCTGAGGTCCAAAGAATTAGATACAGGGTTGGAAGGCACCCACACACAAGTTAGATGATGAGCCCTACTAAATGAGATGGGTGATATCAGAATCACAAACACGTAGATCCTTGCTGCCAGTGGATTCTGCTTATTGAGGCTATCTGAATGTGTAGTAAACACGTATTATTCCTTCTCTCCCTCCTGGTGCTTATAGTCTATCTTTGAGGTTTGGATATGCTCAAGGGTATCTGGGGAGTCGAGCAGAAGGATCTGACCTCTCCTGGATATAGGTAGGATGGGTAGGAGCTATTCATGGAAATGGCCTTCCTCTCTGAGACAGGCCTTTGGCCAAAGAGGAGTTACCACACCTAAACCAGGATAGCCTATTGCATGCTACTTAATTTGCCTAGTTCTGTTTATTTTTTCTGGCTAGTAAGATCTTGCTTTAGAGTGTCAGCCTGGTCTATGCCGGGGGAGTCAAGACAGGAGCTGGGAATGAATCCACATTAAAAAAGGGCACAGTGTCCCCACGGCCAACCTGGTTATGGCAGCACAGTGAATTCCTGCTTGATATCCAAAAGAAGGATGAAATTTAAGGAGCAGGAACCAATTGGAGAAGTTCCATGGCCCCTTCCTCTATCATGAGTCTCTTTGCACAGACATTTTTGAAGGACCTAGGCTTAATTTTATTGAAGACACCCTGGGAGGCATCATTATCACCACCTCTGGTTCTTAGCCCAAGAGGAACCCTTCACTCAGGAATGAATTGGAGCTCCCACTCGTAACAGCGACTGGCTTTCCTGAGACGTTGCTTCTCTCGTAGGAAGCCCCTTTGATCCTGAGCACCTCACTCAGAAACCAGCCATGTAGGAAGTGAGATCCAACCTTCAGGCTCTGTCTTTTCTTGTTGTGAGTTCCATGGAAAGTCATGTTTTCAAGGGCATGCTTTCTAGGAAATAAGGCATTTTGATAGAGTTGTAAAACATGGGCTTGTCATCAGACTTGGATTGGAAATCTGGATTTTCTGAATTTTGGAAAGTGGCTTAAACTGTCTAAGCTTCAGTTTCCTTGTCTGTAAATAGGGATAATATTCCCACCTTCATAAGGTTGTGGTGAGGATTAATGAGGTAAGGTATATTTTCCTAACACAGCGTAAAGAGAGGGTGCTTGTTAAATACTCATACACATAATCTTTCACTCCACCCACCTTGGTTATTGCAAGCTGAAACGTAATTTCCCATTTTATACAATGCCATTTTAACACCCAGGATAACCTGAAAGGCTTTTGAAGGGTGAAACTCAAATGGATAGGCAAGCTACTGAAATGTAATGTCAAGAGTTCTAGCTCAGGTATAGATTTTGGAGTCACTCTGATCTGCACTTACATTTGGGCTTTCTCTCACAGTAGCTAGGTAGACTTCTAAAGGTATTGACTGTTGGGCAACCTCTTTAAGCCTCAGTTTCATCATCTGTAAAATGAAATACCAGTAGCATTTTCACATATGACTATGGTAAAGCTTTAAAAAATGGTGTGGCCAAGCGTGGTGACTCATGCTTGTAATCCCAGCACTTTGGAAGCCAAGGCAGGCGGATCACAAGGTTAGGAGTTTGAGACCAGCCTGACTAACATAGTGAAACCTTGTCTCTACTAATAGTACAAAAAAAAATTAGCCAAGTGTGGTGGCGGGCACCTGTCTCAGCTATTTGGGAGGCTGAGGCAGAAGAATTCCTTGAACCCAGGAGGCAGAGGTTGTAGCGAGCCGAGACTGCACCACTGCACTCCAGCCTGGGCGACAGAGTGAGACTCTGTCTCAAAAAAAAAAAAAAAAAAGGGATGTATATAAAACACAGTGCTAGGCACACAGTAGATGCTCAATAAAATATTAGTACTCTACTTCCTTTTATTTCACATGGGAATATTATAGCTAGCATTTACCTCCAAAGTGGCACTGGTCAAAGAGAAGGATATAGCCTTTCCCATTTGTAGTTTCAGAAAATACCAGAGGGGAGGAAATAGCAAGCATTACAAAACATCCTACTTCAGCCTAAAGCTCTCAGGAAAAAAACCTTATCTATATTTAGCACACCAAGTTAAAGACTAAAGCACTATCTCATTCATGTTATTCAGATGAATCCAAATGTATCTAATGTTTGTTTGGGCAAATGAATTTCCTTTTATCCCTTACCTATTTCTTTATTCCCAGCTTGTCTACCAAAGATAGACCCATGAAGGATGCCAACAGGGTCCCATTACAGTAGTGTAAAAGGTTTAGAAGAAATTACAGGGGAGAAGTGTCCTGTCTTAATGACTGAAACTCTGTTTCCGAGTTGAAATAAATCCCAACTCATCTTGGAGTGAAAGGCTTTTCCAGAGGCCCCAAATGATTCCTTAGAAGTTTCAGCTGTGCTTGATTCATTTTTTGTTGTATTCCTCCTCTTTCTCTCACATACAGCTTATACTAAAGAACCACACCCACTCATGCTCTGGGTGGACAGGCAAAAGCCGTCAAATGCAGGAGTGAATGGAGTGGGTTTGGAAGCCTGATGGCCCTGACTCTCATGCCTGCTCTGCCACTTGATAATTTGAGCATCTTTCTCCTCCTCTGAGAAGCCCAGAGGTCAGTCATAGTGGAGGTGACCCCACTTCAGAGGATTCAGTAATCAGTGGGTCTCTTGACTTTCTTCAGGCCACCAAAATAATGCTCTTCCTGTCTGACTAGATTTTATCTGTGAGGTGGAGGAGCAGATTCATGGTAAGGAGAAAACGGGTCAGAGGGTCTGAAGATGACAAGACCACATTTTCCATTGCACCCTGACTCTTGTTTTCCTCAGCTGTGCTGATAGCACTCATCTGAGCTCTACTGTGTGAATCTCCATTTGGCCAAGTGACCGTGTGTCCTCCTTTCTGATCTCAGATGAGTACTCGGTCTTAATCCTTGACTTCCTGTTTTTCCCTCAGAGCAGGAGACTGAATCCTGTTAGGCTGAGACAGTCCTGAATGAAGCAGTGCTCTTGTGTAGGATGATTGTGGAAGCTTGTACTAGGACTTTCAGGGCTATGAGCTGTTCTGTGAACAAAAGGAAGACTTCAGTTTCCATGGCTGCCAGTCTAGTATCATCCCCTCTTGCCATATTCCTTCACAGCATTTATAAACATGCAATTGGGTATTTCCTGCCTCTCATCTGTTTACAGCTTCTTCCTCTCCCTCCTTTCTTCCAAAGGGATTTGCATAAAGGCAGGCTATCAGTACTGTTCTTAAAGGAAGTGTCCACAAAACACTTAGAATCAACCTAGTTTCTAGCTCATCTGTTTCCATAGCAACCAATCATGATGTCACAAACAGAGGGGGATGACTTGAGGTGGGAATTAGGTGGCAAGAGAGCAGATGGGCTTTTGTAAAGAAAGAAAGGAAAACAATATCCTCTCCGCATAGAGATTTCTTTGGTAATAAAGAGCAAGGGAGAGATAAATAAAGAAGCAGTGAGAGAAAGGAAGAATCCTTTCCAAACAGCAATAGAGAAATTAGAAGTGAAAATTAGCAACACTTGCCAGCAATGTTTGTTTCCTTTCAGGCAGTATGAATGATGAATCTGTACCACTCCCTTGGAATAATGAACAACATGCACAATGAGGAAATAAAACTTTGGGAGGCTAAAGAATTTGCCAGGGCTGTGAAGCAAGTCACAGACTAGCTTTGGGAGGAGGATTGAGTTGATATTAATGATGAAATACAGCAGGGATTGACAAACTTTTTCTGTAAAGGGCCAGATAGCAAATATTTTAGCCTTTATGTGCCAGATGATCTCGTTTTCAACTACTCAGCTCTGACTTTGTCACATAAAAGCAGGCATAGACAATAAATAAACAAATGGGTATAATTGTGTTCCAAGAAAGTTTTATTTATAAAATAGGAATGGGCCAGATGTGGCCCATGAAATTTTTAAAGTGGAAGATTATAGAATATAAGTTTCACATTTAAATGGAAAGGTCCTTGATGGTTGTATGGACACCAAATGCACTTCCGAGACTTCTGGACCATGGATTATAGTGTCATGAGTAAAAAGAATAGATGGGTACTGAGGTCCCAGTTTCTTCATTTATTCAACAAACTTGATTGTGAATCTGCTTCATGAAATATTCTGGGCATTGGGAATACAGCAGTACACAAATGTCTGTCATCGAAAGTTTTATGTCCTAATTAGCTGTATAGCTTGGACAAATCATTTACCCAAGTCAGTCCCAGCTTTCTCTTTTGGGGATGTACTTTTTTAAAATCATGAGTCATATTACATATACAGAACAATTTATGTAGTACATAAACATAATAAAATAAATACCTGTTTGCCCACTATCCATGTTAACATAAAGTAGAATATTGCCACTAGTGTGTCTCTCCCAGGTCTCATTATCCTTCTCTTCTCTTCAGAATATTTTATTTCCTTTTTTGTCTGTTTTTTGATTTAATCATTTAAATGTTTCATTAAAAAATATATAGCTTAATTTTGCCTATGATGTTTTAAATTATTTGAGCCATAATGTAGTACTATCCTTTGACATATATCTTTTACTCGGTGTTTTTTTTTTTTTTTCCCATTCATCCACACAGATGTGTGTAGCTATTAATAAAGCTTGGGTCCAAAGACCACTAGGGCCAGATGTGTAGTCAAACAATGTCAGAGTTATTAACTGGCTGCAGCAATAGAAAATGGAGAATCACTGAGCCTTTCAAAGGGGAGTTATGGGAGGGTATTTATAAGGTTTGAAGGGTAGAGTTGGTCATGGCTTTTTTTTTTTTTTTTTTTTTTTTTGTCACGGACTGATCAGGATTTGCAAGCCAGGGAGTTGCTGAAATTGTCAATGGGGTTATCTTTAGAATGCACGAATCTATGTAGAGGTCTGTTTGTGGTTTTCTTTTAGGATATATGGATCTGAATGAAGTGGTATTATTATATGGTTTGTGATGTATATTGTAGCTGAGTTGGCCATAGTTTATTTTTCTTGTGAGTCTGGGTGAATTTTATATATGTTGATTAAATTATCAGTTTTCCCTTACAGTCTTGCTACCAGCAAGGGCATTAAAACAAAGAAACAACAAAGAAACAATTTATCACTATAGTTTTTCTTCATTGCTATATAATACTGCATTGTATGAACAGACTGATATTTACTTATCTGATCTACTTTTGATAACATCCGAGTTGTTCCCGAATATTTGCTGTTACAAGGGATGCTGCTATGATGTGATTAAAAGTCTCTCCTAACCGAGTATATACTTAGAAGGGAATAATAGTACCTAGGAATAGGCAGATATTTAACTTTACTAGGGAATACTGCACTGGTTTCTGAAGTCATTATACAAAGTTAACTTCCTGCTAGTTGTGAGTGAGAGTTGCTCTACATCCTGGCTAACTTTCTAATTTTTGCCAGTCTAATGAGTAGTGATGGTATCTCATTGTAGTTTTAGTTGGCATTTCTTTGATAATAAATAAGGTTGAACATTTTCTCAAATGTTTCTTTAGCCCTTTGGATTTCCTCTTTTGTGATGTTTCTGTTCATCCCCTCCTCCCTACCCCCACATTTTGCTATTAGTTTGTCTTTCTCTCACGTTATATATGGAATCCTTCTGGTCACTGACGTATAATACCAGTTCTGACATAAATCATGTTTTTATAGATGTGGGTCTGTTTCTGTTATCTTAGTTCTGATTTGTGTTTTATTTGCCCATCTCTGCCCTCATATCTTACTAGCTTGATGTCTGTCACTGTAAATAAATTCTGATACCTTGTGGGGAAGTCTTGTAGTCTTGTACTTTGTTTTGCCTCTGTGGTAGTTTTTTTTTTTTTTTTTTTTTTTTTTTTTTTTTTTTTAGATGGAGTCTCACTCTGTCACCCAGGCTGAGTGCAATGGCATGATCTTGGTTCACTGCAACCTTTGCCTCCCGGGTTCAAGTGATTCTCCTGCCTCAGCCTCCTGAGTAGCTGGGATTACAGGCACCTGTCACTACGCCTGGCTAATTTTTGTGTTTTTAGTAGAGACAGAGTTTCACCATGTTGGCCAGGCTGGTCTCAAACTCCTGACCTTAGGTGATCTGCCTGCCTTGGCCTCCCAAAGTGCTGGGATTACAGGCATGAACCACCACCCCCGGCCTCTTTGGTAGTATTTTAACTATTCTTGGCCTCTTTCACTTCTAAACGAATTTTGGTATCAGCTTATCTACTTTTAAAACAAAAATACAAAGTGTCTATTAGATTTTTCATTCAGATTTTGTTGAAATGATATGTTTATCAGGGAAAAAATGACATTCCTATGGTATCTAATATTCCTCTCCAAAGTTTTGAGAACATGTTATATTTCCCCATTTAGGTAAGATTCTACAATTGGTTTCATAAAGTTTTATTTATTTATTTTTTGTATAAAGACCTTGCTTTCACATCATATTGTTATTCTTGAATAATTTATATACTTGTGGGCTATTACAAATAATATATTCTTTAATAATTTCTTTCAAAAATGATTGCTACTGGTATAGAAAAATGTGATGGATTTTTCTATATTTATTTTGTATTTTAAAATGGAATACTTTTAAATTTAAAGAATTTTTGCAAAACTTTAGAATTTTTTATGTTGATATATCATTTGAAACTGACAGGTTTTTTCCCCTTTGCTTCTGTTATATTCTTTTTTTTAATGATTCAGAACAATGCTTATTAGAAGTGGTGATAGTATTTTTGTATTGTCTCTGATCTTCAAAGAAATGCTCTTAACATCTTACCATTAAGTATGACATTTACTGAAGGGGTGTGTGTGTATTCATTTATGAAGTTAAGGATGTGCCTTTCTATTCCCCATTTGCTAGAAGATTTTTAACATAAATGGATGTTGAATTTTATTAGATGCTTCTTCCCACATCTATTGTAATTATCAGATAGTTTTTCTCCTTTAATCTGCTATTGAGATAATCACATTAATTGATTTTATAATATTAAACTGTGCATGCAGTTCTGGAATAAATCCATTTATCATCATATATTATCTGTTTTATACATTGCTTGATTAAATTTGCTTTTACTTTGTTTAGGATTTGCATATATATTCACGGTTGTGAGAAGCTTGTAATTTTCTTTCTTTTGCTGTCTTTGTCTGCTTTTGGTATCAAGGTTTTGCTTTTCCCTTAAAATGAAGTGATATAATATTCTTTTATTTTTAAATTCTCTGAAGAGTTTGTGTAACATTAGTAACATTAGAATGAGCTCTTCCTTGTATGTTTGGGAGAATTTGCCTCTATAGTTCTGGTGTTTTCTTGTGAGAAACTATTTAACCTGTTAATTCAGATTCATTATTGATTAAATAATGCTTTCTGGTTCTCTTATTTATTTTTGAAACAAGTTTGACAAGTTGTCCTTATTTTTTCTGTAATGTTTCTATTTAATCTAAGTTTTAACCTTGACTGTATGCTGTTCAAGTTCTTCAGCTTGTGTAATTATGTCTTTATTTTCATTCTTAATGTTGTTTATTCATACCTTATTCTTTTCTGATATAAAAGTTTCAGAGAGGCTGGGTGCAGTGGCTCATTACTATAATCCCAGCACTTTGGGAGGCTGAGGCGGGTGGATCAACACACGTCAGGGGTTCGAGACGAGGCTGACCAAAATGGTGAAACCCCGTCTATATTAAAAATACAAAAAAAAAAAAAAAAATTAGTTGAGCATGGTGGCGGGTGCCTGTAATCCCAGATACTTGAGAGGCTGAGTCAGGAGAATTGCTTCAACTTAGGAGGTGAAGGCTGCACTGAGCTGAAAGTGCACCACTACACTCCCGTCTGGGTGACGAAGCGAGACTCTGTCTCAAAAAAAAAAAAAAAAAATTCAGAGAAGTTATTTCCTTTTAAATGACACTTTACCTCTATACCACTGGCTTTTCTATGTGATATTTTCATTTTCTGTCAGTACTTTTTTTTTTCTAATATATATTATTGTTCATTTTTTAACCCATGAATTGTTCAATATTTTATTTAAAATTTTCAAGTATGTGAAATTTTTCAGGTTATCTGTTTCATGTTGACTGTAAATTAATTTTATTGTAAACAGAGAATGTCATCTCCCTGTTACCCATCCTTTGATAATTGTTAAGGCTATCTTTATGGCTTAGTGCACGGCTAATTTTTGTAAATATCTCGTGTGCGTGAAAGGAATGTGTAATTCCAACTATTGGGTGCATTGTTCCATATAGCTGATTTAGGTGAATCTGTGCTGTTTGAATCTCCTATATCTTTATTGACTTCTTTTTCTGACTGCTTAATCTGTCAGTTTGAGAGAATTGTGTTAAATCTTCCACACAACAATAGATTTGATAATTTTTTCTTGTTTAGTTAACAGTTTTTCTTTACCTATTTTGAGACTATGATGTTAGGTACATATAAATTTAGAATTATTATATTATATTTTTCTAATGAATTGAAACATTGATCATTATGTAGTGATTTTCTTTACCTTAAACACCTTAAAGGGCAATTTGATATTAATATTTATGCTTTAAATTTTGAGGGGACCAGTACATGCCTGGTAAATCTATTTCCAATTAGAGTATGTCTTTGGAGGTCTGTTTTTAATGTCAGTTGTTTCGGCTAGTTTTTATTTGTAATACTGCATTACTAGTATGCTTTATGAATATTGATTGTAAGGTGACTATTTGGAACTGCATCTGGGGGAACACTTTATAATGGGTTAAGTTATATTTCTGAGAGAATTTCTTCTGCTAGTCATCCAGCAGCATGCTCAACACAAGTCCAGTTGAAGTTAAATTATTTACTTCATGGCTATCAAACCACATTAGTAGTGTGCATTTGTACTGAACACCAGCTTGGGGATATACATGGATACTTTCCCAGAGTAGCACTAGAGTCAAGTCCAGTAATTTTTCTTGCCATTCCCTTTGCAAAAGTGTTTTGTTTCTGGTTTACTTTTGTATTATGTGTGAGGCTTTTTTGAGTACCAGCCTTTTGTAGTGGTCTATTAAATTTCCCACTGTGGACAAGCTTTGGGCTGTTTCTTCTATTTCCTGTGACCTGTGGAGTTGTCAAACCAAAACTCAAATTCTCTAGGGGTTGGCAGGAAACTCTCAGGTTCAAAGATGACTTCAATAGTCACTTATTCCCCACATTTTTGGCTTTACTTTACTTTGGAGTATAGCACATTTTCCTTCTTAGGCCAGCATAGTGATTTTTTTTTTTTTTTTTTTTTAAATTTTATCGAGCATTTCAGTTGGTTCTGTGGGAAGGTTGAATGAGGGCATCTCATTTACCATGTTGCTAGAAGTGGAAGAGTCTATTTAATGACTATTTTTCATGTCTTATTCTTAGGGTGGCTGTGGGGATCAGGAAAATTATATATGACAAAGTACTTGGCTTTTCCATAATTATGCAAATACCCAAATAACACTATCAATTGAGGCAAAACATGTCAGGGAGAGTCATACTTTGAAGAAAAAAACGAACTAACTTCATTCTAAGGTGGCTGTGTAAGCCTCAATATTATGCATTGTCATGTTAATAACTAAATATAAATGGTCTGTCCACTATCATGAGAGATAATCATTTCATTGACAGATTATTTTAAGGGCAATTTGACTAGAGGCAAGGGCATTGAAAGTTAAATAACTGCCAGTGCAAAATCCTGCTTGCCCTTTAGTGCTTAATGTGGTTTAAATGGTCTTAGGGTTTAAATGTGATGCTCCTCATATTCAGGTATAGACAATCTAAAAGGAATAATTCCTCTGACTCCACCTTGCTTGTCAGTGTGACTTCTTAAACTATCATTTTACCCTACTAAGGTCGTGGACCATTGGTGCTCAGTTTTGCACAGTATTTTGCAAACTTAATGGACCTACTACTACTGACCTCTCTTCATGGTGTCTTTCCTTTTCTCTGTGCAGTCTGGCATGTCTTGCCTTTTGGAAGGGATGTAATTTACTAAGTATTAACCTGTATGTTGCACTGCTGTATATCCCAGAACCCCAGTTAATGGATGGTGATATGCACAGATAAGATTGTCAATAATTTCTACAGTGAAATGTTTCATGTGCTACAAGAAAAAATAGAGTCATAAGCATGTCTCATTCAGCCATTTATTTGCTAATTTAAAAATAACTTTAGTATCAGGCACTGGGCTAGATACTAGGGGTACAGTGATGACTAAGATAGTCCTCATCCTTAAAGAATTAATGATTTTCTTAGGAGGAAATATACAAACAAATAGAATGTGTAAGTGTTGTAAGCACTATGATAGAAGCAAATTAGAGATGAAGTATAAAGAAGGGAGGTTAAAACTATACCTAGGGGTGAAGGGAGGAAGTCAGATAAGACTTAAAAGAGCAAATGATGACAGCACTAAGGGATGGAAGCTGTATGGGTAGGTGTTTCCCAGTATGGTGGAGTAGACAAAGGGCCTTCTCTAGGCTGAGGAGTCATAGTGAGTAAAGGTCCACTGATGTAAGGCAGCTGTGAACATCTCATAGCCTGCATTCACTCATTAGTTTATATGGCATTCATTCAACCAATTTGTACTGGAATCTACTAGGTACCAGGGACTAAAATATTTATAGAAAATTTCTGATTTTTTGACTTTGTGGAGCTAATGGAAGACAGACGATAAACTGTCCAGTTAACAATTAAGTAAATATTCACATAATGTGATAGTAGCCATAAGAAAAAAAGTGGGTTGTAGTAATAAAGAATATGGTAGAGTGTAGTGGAAAATCATTTAGAACAGGATGACCTCTTTGAAAAGACATTTAAGCCAATACCCCAACCACAAGAATTTGCCATTTGAGAAGGTGGGTGAAGTGGGATGGAGTTCGAGGAAGAGGGTTAGAGGAAGTGAGCCAACATCTCCCTAGCTCACTAGCATGTGAGGAGGCCATGTAGCAGGAATGAGTTTGGTGTGTTTCAGAATTGGAAAAGAAGCGAGGGTGACTGGAGTAAAGTGGGCAAGGAAGAGAGTTGAAGTAAGTGACATTGGAGAGATAGACAGGGGACGGATCTTGGAGGGCATTATAGACCAGGCTAAGTAGGAGTTTTGTTTCATTCTATAGTCAGTGGTGAATCTTTAAAGGGTTTTGGGTTTTAGAAATGTGACTCTTCCATCAGTAGGCAGGATAGGATGGAGGCCTAGAAGACTAGAGAAAGAGGCAAGGAAAACACGAAGTGATTTTTGTAATAGTATGGACAGAAAATAGTGAGTATAATGGGGAATTCTAGGAATAAATATATGAAAAATATTTGGGCAAGAAAAGAGGAAGAATGGCAGATAACATCCATGGGTAATCAGTAGATGATGGTGTCATTTTTCAAATCTCTAAATTTAGCAGGAGGAACTATGTTGCAGTGGGAAGGCAAGTTTCTTAAATGGGTAACTTTTGAGGTTTTAAGAGCGTGAGATAAGAGAACAGCCTGAAGTTGGGGAATGCAGTTCTATTTGGAACTTATGGAGCAATCGGGACTTGAATTAGAGATAAATGCAGGTTTGGCAGGGCCTTTCCTTTTCTGTAACTTGCTAACCTACACAATAGGGAGTCAGGTTTCACACACGGGGAGTCTTCACCTCTGCTGCCAGCCTGGCATTGTTGTACCACTGAGTGGGCCAGCTCCAGAGACCGATCAGTATCTGCCAGCACGGCCATCTTCCAACCCCTTGGCAAGGTGAGCATACAACAGTTAATCTCCCTTTTTCCGATTCTTAGTAACTCCTGGTTTGTTTTCACCAGACAAAGCATTGGACTATGCTGGAAATATAGGTTGCTATTTTTACAACGGGTCATATAGGTCTCAGAGTGGTGCAGTCTGTGCACGTGGGGGCTGGTGGGAATGGGGCTTCCCACTTCTTAAGTTTTTCAATTTTCTCTCAGACCTCCTACACTCAAGCCCTCATATCCATGAGCAGGAACTTCTATTCCCTTACCCCCTCCTGTATCTTCCAAATATGATCATGTAAGTCTTTAATAGATGCGAAATAACTTTTCTAAAGGTTCAGTTGAGAAGAGTGCAGCTCTGGTCCCATATGTGAAGGCAGATCGATGCTCCAGTACTCACTCATTCTCTCCATCAACAAGTAGTTGATTTTTTTTCACTACTAGGAAGCCAGCACACTTTATTAAGGCGAACTTTGTTTTTTCATTTTGTTCAGGACAGCACAGTTCAGTCTCATAGACATAATGTATACCCTTTCAGTCTAGAAGATATTTTTCTCCCTCCTTGTGAAACAAGAAATGCAGAATTATCAGTCTACACTAGCCATGAGTGTATCTCTCTTAGACATCTGGAGTGGGTGAAAAACAGTTTCATTAAATTCTTTTTTACTTATGTATTTACTTCTAAATATAAGTATACGTAGGAGAAGAGTATAGAGAATGATTTTCAGTTTATTCTACAATGTAAATAAAATTATCAAATATTATAACAAAGCCAACCAAGGTGAGGATGCAGAAGAAATAGTGATTCATTCCTTTGGCTAGAGGAGTTTGGCTGGTGGGAAACAAGACAATGTCTATAGCTTTTTTTTTTTTTTTAAAGAAACCTGATTGTTAAGGGAAATAAACCATTTGGGCAATAATTAGAGTATTCAGGATTGAGGGATGTATATGCTGCTTGTTGTTGATATTTCACTTGTGTTTACAGACAGCAGCATTTGAGCAAGCTCCTTAAATGTCTGTCTGGAGCAGAAGCCAGTCTTGAGATAAAAGAGATCGGAAGTGCAGCCAACACCGGTAACAACTGATGAAGTATCTGAAAGAAGCTAGAAGGGGGTCCGAATAGATTAATCATGATTCTATCCATGAGCAGGAGGTAGAATGATGTTATCCCCCATATCCTTGATTATTTATTTATTTATGTATTTTTGCACAGAGCATTATGAGGTCATCTGCTGATGGGAAATAGAGTAGGAGAAGGATTTGAGGGAAATAATAAAGGAGGAACAGTCATTAAAGGGAATGGAAGAAAAAACTGACCAGTGATAGAGCAAAGAGTGACAGAGAGAGGTTAAAGGATCAGTGGTAAGGAAGACTATGGATTTCTGTGGTTTCAACCTATGTGGATGGTTACTTTTCCCCAGCAGTGATCAACAGGTCTGATGGAGCTGAGACAGTCAGTGTGCAAACTGACCCAATGTGGAGGGTGTGTATGAAAAGGGAGATGGAAAATTGGGGAATAAAGGAGGCTTAGGGTCATAAACTCTTTGTTTTGTGGAGTTAGAGCCCCAGTTAAGTTCTTATCTGATAAACTGGTGGCATTCCAAACACTAGGTAATGATTTCATTCTTGACACATTAGCTAGATATGTTGTCCTTTACTTAGGATGCTGAAAGTTACAACATCTCTGACTCATTCATTCTCTGATAATAAAATGTGTTCTTTGGATGTAGAAATTTTGGTCCGAATGTAAATGTCTCCAGAAATTAGTTTAGTTTAGCTTATTTCTTTTAAGAAGTAATGAAAGCCACCTAAGAGACAATAAATCCTAGGCATATGTGCCCAGCAGAAGTGTTTGTATATGTAATGTTTGCTTATGTTTTCCTTGAGGTCTCAGCTGGTTTTTCTATACACGAACCATTGTGAGCATATGGCATTTTGAGGTGAGTCATAAGAAATTCAACTGAGTTTGTTAATTGCCCAAAGAGACAGGTATAAAACTCAGAAAGGAATCAGAATGTATTTACAAATGAACCTTAGGCAGGTGTGACTTGCCTAATTAATTGCTGATGGAAAAAACACAGCTATTCTAATTTATTTACATCCCACTCTAATGATATGAAGAGGCTCAGCAACTGCCAGATGGGGTGTGTTGGGGTATGTCCTGAGATGCTCCAGGCAGTGTGTTGTAGAGGAAAGAAAAGAATATGGTTTAGGATCCTGGCTTCATAGTTATGTGGACCCCATGCCTATATGAGCAAGTTTTGTTATTAAGCCTCTGTTTTTCTCTTTCTTAAAAATGGAGCTCATAATACATAATTTTCTTTTATTCTGAAGACAAGATGAGTTAACAAATATTTAAAGCAGAGAGCTTAGCTCCTGGTCCTATGGATATTTGTTTTTCTCATTTCCTACCTGCTTCTCCCAACTACGAAACTTCCAGTTCCTAAACGTAGGAGATCGAGTTAATGCTGATTGTGATTCTTCTCCCACATCAAGAGCAAAAACTACAGGATCAAAATAACCCAACTTAACAATTATAAATAAATTGAGAGAAAACGAACAAGAGAGAGAAATGGAGAGAGAATGATATGGAAAGTGTGGTGGAAAGTATTTGAAAAATTTTAGATGAAAAGTACAAGGACATCTCTTGAACTATTTTTGCAACTTTTTATTTCAAAGTAAAACTTTAAAAAATTACAATTTATAAACAAAACGGTTTTTAATTTTTTTTTCCTGAAATGGCAGATTAGAGGCTTATAGCATGCCTCAGCCACTTGGAAATAGCATGATAGTGCACAAAGTTAAACTCTGTGTGCCTTAATTCAAGAAGAAAAACAGGAATCCACCAGAATCATGAAGGACACCCCAGATCCCGAGGACGACAATGTGGGCAAACAGCCCCTGTGACAGTGTCTGTCTTGTAAAATTTGAGTGAAGTCCCAGTACCTGAGAGAGGCAGAGAGTCACCCTCTGTGACTCATGTTTCCACTAAGGATCCTAGCAACTGAGGCCGAGAGAGAGCATTTTGTTTCTCCCAAACTCTAGAGCTAACTTGGAATGAGGCTTGAAGACACTGTGAGGGAAAGACACTGGGAAAAGCTGCAGGCATTTTCCCAGATTCAGGACCAAGAACAGGACACTGTTTCTAATTTGGGCTCGTACAAAGTCAGTCATACTTTGGCAACTTGCATAGCTGTGCAAGCATTTTAGTCTTGGGCCAGAGACTAGAGCACCTGCTCTGGAGGGGTTAGGGACATCAACAGCCAGAACTGTAGAAAGTGCTTCAGCAGTAGGTGTTAGAATTGTGGTCTTCCTCATTGCAGGCCTGGGGTGGAAGGAGAGCTGCTACAGCTGTGATTTCTCCTAGGTGATGGGACTTGCAGCCAGGGCCATCTTGGCAGACTGGAATCAGTCTGCATGTGTAATTGCTGGGTGCCTAACCCAGCCTGCTCCCCTGAGTTCATGGTCCAGCAGAGCCCTCTCCACTTCACTCCCAGGCAGAAATCCAGGCATTCAGAGCACCCACTTGCCTGGACCAGCAACCTGAGGCACCCCACCCTCATGGACATAGATCATAGTGCAGTGGGGCCCTCTCTGCCCCATGTCCAGGTAGATCTCCAAGTGTTTGGAGCACTTTCTCACCCTTCCTGTGCATAGACTGTGGTGCAGCGGGGCCCTCTCCATGCCACATGTAGAGAAATCTCCAGGTATTTGGAGCACCTACTCTCTTAAGTCACCTCACCCTTCTCCTGTGCAGAGATCCTAGTGTAGCAAGGCCCTCTCCACTTCATGCCCAGGCAGATCTCCAGGTATTTGGAGTGCCTGCTCCCTGGTCGAGCAGCCTGAGCTGCCTCACTATTCCTGGACATAGATCATGGTGCAGTGGAGTCCTCTACATTCCAAGCCAAGACAGATCTGCAGGCACTCAAAGCACCTTATTACACAGATTGGCAGCCTGAGCTGCCACACCCTTTCTGTGAAGAGATTTGGGTAAATGTGGGCCTTCTATGTTTCATGCCCAGGCAGATCTCTAGGCATTCACAGCACCTGTTTGCCTGGTTTAGCAGCCTGAGCTGCCCCACTTTTCCTGTACAGAGATCCAAGTGGAGAGGAACCTTCTCTGCTCCATGCTCAGGCAGATCTCCAGGCATCCAGAGCAGCCACTCTCCTGAATTAGGAATTTAGGCTTCCCCCTACATCACTGTGCAGAGGACTTGGAGCCTAGGAGGTTTTCCAGTTTCCTACTTAGGCACACGTCTGGGTGCTTGGTGGCTGCTCATGGGGTTTTCCCTTGGCACTGATGCTTGTGCCTACAATCAAGAGACCTGTAGGTGAGCTGGCTCAGCCTGGCCTCACCCACTGCGGTTGCTGCCTCCCTGGTAGCTGAGCAGGGAGTTCAGACCACTGTGTACTCCATAAGTCAGCCCATTTCCTGAGGCAACAGAGAATTTTGCCAGTAAACAAGGATCAAGTATATACCCAGCTGCATTGGCCACAGCCGACTCTAACCCATAAGTGACATCTACTGGCTTCTAGGTGAAACTGCATGGCCCAATAAACCTGCCGACAGACGTGCATAATAGGGCTATTTTTGACAAATAAATAGGGCTATTTTTGGCAAACCCAAAAGACTCTGCCTAGCATTTTCTACAGTCACATTCCATAGAGAAGAGGGGAAAGGGAAAGAAAAAAATTATACGGAAAGATAAAGAAAAAATTCTACTTATATGAAAATAATTACACAAATTAGAAGTGCCAGCATCCCCAGATGAGAAGGAACCAGTGCAATAATTCTGACACCATGAAAAATCTGAATGTAGTGACACCACCAAAGGATCTCACTAACTTTCCAGCAGTGGTCTCTAACCAACATGGAAACTCAGGAATGATAGATTAAAGAATTCAAAATGTGGATTGCAAAGAAGCTCAATGAGATCCAAGACAAAGATGAAAATAAAAACAAAGAAACTTCTAAAGCAATCCAGGAAATGAAGGAAGAGATAAATATCTTTAAAAGAAATCAATCAGAGTTTCTGGAATTAGAAAAAAAAACTTGAAATATTTCAAAATACAAATGAAAACTTTATAATAACTGGACCAATCAGAAGAATTTCAGAGCTTGAAGATCAGTCTTTCAAACTAACCCAGTCAAACAAAAATAAAGAAAAAAGAATTTTAAAAAATGAACAGGCAAGGTGCAGTAGCTCACGCCTGTAATCCCGACACTTTGGGAGGCCAAGGAAGGTGGATCACGATGTCAGGAGTTTGAGACCAGGCTGACCAACATGGTGAAACTGCATCTCTACTAAAAATACA
The DNA here is from genome assembly GCF_008728515.1 of Papio anubis. NCBI lineage: Eukaryota > Metazoa > Chordata > Mammalia > Primates > Cercopithecidae > Papio > Papio anubis. The sequence goes on along the minus strand of NC_044982.1, from coordinate 102,757,977 downwards.
AAAATTAGCCAGGCATGGTGGTGTGCACCTGTAATCCCAGCTACTCAGGAAGCTGAAGCAGGAGAATCACTTGAACCCAGGAGGCAGAGGTTGCAGTGAGTCAAGGTCGTGCCATTGCACTACAGCCTGAGTGACAGAGTGAGACTCCATCTCACAAAAAAAACAAAAACAAAAACAAAACAAAAAAAACAAAGTCTGAGAAATATGGAATTACGTAAAGTGACCAAATCTATGAATTATTGGCATTCCTGAGAGAGAAGAAAAAAGCAACAACCTGGAAAACATACTTGAGGGAATAATTCAAGAAAATGTCCCTAATCTTGCTAGAGAGGTAAGCATCCAGATACAAGAAATCCAGAGAGGACCTGCAAGATGCTACACTGATGAAAATCACCAAGGTGTATAGTCACCAGACTGTCCAAGGTCAACACTAAAGAAAAAACCTTAAAGGCAGCTAGGGAAAAAGGTCAGATTGCATACATAGGGTACCCTATCAAGCTAACAGTAGACTTCTCAGCAGAAACTTTTCAAGCCAGCAGTAATTGGGGGCCTATTTACAACATTGTTCAAGAAATGCCAACCCAGAATTTTAAATCTGGCCAAACTAAGCTTCATAAGCAAAGGAAAAATAAACTATTTTTCAGAATAGCAAGTGCTATGGGAATTTGTTATCACCAGACCAGACTTACAAGAGCTCCTTAAGTGAGTTCTAAACATGAACAACATAACTATACCTACTATACAGAAACACACTTAAGTACGTAGCCCAAAGACCCTATAAAACAATCACACAATAACAATCACACAATAGAAACTACAAAGCAACAGGCTAACAACGTCACAATAGGATGAAAGCCTCACATATCAATAGTAACCATTAATGGTCTAAGTGCCCCACTTAAAAGGCATAGTGTGGCAAGTTGGATAAAAAAACAAGACCCATCCATCTGCTGTTTTCAAAAGACTCATCTCATGCATAATGACATCCATAGCCTCAAAGTAAAGGACTGGAGAAAAATCTGTCATGCAAATGGGGAAAAAAGAGCAGGGATTGCTATTCTTGTATTAAATAAAAACACTTTAACAACAGTAAAGAAGGACAAAAAAGAACATTATGTGATGATAAAGGGTTCAATTCAGCAAGAAGACTTATCTTAAATACTCAACATTGGAACATCCAGATTTATAAAATAAATACTTCTGAACCTAAGAAGAGACTTAGACGTCTACACAATAATGGTGGGGGAACTTTGACACCCCACTGACAGTGTTAGATCATCGATGCAGAAAACTAACAGAGAAATTCTGGACTTAAATTGGACACATTACCAACTGGACCTCACGGATGTCTACAGAATGCTCCACCCATCAACTGCAGAATATACATTATTGTCATCTGCACACAGAGTATACTCCAAGATTGACCACATGCTCTGCCATAAAGCAAGTCTCAATAAATTAAAAACAGTAGAAATTATACCAATCATACTCTCAGACCACAGTGGAATAAAAATCATCTGATCTCTCAAAAATCATGCAATTACATGGAAATTGAACAACTTGCTCCTGAATAAGTTTTGAGTAAACAATAACATTAAGGCAGAAATCAAGATGTTCTTTGAAATAAATGAACAGAGATACCACATACCAAAATCTTTGACATACAGCAAAAGCAGGATTAAGAAGAAAGTTTATAGAGACAAATACCTACCTCAAAAAGTTAGAAATATCCCCTATTTATGGTCTAATATCACACCTAGAGGAACTAGAAAAACAAGAACTATCTAATCTCAAAGCTAGCTGAAGAAAATAAATAACTAAAATCAGAAAAGAACTGAACAAAATTGAGACCCAAAAATCCATACAAAGAATTGATGAAACCAAAAGTTGGTCTTTTGAAAGGATAAACAAGATTGATAGACTGCTAGCTAGGTTAAGAAAGAAAATGAGGTAAGACCCAAATAAGCACACTCAGAACTAACAAAGGTGACATCACAAGTAATCCCTCAGAAATACAAAAGATCCTGAGATGATTATAAACATCTTTGTGCACACAAAATAGAAAATCTGGAAAAAAATGGTTGAATTCCTGGAAACACACTATCTCCCAAGATTGTATAAGGAAGAAATTGAAACCCTGAAAAGACTAATAAGTTCCAAAAATTAATCAGTAATGAAAAACTTATCAACCAAAAATATCCCTGAATCAGATGGATTCACAGCAGAATTCTGCTAGACATACAAAGAAGAGCTGGTCTCAATTCTATTGAAACTATTTCAAAAAATCAAAGAAGAGGGACTCCTTCCTAACTTGTTCTATGAAACCAGCATCACCTTGATACCAAAACCTGGCAAAGACACAATGAAAAAAGGAAACTACAGGTCAATACCTCTGATAAACGTAGACACAAAAATTCTCAACAAAATGCTAGCAAACTGAATCCAAAAGCACATCCAAAAGTTAATTCTCCATGATCAAGTAGTCTTCATTCCTGAGAGGCAAGGTTGGTTCAAAATATGCAAATCAATAAATGTGATTCACTGCATAAACAGAATTTAAAACAAAAAGCATATGATCATCTCAATAGATGCAGAAAAAGCTTTCAGTAAAATCTAACGTCCTTTCATAATAAAAACCCTAAAGAAATTAGTCATTGAAGGAACATATCTCAAAATAGTAAGAGCCATCTATGACAAACTCACAACCAACATCATAATAAATGAGCAAAAACTTAAAGCATTCTTTTTGAGAACTGGAACAAGATCAGGATGCCCTCTCTCACCACTCCTATTCAACATACTACTGGAAATCCCAGCCAGAGCATTCAGGCAAGAAAAAGAAATAGAAATAGAAGACATCTAAATACGAAAAAAAAGAAGTCAAACTATCTCTCTTCACTTTTGATTTTATACCTAGAGAACCCTAAAGACTCCACTACAGGGCTCCTAGAACTGATAAAGGACTTTAGTAAAGTTTCATGATACAAAATCAATGTACAGAAAATCAGTAGCATTTCTATACATCAATAACATTCAAACTGAGAACCCAAGCAAGAACACAATCCCATTTACATTAGCCACTAAAAACTACCTAGGAATACATCTAACCAACGAGGTGAAAGATCCCTATAAGAGAAATGCAAAGCACTGCTAAAAGAAATCATAGATGACACAAACAAATGGAGGAATATTCCATGGTCATGGATTGGAAGAATCAATTTCAAAATGGCCATACTGCCTAAAGCAATTAATAGTTTCTATGCTATTCCTATCAAACTACTAATGTCACTTTTCACATAACTAGAAAAAAACTATTCTAAAATTCACATGGAACCAAAAAAGAGCCTGAATAGCCAAAGCAATCGTAAGCAGAAAGAACAAAGCTGGAGGCATCACATTACCCAACTTCTAACTATACTATAAAGCTACAGTAACCAAAATAACATGGTACAGTACACAAATAGACACATAGACCAATGGAACATAACAGCCCAGAAATAATACCACTGACCAAGATGATGAAGGAAGGAAAAAATTACGAAGACAGAATAAGAAACTATGAAAATCAACAGCCGTATTTAAGAAAAAGACATTTTTTAGAAATGAAAGATATATCCATTGAAATCAAAACCATGGTAGAGAAGCAGCAGTTTAGACACAGTTGAAAAACTTAAGAAAATGAAGGACATATTTGGGACCATAACCTATAATTTATGACCTAGAGAAAGAAATGGATACTACAGAAGAACGACTGAGAGATGTGGAAGGTAGATTGAGAAGTGCTTTTTTTTTTTTTTTTGAGATGGAGTTTCGCTCTTGTTGCCCAGGCTGGAGTGCAGTGGCGGGATCTTGGCTAACTGCAACCTCCTCATTCCAGTTTCAAGTGATTCTCCTGCCTCAGCCTCCCGAGTAGCGGGACTACAGGCACACACCACCATGCCCAGCTAATTTTTTGTATTTTTAGTAGAGACGGGGTTTCACCATGTTGGCCAGGATGGTTTCGATCTCTTGACCTCATGATTCGCCCACCTTGGCTTCCCAAAGTGCTGCAATTACAGGCAATTACGCCTGGCCTAGATTGAGAAGTTCGAAGAAGCTTCAGAATGACAATAGAGAGTAAGAAGAAGAGGACACTGTCTTAAATATATTGGCTAATAATTTTCCAGGAGTACAAAAGAAATGAATCCTGAAGTTGAGGATGGGATTAACTGCACTTGAACACACCAAAATGAAGTTGCAGAATGCCAAATATTGAGGGAAATGCTTGGAAGAAACCAAACAGAAAATACATAAAATGACAGTCCTTGATTATTGTTTTCTCAAACTCAAGAGTAAAATAAGGTGTCGTTATAGGAAAGTTGGAGAAAACTATGAGAGGAAAATGTTGAAAAAAAGAGAGGAAACTGTAAGAAATGAGAGAAGGAAACAGTTTCAGAACTGTTAAATAGGGGAGATCACAGCACTTAGATTCAGGACACTCTACTCCTGGTTTGTCACTTACTACCTGTGAGAATTTGCCTAAGTTACCTACCTTCTCTGAATAAGAACATGCATGTGCTCTGGTTTTGTTTCGATAAGCGTCAACCATCAGCAATCAGCCCCTCTTGCACAGTGATTTTTATTTTCCACTGAAAGTAGGCCCAACGTGCTGTATTGTGAAGGTGTTAGACACAAAGATGAGAGAAAGCATGAAGTTAGCTTCCTGTCCGGCAGAAAGAAAGGGTAGAGAAATCCAGAATTCAAAGAAGCAGCCAAAACTCAACCTCTACCTGTGATAGAGTGCCCTAGGCATTTAGCACTAACTGAAGCTTTGAGGCCAGCAAGGAAGTGGTTTGCACAGAGCAGAGGTGCCCATTTGATGTCTCAAACCAGATTCTTGCTACATCTGCTTCGGGCTGTGACTTACATTTTACTCCATGGGGTTGGGTTCTGTTTCTGGAAGTCTTGAACATGCTTCAGTTTTGAGTTGCTAATCATCACTCTCTGTAACTTGCAAGAGATGCCCCTGAGGTTTTGCTGATTCAAGTAGAGCAGAATATAAACTTATTATGAAGCATAAAGCATGAGAGAATCAAACTGAAACAAGCTCAGAAAATAAATTGCATTTGGAGCTAAGTGAATAATCTTCCCTACTTCTTGGGCAGACTGGAACAAGGCACTTGTCTGGAATAACAACTGTTGCGTGCGAGTTGGCATTTGATTGCCTTTTATTATCCAGAGGACTGACTTCAGCATGAGGAGGGGTGAGGGGTGTTTCATCTGTGTAGGGTTGCTGGATTGGCTGGACACTTTCCAGCGCTGATCCATAATTTATACCAAGATGGGAACAGCAAGCAAGACACTGCCCATTATCAGGGCTTTTGCTTATGGACACAAACCTATCCCACTAAATCCCTTAGAGAGGAGACTTAATGGAGGCTTTTCATAGCTCTGATAGTGAGTTCCAGACTGGCTGCTGCCTTAAGAAAGAGATAAATGAAAGGTGCTAGAGGCAAGCTCCTATGCTGACACATGATCTTTGCATACCCAACCTAAGTAAAAATTACCTTGCCATCTACCTCTTCATGTGTTGATAGTCTTCTAGCACAGGAAGATTGTCTAAGTGAGTGAAGGGGGCACCAGACTCTGTATTTCTAGAGTGTTAGGAAGCACTCCTAAGGACTCTGGCTGTCAGGGAATGGGGACAAGAATTAGCATCACTCTCTAGGGTGAAGCATTAGGTGAACACAGAAAACAATTTAGAAATCCTGGGAGCATTTGTGTTCCCAGTGCCTCTCTCTTTCTTTCCTATGTTCATCTAATGATTTGCACAGAATTACACCAGTACACTTTTTGTAAACTGAGTTGCTATTTGATTCTCATGTGGTATTTTGTTTACATACACAGATTTATGCAGAAAACAGACAAACCTAGTCACTCATGTTTTGCAAGAATTCAGTGCACTGTCTTGTACTACCAGTAGGCTTTTTTATGTTAGCTCTAGAAAAGAAAAAAAAAAAAGTGGGGAGGAAAAGAAGGAAGGAAAGAAAGAGGAAGAAAGATGCATGTAGAATATATATGTTCATTGCAGCACTCTTCACAATAGCAAAGACATGGAATCAACCCAAATGCCCATCAATGATAGACTGGATAAAGAAAATGTGGTACATATACACCATAGAATACTATGCAGCTATTAAAAAGGAATGAGATCATATCCTTTGCAGGGACATGGATGAAGCTGGAAGCCATTATCCTCAGCAAACTAATGCAGGAACAGAAAATCAAACACCACATGTTCTCACTTATAAGTGGGAGCTGAACAATGAGAACACATGGACACAGGGAGGGGAACAACACTTACTGGGGCCTGTCGGGGGAGGGTGGAGGGTGGAAGGTGGGGACAGCATTAAGGAAAAGAGCTGATGCATGCTGGGCTTAATACCTTGGTGATGGGTTGATAGGTGCAGCAAACCACCATGGCACATGTTTACCTATGTAACAAACCTGCACATCCTGCACATGTACCCTGGAAGCTAAAGAAAACATGCATTTTAAAAATAAGAAAGACGCATGTAGGGTATTATTTTAATTCATTCATTTACCAAATATTTATCAAGTATCTGGTATATGCCAGACACTTCTAGTCAGGAGAGACAGCTGTAAGTAGGAAGCAAAAAAGAAAAGGTTTTGCCCTTTGACTTTGCATTCTAGTGAAGGGACACATAAACAGATTAATTGAAATGGTTCTAAAGGAAATGGAAGAAAGAATAGCAAAATGGAGGATAAGGTGTGCCAGGGGGACATGGGCTCTGAATTATGAGAAAAGGTCAGAGAAGACTCTGTGAAAGGTAACAGTTGGAGGAGAGAGACTTGGATAACTCTTCCTGGCAAAGAAAATAGCAATTGCAGAAGTGCATTTGAAAACAACATGTTTTAAAGCCCCAAGACAGGAACATGCTTGGTGGGTTCTAATCAGGGAGGTCAGGTGGCTGACTGGGGAGAACAAGGCGGAGAGGCAGAGGTAAGTTCTGAGAGGTGACGAGGGCAGTTTCTACGGACACTGGTAGCAGTTGTAGGGATGCTGGCTTTTTCTTTGAGTGACTTGGCACCATTGGTGGCTTGAGGTAGAAGAGTGATATGGTATGTTTTATTTATTAAAGGAATTACTCTGGCTGTTATGAAGGCACTGTGTAGGGATAAAAGTGACCCCAGAAGAATCCTTTGCCCTGATCCAGGAAAGCATAGTGGTAACTTTGAACAGAACCACAAAGGTAGGAGGACGGCTGTATTTTGGACACATTTTGAAGGCAGAACAACAGATTTTGCTATTGGATTGGACGAAGGATGTACAAGAAAGAAAGTCATCAAGGATGACGCCCAGGCTAAATGGTTTGAATGGGCTGCCCAAACGGGAGGAAAACTGGTGTAGAGACTGTTCTCAGCCATCCAGGTAAAGCTAGAGCTTCCTGGACCATTGAAAAAGAGTAGTGAGAGTGGATCTCCTTGCTCTGCTCTCAATGCTAGGAGGACAGCACTCAGTCTTTTACCAGCCACCATCCCTACAACTGCTACCAGTGTCCACAGAAACTGCCCTCGTCACCTCTCAGAACTTACCTCTGCCTCTCCATCTTGTTCTCCCCAGTCAGCCACTTGACCTCCTGATTAGAACCCACCAAGCACATTCCTGTCTTGTCATGTTAACTGTAGGTTTGTTGTGGATGATTATTATCAAGTTGAGGATGTAACCCTCTACTAGAGGGTTATAAGTATTCTTATTTTTCTGAGAATGTTTATCATAAGTGGATGTTGAATTTTGTCAGTGCTTTTTATGCATTAATATGATTGTGTGGTTTTTCTTCTTTAGTTTGTTAATATGGTAGATATTTCATCGTTGAAGGAAATTTTCACTAGATATGGAATTCTGGGTTGAAAGTCCTTTTCTTTCAGCACTTGAAGAATATTGTGCCACTTCATTTGGCCTCTAGTTTTTGATGAGAGATACACTACCATTCAGTTTTTTCCCCGATAGGTAAGGTGTTACCTATTTCTTGTTGTCTTCAAGAATTTTTTTCTTCATTTTTCAAAATTTAATTATAATATGTCCTGCTCTAGCTTTCTTTGAGCTTATCCTATTTGGTGTTTGCCCAACTTCTTGAATCTGTAGGTTGTTTATTGCTACATTTGGCAAGTTTTCAACCATTATTTCTTTTAGTTCCCTTTTTGGCTCCACCATCTTTCTCCTAGAATTTGGGGACTCCAATTATATGAATGTTCAATCTTCTGTTTTGTCTCACAGGTCATTGAGATTTCTTCTTTTATTTCAGTGAATTTTTTCTGTTGTTCAGATTAGGTAATTTTTATTGCTCTATCATCAAGTTAAAAGATTCTTCTTTCCCTCCATTCTGCTGTTTAGCCTATTCGTTAATTATTTTTTATTACAGTAATTGTATTTTTCAGTTCTAAAGTTTTATTTCATCCTTCCTTGTATATTCTACTTGTTTGCTAAGGATCTTTTTGATTTTCATTTCTGTTGAAGCATTTTTATGAGAGCTGCTTAAAATCTTTGTCAGCTAATTCTGACATCTCTGTCTTCTCAGTGTTAGCTTCTATTGCTTGCTCTTTTTCAGGACAATTTTCCTGTTTTTTATTTTTTATTTTTGTATGATGAGTGATTTTTTGACGGAAACCTGGAAATTTTGAGCTATGATATTATGAGACTTTGGATCTTTTTTAAACCTTCTGTTCTAGCTAGTGTAGTGGATTGAATATTGCCTCCACTGCCCCCCATTCATGTCTATTCAGAACCTCAGAATATGATCTTATTTGAAAATAGGGCCTTTGCAGATGAAATTAATTAAGTGTCTTGAGATGGAGTCATCCTGGGTTTAGTGTGGGCCTTAAATCCTTCCTTGAACGTGGAGGAGAGGATACAAAGAGACACAGGGAAGGACATGTGAATGCAGAGCACAAGATTAGGGGTATACTGTCACAAGCCAAAGAACGTCTGGAGGCTCCAGAAGCTGGAAGAGGTGAGGAAAAATTTCCTCTACAAATTTCAGAATGAGTGTGACCCTGAAAGAAACCTTGATTCAGATTTCTGGCCTCCAGAAGTGTGACCGAATAACTTAATGTTGATGTAAGCCAACTAATTGGTGGTAATTTCTTATGGTAGTCCTAGGAAACAAAGTGGCTTCCTCTATACCTCTCTGGCAGAGGAAGGGTGGGGATGCCACGGTTACTGCCAGAATTGTGTATCCAGGTTTTCCACTAACCCTCTGATGATCCCCAAGGGAGGTGGCCTCAACCTTGCTTCTGGTTGAGGATGAGGATTCTGGCTCCATACACTAGGCCTGCACTGGTACCACTCTGGCTGGGAGGGCAAGGTGCAGACCACTACTCCTCACACGGTGTCTTCTGACACCTCATTAAGTAATAATGGTGGTGAAAGTCCCTGTGCTCACTAGGGCTCCTCTGTTACCACCCCAGTGGGGAGCAGGGCTAGGCTCCTCGTTAACTGTTGAGGTAGGAATTGGGAGTCCAGGCTTCTCATGTGCAGAGTCCAGGTCTCCCTGCTGACACTGTGGGTTCCCTACCTGACCTTTTCTGACACACCTCTGTGCTGGGAAGTGGCCCACTTAGGGTGCCTCACTGGGACCTGGCCAGAGTGGAAGTCTAATCTCCCTGGGTTTTTTGTGTAGTGTTTGACTGGAATGTTTCGTAAAAGTTTTCTGATTTGCTAGGCTGCCCTTTTCCTGACTAGACAGAACAGGCTTTTATGGGGGTCTTTTTGTTTGTGACAATTGGCATTTCTGGGTTGCTGACTTGTTCAGCTCCAAGTTTAGGATGTAGGAAGCAAAACAAGAACAACAACCAACCTACCCTGAGGTCATTCATGGGTCCTGAGTTTCTGAGCTGGTCAACCTGCTTCTCTTCACTTTTCAGATACTTTTTATATTTGTTTTCTATGTAATGACCAGAGATTTTAGCTGTACTTAGTGGGAGGAATCAGGAAGGGTACGTCTACTATATATTACCAGAAATGGCAGTCCTCAGGTGCCTTTTAAAGATTCTTCATGTCTTCATTCTTGCCAGATTGTAGAACTTACCATTTTATGCCCTTTCCTCATGTGTATCATTCTCGGGCACTACAAAGATCTAGGCGATCCTGTTAGATTAGAAATGCAACTATGAGCTAGAGACCAATCAAATTCCCCAAACTCAGGAGGGCCCCGAACCTTGATGGGATTTTGGTCAGAAATGTCCTTTGTCCTTCCTCATTACTTGTGAGTAGGCCACTTGAGTCATTGCTTTAAGGAGGAAGGAACATTAATAGTAACATTTTTTTTTTTTTTTTTTTTTACAAAAAGCCTTCATTTTAGAATTTAACTTTAAAATTTATCAAAAAAGGCTAGTCCTTCCAGAGTGAATAAGATATTATTCAGGTTATATGACTATTTCGTGAATCCAGATGTTAAAATAAGTAATTACTTTCTGAAATACTGGTTTGTGAAAGGCAGTGGGCTAGTGTTCTCCTCCCTCAGGCTTTTGTCGTGCTAATCAAGGCTACTTTCTGAAAATGAACCCTTTCTCAATTTTGTTCTCAGTTCTGTATGTTTCTCCTCTTGTTATCTAACATCCTTTCTTTACTGCTACTTCTCTGCCTGCCCAGTACTCACTGTGTTCATGAGCACTGTCTAAGCTTTTCACAGGATGAACATTTGGGAAATAGCCAAATTCTGGTCTTCCCTATATAATTTGATTATGAACACGATTATGTTCCTTGACTTGTATGTGTTGGACTAGTTTTTCTCAGAAATATTATACACTGTGTGAGACCCAAGGCTATATTTCCTACTTCTTTCCTATGTTTTTGGATGATGAAAAAATGCTGGCCTAATAAGTGATTGCGAAATGAATTAATGAAGGAGGTAAAGAGAATCTGGCTTAGACGATAGTAATAGAGATTGAGTATTGTGTGTTTTTTTTATTAAATTATATTATTCACCCATTCATCCATCCAACAAACTCTCATGTGGGTGCCTGCTGTTTATTAGGTACCTTACTAAGCATTGTACAGATTTCAAAAATGAAAAGAAACAGAGGGACAGGATGCTGAATACCTTGGACTTCAGGGTCAGAAAGACCTGACTTTGGATCTCTGATCTGCCCCATACTAACTGTGTTGCTGTGAAACTAAGCTTCTCAGAGCTTTGATTTTCTGCTCTGTATGTTTGTTATGATGATTAAATGAAATAACAAACATATAGAATACCTGATGTAAGTAGGTACTAGATTTATGTTGGCTATTAACAAAATATGTTTCTCCATCAAGCTACCAATGAGTTTCTTCACAGAATTGGAAAAAACTGCTTTAAAGTTCATATGGAACCAAAAAAGAGCCCGCATCTCCAAGACAATCCTAAGTCAAAAGAACAAAGCTGGAGGCATCACACTACCTGACTTCAAACTATACTACAAGGCTACAGTAACCAAAACAGCATGGTACTGGTACCAAAACAGAGATATAGACCAATGGAACAGAACAGAGTCCTCAGAAATAATACCACACATGTACAGCCATCTGATCTTTGACAAACCTGAGAGAAACAAGAAATGGGGCAAGGATTCCCTATTTAATAAATGGTGCTGGGAAAACTGGCTAGCCATAAGTAGAAAGCTGAAACTGGATCCTTTCCTTACTCCTTATATAAAAATTAATTCAAGATGGATTAGAGACTTAAATGTTAGACCTAATACCATAAAAACCCTAGAGGAAAACCTAGGTAGTAGCATTCAGGACATAGGCATGGGCAAAGACTTCATGTCTAAAACACCAAAAGCAACGGCAAGAAAAGCCAAAATTCACAAATGGGATCTAATTAAACTAAAAGGCTTCTGCACAGCAAAAGAAACTACCATCAGAGTGAACAGGCAACCTACAGAATGGGAGAAAATTTTTGCAATCTACTCATCTGACAAAGGGCTAATATCCAGAACCTACAAAGAACTCAAACAAATTTACAAGAAAAAAACAAACAACCCCATCAAAAAGTGGGCAAAGGATATGAACAGACATTTCTCAAAAGAAGACATTCATACAGCCAACAGACACATGAAAAAATGTTCAGCATCACTGGCCATCAGAGAAATGCAAATCAAAACCACAATGAGATAACATCTCACACCAGTTAGAATGGCAATCATTAAAAGGTCAGGAAACAACAGGTGCTGGAGAGGATGTGGAGAAATAGGAACACTTTTACACTGTTGGTGGGATTGTAAACTAGTTCAACCATTATGGAAAACAGTATGGCGATTCCTCAAGGATCTAGACCTAGATGTACCATATGACCCAGCCATCCCATTACTGGGGATATACCCAAAGGATTATAAATCATGCTGCTATAAAGACACATGCACACGTATGTTTATTGCGGCACTATTCACAATAGCAAAGACTTGGAATCAACCCAAATGTCCATCAGTGACAGACTGGATTAAGAAAATGTGGCACATATACACCATGGAGTACTATGCAGCCATAAAAAAGGATGAGTTTGTGTCCTTTGTAGGGACATGGATGCAGCTGGAAACCATCATTCTCAGCAAACTATCGCAAGAACAGAAAACCAAACACCACATGTTCTCACTCATAGGTGGGAACTGAACAATGAGATCACTTGGACTCGGGAAGGGGGACATCACACACCGGGGCCTATTATGGGGAGGGGAGAGGGGGGAGGGATTGCATAGGATTTATACCTGATGTAAATGACGAGTTGATGGGTGCAGCACAGCAACATGGCACAAGTATACATATGTAACAAACGTGCACGTTATACACATGTACCCTAGAAGTATAATAATAAAAAAAAAAAAAAGAAAAAAAAAATGTTTCTCTGCCTTAAAGGAGTTTATAGTATAGTAGAGAAGGAAGAATATGTTCAAAGTAATTAGAACATTTTTAGATTTTCCTATGAGAGCAGCATTTTGAAAATTCAACGGAGAAAGTTCACATCAAACTGGCAATGGGTTATATAACTTAAATGTAATTGTGTTGCTGCACAGCATTCAGATTGGCATATACAGACGAATGATCTCCACTAACTTAGAGACAGGTTTGGGGGTCAAGGATAAAGGTGGGTTTTTACATTTTTCTAGATGTGCTGGACATTTTCATGTTACCCACCTCCCCAATATCCCGTATCTATTCTCTAGTCCTGGAGAGTGACTGTATGAATTGGGAGGCTAATCTTTATGACCTGCATCTTTGCTGGAATGGCTTTGATTGGGTTTGGCCAATGGAAGATAATACAAAAGATTAGATAAAGGGAGGAAGAGTGACAGCATGGTTTTTATTCTCCCAGCTTCCTCCTTGGCTATGAATCCCTCCTCTTAAGGTTCCAGCTTTTGGTGGGGTCCCCTTCATCCTGTCATCGCTTCTAAGTACCTGTAATGGCTCCCTCCCCTTGTGCATTGAGGCTAGGGGTGTTTCAGCTAGCCCCGGGATCCTGTACTATCCCTTGCTGATTTCTCCTGTTTCATGTGCTGTTTCCTGCCAATGCTTGAAATGATGCCCCAGTCGGCTTGGAAATTATTCTTGCTCCTGCATCTCCTCACAGGGAAGATGCCTCATGGTAGAGTGGATTCAATCCAAATGGCATTGAAATCATGTTTGTGCTCAGAAAAGCATGGATTAAAGGGACTGTGATAGATTTTCATGGAAGAACAAAAGATTGGGAGAGGAGGGGAAGGCTTGAGAAATTTTTCTTCTCAAATGAATTCACTGGGGAAATTCGTACCAACTTTTCCAGTGCCTGTGGGTTCTTAAGTTTCTTCCCTTTTAGAGAAATCCATCTATTTCTCTAGAATGTGACCAGCAGGCCCTGCTGTTGCCGCTGCTCGCAGGGCTTTTAATCACCTGTATGAACGTCTGATAGGGCTATGAAATACGGCTCCTGAAGGCCTCTCAACTGCCTTTCCCCTTCCTCAAATGGTGAATAATCATTGAACCACTCCACAGTTTCTGATATGAAGTTCAAATCAAGCCATGAAAAAACCCATATTTCACAAGGTAGCATATTTTTGGTTCCTGGCAGTAAATTTCCCTCACTCTCCCTGTGCTGTGGGACACATTTGGAAAGGTCAGTTTGGCACTGTGTAAATTAACTGGAGGGCCATTTGAGTTGAATGAAATCTATTGTAAATGTGTATTGATGGGCATAGCATGGGCTGGAGGGGCATGGCTCTTGTGCCAAAGTGATTTGGACAAAAAAGCAGAATTGTACCATGGGCCTTAGAACCACTGTTATTGTCACACTGAGTAATCACTGGAATAGTGTGATGAGACAATGAATGGCAGCAGCATTCTTTTCCAAAACTTCTTTGGGAGGTGAGTATTGAAGTTCTGCCAAGGTTGAAGCCAATAGCTTGGTGTCATGAGGTCTTATCCCTTCATGTCTGAGCAGTGCTATGCATTGCCAAGATCCAGAGGACACCATTCCCGTCAACATCTATGTGAATGGAGACCCCTAGAGTTGTGCAGTGTACTGGCTGTGCAGCCGTGTAGGATAGCCTTGAGTTCATAACACCACAGCTTTAGGAGGAGGCAGCATAGTCCAGGGGTTAAGAGCGAGGGCTCTGAGGTTGATGGTCCTGGGTTGGATCACAGGTCTTCTGCTTGTTAGCTGTATGACGTAGAGCACATCTTTCAAATTTTCTGAGCCTCTCTGGTACCCATCATTAAAAGTAATGATGGTAATAATACCTCCATATGTGATTTTGATTATAAAATCAGATAATGCAAATAAGGCACCTTGCTCAGCATGATAAGTAATTTCAAAATGTTAACTATTAATGTTTTGTTACTTAAAATGTAGGCTCTTCCTGGAGCCCCAGAACCCAGTGTTGTCAGAAATGATAGTAATTAATGGAAAAACACGGAAGGGAACTTGATTTGCCATGCCCTGTTCAGGGCCCTTTGTTTGTGCTTGACTCCTTTCCTTTCCAGAGTCATATAATGTCATCAGTGAACAGAGGAGCATAATTTTCCTGCAATTAATTATTTAATCAATCTATTCATTTGTTTAAAGCATAGTAATTGAGCACCTCTTCTTTTTCAGGCACTGTTTTAGACTTTGGGGAACAGCAGTGAACAAAGAAGATAATAAACAAATCATGTCAAAATTCTTTACACAGCCTCTACTGACCTGCTTGAGCTTTATATTATCCATCTCATTTTACCTGCAGGGAACATATATTTAGGAGAGAGAGAACATTTAGAGAAGACTTTTTTTTTTTTTTTTTTTTTAAATTGGAAGTAAAGCTATAACTGTTATTCAAAGGCCTTGACTCTGTGCTCTTTTTCAGGAGACTCTGCTGCTGCTAAGCCATCCCTCTAGTGTTTAACCTCCCACAGTTTGTGGCACCAATAGTCCATCAGCCAGCAACATTAATTATGTACCTACTATGTTCCAGGCACTGCGCTAGGCACAAAGAATACTGTCATGAACACAACAGAAATTTACAGTTTCTTATGAACATAGACATTAAAGAAAGTTTGAAAGTAATTACTTAACTAATAGTAAATGTTCAAAAGAAGCACCTCTAACTGTGAGGAAGCAGTCAAGGGAAGCTTTTCTCTGGAAGTGACATTTACACTGAGACTTGAAGGATGACCAGGAGTTGCAGGGGAAAGGCAGGTAGAGGGAGAGCAGCTTCTGAAATCTCTAACTTTTTCTAAAAGATAAAGATGTTGGGTCATTTTTCTAGTTAAGTTTTTTCCCCATTTAGGGCTTGACAATTGGTTGGTCAATAAATGTTTGTTAAATGACAGAATGAATAGATGGATAGATCATCCATCTTCAATGAGTGAATGCTTGAATACATAAAGTCTTGCATTAGGAAAAATCCTGAAGATTCTCTGGATCAGGGTCATTGGCATTTTAATAGGTTGAAGAGAGAGAGTTATTTACCATCCTTACTCCTTGGCCGCCTTCTTGCTGATTTTTGGCTCCTATAATTTCTTTAATCAATTCTCTCTTTTCTTTTCACTAGACATACATAGCTCCTCCTTTTTTTTTTTTTTTTTTTTTTTTTTTTTTAAGATGGAGTTTCGCTTTTATTGTCCAGGCTGGAGTGTAATGGCATGATCTCGGCTCACTGCAACCTTTGCCTCCTGGATTCAAATGATTCTCCTGCCTTAGCCTCCCGAATAGCTGGGATTAGAGGCGTGTGCCACCATACACAGCTAATTTTTGTATTTTTAGTAGAGACAGGTTTCACCATGTTGACCAGGCTGATTTTGAACTCCTGACCTCGTGATCCACCTGTCTTGGCCTCCCAAAGTGCTGGGATTATAAGGTGTGAGCCACTGTGCCCGGCCCATAGCTCCTCCTTTTAAAAAGTACTTACTTCATATAGGATATGAGCTCATTCTTTTTTTTTTTTTTTTTGAGACGGAGTCTAGTTCTGTTGCCTAGGCTGGAGTGCAGTGGCATGATCTCAGCTCACTGCAAGCTGTGCCTCCTGGATTCATGGCATTCTCCTGCCTCAGCCTCCCAAGCAGCTGGGACTACAGGTGCCCGCCACCATGCCCGGCTAATTTTTTAATATTCTTCATCGTGTTAGCCAGGATGGTCTCAATCTCCTGCCCTCATGATCCGCCCGCCTTGGCCTCCCAAAGTGCTGGGATTACACGTGTGAGCCACCGTGCCCAGCCAAGCTCATTCTTTATGGTCAAGTGAAAGCTCATTCTTTATGATCAAGGGAATAGCAGCACTGCTGACCTGGAAATCTTGCACATTGAAGAGGAGTAATTAGGAACTTCTGAAAAATGGGCCTTTTATAATTAGTCATAGCTTAACATCCACAGGAAAAAGCTTGTGCTTGTATACCTCTGTTGGAAGCTTTGAGAATCCATGCCCACAGTGTGCCATACAGCAAGACTCTGCCTTTGGGTCCAAGCACTGGCTGTTTTGTGTTGATCTATTGTAGGCCAACTTGGAAGGCAATGAAAAATTACCCCATCTGATGCTTCGTTTACACAATATGGATCCTGGTGGAGCTTTGAGGGCTTTATTAATAATAGCGTCTGACGGTTTATTGAATATGTGGTGCCCAATTACTGGATTTGACAGTAAAAGGTATATATTAATGACTTCTTAGGGCTGACCTGGCTGGTAATTGATTACTAATGAGGCAGACTTGCTTTCATCTAGGCAAAGTAAGATTTTGTAACTCTTTTAGCTAGCCCTGCGTGAACGCCTTAGGAGAAGTGGTCTACTAAATGGATGATAAATATTTCATGGAGAGTATTTTACAACAGCTATCTTACTAGTTTTTTAAAGGATAACTAGATGGTTACCGGAAACTCCCAGTTGGCAATTGTCTTTGGTGTTCAAAATTCATGATGTGCAGGATTGGTCCAAAGTAATTGTAGTCATTGCTGGATTTATCTTGCTACCTGTAGCAACAGGGTTATACCCTAGTAGACTGAGCGTGTTTTCCTGCAAAGGGTGAGTCATTGGCAAGCTTTGTTTTGGGTTCACAGAGACAAAGCCTATTTTATGCAAGTATTTCAAATGTCGCAAGAAATGAACTTTTTCTAGTGACAGCTATAATTGCTCACTGATACAAAGGTAAAATATTTTCCTTCCTTCTTGGTTCTGAAATAAATACATGCTTTCCTGAAGATGTTGCATGTATATTTTCTGTAAAAATGCTCTGAATATATTTTACAAATTTCAATTTTCCATCTGACCCTTTCCTCTACATATTAATGAATTTCACCTAATTGAATCAAATGCCACAACTGACAAGAGTTCATTCTGAATTTGAGCTTCATATCCCCAAGAAGGCATTTTCTTAGTAACATTTAGCAAAATGATATCTATCAAATCACTGGTGCAGTTAGAATTTAATTTGCTCTATCAGCTGCCATTGTCATGCTACTTAACCTTAAAAAATGTAATTTTCCTCATGACTTCATAATTCCTTTTACATTTCTTCTTCTTTTTTTCTCATTGCTTTAATTTAATAAACTATTGAATGAGAAAAGGCTGGGTAAGAGCCATTCTTCACAAGGTGACAGGGAAGGGAGTGAGTCTGTTTTGTCTCCATGCCTTTCCAATTCACCCCTACCTCTCTTTCACCTCCCAGCTGGAATCTGATGCCTTCGGTGCTGGCTTTCCTCCTGTCACTAGTCCACAGCATCTTCTTAAGGAAGGGGAAAAGAAGGGACTTGCCGAGAAGTGGGTGGGAAAGAAAAATAGAGAAAAGAAGAGGCAGCGAGAATAAGAAAATAAAAGAAGGAAATAAAAAACAGAAGGAATAAATAGCAACAAAGGGGAAAGAAAAATGAAAGGGAGACGCAATTGTGAAAAGTCAAAGAAACCAGCCCCGCCTTAACCCCCACCTACTGTGTTTTCACCTTACTGAATAGGCAGCTCACAAAAGTATCCCCCTCTTCTGAGCGCTGTAGGGGACTGCTTCGCAATTACTGGTGATTTTTCCTCCAGGAAACATTTGGCAATGTCTGGAGACACTTTTGATGATCACCACTGGTGGTAAGAATAGGGAGGAGGGCTGGGTGCGGTGGCTCACACCTGTAATCCCAGCACTTTGGGAGGCCGAGGCAGGCGGATCATGAGGTCAGGAGTTTGAGACCAGCCTGACCAACATGGTGAAACCCCGTCTCTACTAAAAATACAACAATTAGTTGGGTGTGATGGTGCGTGACTGTAACCCCAGCTACTCAGAAGGCTGAGGCAAGAAAATCGCTTGAACGCGGGAGGCAGAGGTTGCAGAGAGCTGAGATTACGCCACTGTACTTCAGCCTGGGTGACAGAGCGAGACTCCATCTCAAAAGAAAAAGAAAAAAAAAAAAAAAAAAGAACAGGAGGAAGATGCTGCAGTGGGTTAAGGCCAGGAATCTTGAGTTGAATAGTGCCCCTCCCAGTCAAATTCATGTCCATTCAGAAAACTATGAATATGACCATGTTGAGGAAGAGGTCTCTGCAGATGTAATCAAGATAAGATGAGGTTATACTGAATCAGGGTGGCCCAAATCCAAAGACTGTTGTCCTTTTAAGACAAGGAAACACTGGACACGGAGACACAGACATAGAGAAAAGATGAAATGTGAAGACAGACATAAAGATTGGGATTGTGCTGCTACAAGCCAAAGCATGCCAAAGATTGCCAAGAACCACCAAAGACTAAAAGAAATGAGAAAGTATTCTTCCTTAGAGACTTTGGAGGAAATATGGCCTGGTAACATCTTGATTTTGGACTTCTAGCCTCCACAATTGTGACACTATAAAGCCATTGTTTTAAGCCACTTGATTCATGTGGAAACAAATTCCTAGGAAGTTAATACACTAGCAATGCTGCTAGACAGTCTACAATGCACAAGACAACCACCTATAACAAGGAATTATATGATCCAAAATGTTGAGAATGATGAGATATAAAAACCCTGCTGTAGAGTTTAAGTCTATAGGTCTCCTTAATACTTAATTATATATGCTTTGAGGTGTTTCTATGTTTGCAATTTCTCACCTGATTCCTATATGTTATTTAACTTTTTGGGCCTTTGTGTGTTGGTATGTCAACTCATTTGTTAACTCTTGGAAGACCAGGGGACATGCGTTTGCCTCTTTGATTCCTTTAATGTTAATTGATATATACATAGTAGGAACTCAATAAATGCTTCCTAAATAAATGAACAAAGACTGTTAACACACAAGCCAGTTGCAGTGAACCTGTCTTCACTTCTGTCAGTAGAGCATATTCTGAGGTCTTGAGGCTGTACTTTTCCAAGTTGTGATTGATGTTCCTTAAGTTTGAGATGTCTGTGTAAATCCTGTCAACTCAGCAAGGAAGTTCTGATGTGAACAAGAAATAGAAGAAGCATGGCCTATTGGAAAGGGCTCTGGAAGGAAAGAAAAAGTTTCAATTTATATATCTTTGGGCAACTCACATGTTCTCTCTGAACTTCAGTTTTCCTTTCCATGAAATCAAAATAGTGAACCTAGTTTATAGAGTTGTTGTGAGGATCGAGCAGCTTATAACATAAAGAGCTTGACAAAAGTACTAAGCAAAACTTTTAATTTTTGACCATGCAAAAACTGGAACAAGCATCTTCTCCTGGTTCATAAAAGTGTCACATACCAGCAGACATAAATGTGTGCATGATGGAGCTGTGAGTTTTGCCTGGGAAATAGAAATCATGGATGAGTGAGTAATGCTTAACATTGTGCACCTCATGTGTGCCAGGGATGTTTTCACATTTTCTCTTTAATTTTTAGGACAACCTTATGAGGTGGCAATTGCTATTCTCAGTTTGGAAATATGAGGGAGGTGAAACTCACAAAAAGAATCTCACAAAGACCTGCAGTCAGTATTGACAGACTCTGATTTAATATTAAAGCCCAAAATATATCAACTGAACATGTTGCTTTTCAAGCTGATGTGAAGTCTTGAGTGGTTGTTTGACAAAGAAAGGTGATGAACCCATGTTGTATTGGAACAGAAGATATATGAAGATAATATGAAGTGCGCATGTGCTGGTAGGGTGTCATCTCTGTGTGAGACAATGTTTCTGACTTTGCTGTGCCATATACATGGGCTGTTTTTCTCTAGTAGTAGTAGTAAGTTATACATGTGCTTGGTCTCCAGGATTTGCCTGTAATACGTTAATAGTGGTATCTACTGACACGGGCTAGAGAGAAGATGATGGGCTATGGTCTCAGGAGTCCTACAAGGCACTCTGTTGAGTTAGCTAGTTTCAGAAGTTTGGCTATCAGGGCTAGAGAATGACAAGATTAAAGGTCTGGAAAACATATCAGGATATTACATGGTAATCCAGAAGAATATTTCAAAGCCTCTCGTTATGCTTCTGTTAGGAATTTATACTCTGGCAGCTTCTCTGTGAAACTGTTTATGCCCTGGTGGCCTATGCCCTAATGGAAATTATGTTAATCCATTGGAGAGTTTTCAACAGAACAATCCAAAGAAAAGTAAATTAAAAAGTAAGTGCATTTAAGTGATACACAAGAGAATACTTTTTGTATCAGAGACCAGAATCAGGCCAAGGAAAAGCCTGTCTTAAATTTCACTGGTCTGAGCTAAGCACTTTGTGCATAGTTATGCCAGACCTGCTGTCTTAGTCTGTTTTGTGCTGCTGGGCTAGGTAATTTATAATAAACAGAAATTTATTGGTTCATAGTTCTGGAGGCTGGGAAGTCCAAAATAGAGAAACCAGTATCTTACAAGGGTCTTCTTCTTGCATTATCCCATGGTGGAAGGACAAAGAGTAGGTAAGAGAGAGGCAAAGGGGGCTGAATTTGTCCTTTTATAAGAAATCCACTCCTGAGATAACAAACTCACTCCTATGATAACAGCATTAATCCATTAATGAGGGAAAAGTCCTTATGGCCTTATCACCTCTTGAATATCCCCCCTCTTAATACTGTTACTATAGCAATTAAATTTAAATATGGGTTTGGAGGGGACAGACATTCAAATGATAGTACCTACTATCCAGAGAATTTATGTCAGAAGCCCACATGAAGAGAAAGCATAGTGTTCCTCTACCATTGGTGGGGTACCAATGGTACCCTTGAAGGTTGAAGGCCACTTCTTTGCACACATGGTGCTGTAAGTCTTGCCTTTGGAAGACCCAGCTTAGGTAATGTGGCATCCGTAAATCTGATCATGTGTGGATATTCAAGGTAACACTTGTACACCTTTTAAAAGCTGTTGGGGAATGTATGGTAATCATCACTGAAAATGTTTTAAAGTATTTTTCTTTTGTTAAGGTGCTACAAGAGAAGATATTTGATCATTAGAGGAAGAAAGGTTAGCTTCCTACTACCCTTTTATCAGATTAATAATAATTCAGCCACTAATGACTCACTTCATAGGTTTCACATTTCTGGATTTTTTTTTATAAGTTTACATCCAGAAGATCAGATATAAAATACATTTCTACATCTATTTCTACTGGAGACAAGTAACTTTGAGATTCTTCTCTGTCTTTCTGTTCACCTTCTGTCTTCTCTACAAGCTGAGACCACTTATTTCTGTATAAATATGACATTAGAAATATTTTCACATATCCTTCCTTTCTGGTTTACCTAGTTTTGACAAAACATAGACCAAGGGTGTTCTTTGAGCCTTTAACTTATATTAAAAGCGACATCTAGTGTAGTAGGCACATGATTTATAGGACTCCTCAGATATTCTACCTCCTTCCTGTGGGAAGTGCTGCCCAATGCCCGAGCAACATTACAGGTCACTTGTTCTGGGAAGGCCAGACTCCTGCTCTAATGCTGCTTCTGAGTGGCTAGGCTGACCAGTAGCAAGACTGCAGTTCCTGGTTCTTAACAGCCATTTCTAGACTTGAACAGAACCACACAATGAAGATTTGGATTGTGGCATCTTGAGTCACTAAGGCAACTATGATATATAGAAGGGCTTAATACCCTGGGAGATGAACTCTGACCAACTAGAAACAGAAGACAGGAAAGATACAGTTAGAAATTATTCCCCATTTCTTCCTTTTATTGACCTCTTAGAAACATGGTTGATCTTTGCAACTTGTCAGTAGACAATTCATGTGCCGAGTGATCTGTTCTATCTACTCATGGAATGTTGTGAATCAATGTGCAATATTTTCACAGTTTTGCATCTTTCTTTGTCTCCTGTTACTTTTTCTTTACTTTTTTTTTTTTTTTTTTTTTTGGAATGGAGTCTTGCTCTGTCGCCCAGGATGGGGTACATCGCACTGGTGCCATCTCGGCTTACTGCAACCTCTGCCTCCTGGGTTCAAGCAATTCTCCTGCCTCAGCCTCCCGAGTAGCTGGGATTACAAGTGTGCACCACTACACCTGACTAATTTTTGTATTTTTAGTAGAAACGGGGTTTCACTATCTTGTCCAGGCTGGTCTCGAACTCCTGACCTCAAGTAATTCGCCTGCCTCAGTCTCCCAAAATGCTGGGATTACGGCGTGAGCCACCATGCCCGGCAACTTCTTCTTTACTCTTTAGGCCCATGGTTTGGGCCTCTCAAAGAAAGAATTAGCACTTTATTTCTTGCCTGTGTCTCTATTTTCTAGAGACCTCAGGTTATGACAACCTCTTAAGTTGGAAAGTAGCTTAATAGTCTTAAGAGGATCATGCTTTGGATTGTGTTTTATATGTCAGAAAAAATAAAAAGTTTTTGTTTCAATGATATAAAAAGATATTAAAAATCTCTTTTCTTGCAGAATATGTTGTTATTTTTATAAAGCATCTGTTGCAGTATATATGAAACTCAAGAGGATGGAAAGATGGCTGACCAAAAAGTTTAGATGTGATTTCCAATTAGTTTTCCTTGGTCCAACAATTTGTATATCCATTGTAGCTTTTCTACCATGCTTTGCAGAAAAGCTGAGTGAGGGAAGTGAGTTGGATCAGCAGTGGGCTATCAGAAAATATTCAGGCTGTTGCCAGGAAAAGAGTAAGACAGAGTTTCACAAAACTCTATTTGTGAAATTAAATTGGCCAGGACCAAGATAGTCTTGCAGCTTAAATTTGGTTGCATGCCTATAAACAAGGACCATCAATACAAAGCAATGTTCTTAATAGCGAGGATGTATCTAATGGGCTGCCACTGAGGTCAGTTCTAGGTCAAGTTTCATTTCCTAATGAAAGGAAAAGAGAGGACTGTGGAGAACATTAATGAAACCCATCATGATTCCAAAGTGGAAGGCTCTGCCTTTCCAGGAGAATGAAATACATGCCATTCCAATTTCTTCACATTTAGAAAGATTTCCTAATTATTTTGCAGTGTGTGTGATTTTACGATAAAATCACTTGAAGAATAAGGGAAATGAAAGTAGCAGAGAAATGTAGATATAAAAGAGGTTTATCTTGGAAACCACAAGACATATCATCTGGATGAGTTACTGGAATTCATTTTTGGACAGACAGATTTGATAGAAAGAATGCCCCCAAACAGAGTCCAGACTTCTAGGGAAGAATGGAAGTAAAATTAGAAACAAGGGAGCAGATGTCTCAAAAAATACCTGAGAGATGAGAGTCGTATGAGAACCCAATCATTGAGTTATGTTGGACGATAAGAAACTAGAGTAGTGTTGTGGTTATAATAAACTTGATGTATCCTTGAAAAAACTGGTGCTTTTTTCCTTTCATGCATGGCTCAAGACACAGCGTGCTGATATATTACAGAACAATACTTTAATTTCAGAGAGTGTAGCTCTGTGAAGGACACTAATGAGGCAAGTGATTTGCACTTCCCCATAGATGCAGATGCTCAATGGCATGGCTGTCATGACTTCCATATACTTGAGAAGGGGTATTCCCACACCTTGTACATGGAACAAGAGATCCTTTCTCCCAGCAACTGGTCCCTGAGAGGACATCTACATAGACTGTTAAGGTAAAATTGCTCCAAGGTATGGTTCAGGTAGGCATAGGTAAGAAGAAATTCATTTGATTACGTAGGCAAATATAAGTGGAGGGCCAGTGCAGTCAGCTGCTAAGGCATTAGATGGTTTATGGTAGGATTGTTGAGAGTGGATGAAAATCAAAGACAAGTCTTTGACATCTTGGATAAGAGACAGACCAATTAGCATGGCCCACTCATGTTGGTTAGATTGTAACACAAACCACAAACCTGTACTCTTTGCTATTGTCAGAAAAGGACCAGGGATTGAATGGGGCTGAGGTAGAAGACATCAATAGGAATGATAACCAACAATTAAATAAGGTTAAGCAGATTTACAAACATGTGAAATATGAAAACACAGGAGAGACATATTAGCATGATATGCATAGATCTGCATAATCAGCCAATAGTTTTGAAATGACAGTTGAAGTTTAGTATATCAAAGAATTCAGATGATACATCCATTGTGGAGGTCAGATCATGGTCTCTCAAAGATGTCCTTGCCCTAATCCCTTGATTCTGTGAGTGGGTTACTTTACATAGCAAAGGAACCTTGTAGATATAATTAAGGTTACACATCTTAAAATAGGGAGATTATTGTGGATTATTAAAACAAGCCCAATATAATCATACAAGCCATTAAAAACAGACCATTTTGTTCCTGGAATCAGATGTGGTAGAAAAGGAGGCAGAAGAGATGTGGAAGCCAGAAATGCTGAAAGCATGAAACAAACTTGATGTGCTGTTGCAGACTTAGAAGATGGAGGCAGGAAGCTGAGAGAGGCTCCTAGTTGACAGCCGGCAAGGGAACGGGGACTTCAGCCCTACAGCAAAAAGAAATTTGAATAAGCTCAAAGAAGATTCTCCACTTAGCCTCCAAATAAGAGCACAGGCCAGGTGACTTTTTGCTTGGTAAGACCTATGTTTGGCCTCTATTCTACAGACTTGTGAGATATATGGGTATTGTTTTAAGTCTCTAGATTTGTCATAATTTGTTATGGCAGCAATAGAAAACTAACATATCCACATATTTGTGTTTACATAAAGGTATATATGTTCTTCTTTGGTGCGTGAACATACATAGATATTTCAGGAAAAGTATCACATACTGTATAACATATTAGAGTAAATAAATGGTTCATGGGTCAGGTATACATAGCTTTATGGTCAGTTGGCTCTGGCACATACCACCAAGGATTGGTCTGGAAGCATGATGCATTTTGACCATTTTAAACTTCTTCCATGATAAATTAAGAAGAGAGATTCCATGTGTGAAATTATCGTACTATCCACTTTTGAGGGCTGCTGGCTCCTAAATTTTGTCAGAAATTCAAACCCATCTTCAGCCTTCACCCAAGCTTTTGCCAAACTTGACAAATCTTCCAGCCAATATATATGTATGTGTCTGTGTTTATGTGTCTATAGTGTATATACATGCAGATATATAGTTGCCATTTTCAAAGCAATTTTATAATGTGTTAAGAATACAACAGAAAATTGGTCCTGCTGAAACACTGAGATGTCTGCTTTCTATGGGCTGGGGAACAGCAGGTGAAGGGGGCATGAGGCTTTGGTGTCTATCAACACTGGGCCTGTCCTTTTCCCACAGTGACATCTCTTGGAGGTTTTTCTTATTTGTGCTTCCCCGTGTTTTGAAAGCTCACCCATGACTTTACCCAGAGAAAACAGCTCCTGCTTCATTCTTTGCAAACATCCTGATTATAAGAATTTAATGATGCACTCATGGGAGCCACCACTCTGCTTGCCTGTCTTCTTTTCAGCACCAGACTGGGATGGACAGTCCCCCTAGGCAGTTGGGCAGTACGTGTGCACTCCTTATGTAGTCAACAGAGCTATCTTCTGTTTTTTAAATCTAAGTATGGATACTAGAAAATGCTAATTTATGGTAAGCAAGAGCTGGATTGACAGGAAGCACACAGCAGAGGGAGAGGCCATTTGGTGAGGCTGGGAAGGGGTAATGGAAATGGAAATGAGAAATATAGACTGATCGGAATAAAATCAAAAAGGTTAAAAATAGAATGGTTTAGAGTTAACCCAGAGAGAGGCTTAGTAGAATAACTTAGAAAAAGCTATTTGGATTTATATCTAGGAAGACAGACGTGGGGGGGTGGGGGGATGCGCACGCGCGCATGCGTGCGCATGCACGCACATGTGTCTGTTAAGAGAATAGGGAAAATGAAACAAAAAATAGCTAAGGGAGTTAAATACCTTCTTGAAAGATCAGCTAATGGCCAAACCTTGAGTTTATATCCTGAGAAATAATAAGGGTGGCCTTGTTTTTTCTGAAGGTGAGAGGAAATGAGAGGCTAGCTTGCTAGTCTTAGGCTAGAATCTAAGCAGATGTCTTAGAGTGGATCAGATGGACTCAGCACAGATGCCATGCTGTGTCCCACGAGTATGATGATCTTCTGAGGCTTTTAACCCTGAGAATTGTACTGGAAGGAAGTGAGAAGCAGGGCTACAGTTCCGGAGATCAAGTTTTTTTTTTTTTGAGTTAGAGCAAGAGTTAAGGCTGTCTTTACCATGGGCACATGAGGAGGTATTCCTTTTGGTGATATCTCCGGCAATTTGCTCTGTAGCTCTTCTGTGGAGCATGCTGGAGAAGCAAGGTGATGCAGATTCTCATTTTACATTTGAGTCAGCTGAGTCCCACATGGGTACCAGGATTGTCCAACATTTTAGCAACATCCATACCAACTGATACAAATACTTTCCATTTTTTCTCAAGTTCTAAAACAATTCTATTCCCATATTGCCTGAGAATAACCTTGTTTCCTGTTTTGTGTTCATTGTTGGGCAAACATTGGCACTACCAGTGTAGAGCTTATTTGTGAAGGGAAGAACATTTGAGGACTCAGAATATTTTAACAGGGACTAAGTAACTCGGTTGGAACATGATTTTTATCTTCACATAACAGGGAGTCATGTATGTAAAAGAGGGATTTACTTAAATCCCTGTGGTCCCAGAGGGCTGATGCAGGATTAAGGAGTAGTAGCAACAGGAAAACAGATTTCAACCTAGGATAAGAAAGAATTTTCTTCCAGTTAGAAGAGTCTAAAATGGAATTAGCTAATTTGTGTGATAATGAATTCTATGTCTTCTGAAGTAATTAAGTCAAAACTGAATGATCATTTGCCAGGATGCTGTACAGAGAATTATAGTATTGGCACAACAGTGAAGTGGGCTTGTGCTTGATAACCCAAATATTAAAATTCACTGTTTCTATCAAAATTAAAACAATTCCACCTGAACTTCTCTTTATTCTTTCCTATTTGCCTTTGATTTCTACTCTCCATCCAAGCTTTTGTTTCTATGTAGGGTAAAAAAGGACCTTGTGGTTAGCAAAGTCTAACTTACCTTCCTGGATTCAGTCCTCTCTTTTTCATTTTCTGTCTGATTTACTCATACATTTATCTACTTCCCTCCTTTCCCTTTCTAATATCTTCTCCAGGGCACTTTCTTTGCTTTAACATAGTGTGCTTCTTTACTAAAATGATATTCCCTTAACTCTGCTACTCCTTACATTTCCAATCTGAATCTTTCCATGAAGTAATAATTTGTTAACAATTTTAAAATTAAAAAGTTGGCATTTCTGCTTCCCCAATTCATGCACAGGCCTTAAACTCTTAATGTATGACTCTTTTTGCCCCTCAGCTTTATTGTGGTATATTTGATGAATTAAAATTCTGTATATTTAAGAGGTATACAACATGATGTTTTGATGTGGAGATACATTGTGAAATAATTTCCACAATTAAGCTAATTAATATATCTATCACCTCACATAGTTATAATTTTTTGTGGTGGGAACAATTAAGATAAACTCTCTTAGCAAATTTCAAGTGTATATTAATAACTCAGTATATTAATAACTATGTTAATAACTATAGTCAGCATGCTGTACAGTAGGTATTCAGAATTTATTCATCTCTCTTAATTGAACCTTTGTATCCTTTAATCAGTATCTCCCCATTTCCCCCAAACTCTACCCCCTGAAAACCACCATGTTACTTTTGGTTTTTATGAGTTAGACATTTTTAGAGTCCTCATAAAAGTAAGATCATGCAGTATTTGTAATTCTGACTCTGGCTTATTTTACTTAGCATAATATCCTTCAGTTTCGTCCATATTGTCATGAATGGCAGATTTCCCTCATTTTAAGGCTGAATAATATTCTCTTTTATATATATACACACATTTTCTTTTTCCATTTATCTGTAGAGGAACACTCAGGTTGTTTCAATATCCTGGCTTTTGTGAATTATCTTACAATAAACATGGGGGTGCAGATATCTCTTCGAGAGCCTGATTTCCTTTCCGGTGAGTATATAGCTAGAAGTGGGATTGCTGAATTATATGGTAGTTTTATTTTTAATTTTTTAAGGAATCTCTGTACTGTTTACCATAATGGCTTTACCAATTTACATATCCACTAGCAGTGTACAAGGGGTCCCTTTTCTCCACATCCTTGCTAATATTTATCTTTTTTAAATAACAGGCATGCTGATAGGTATGAGGTTGTATCTCATTGTGGTTTTCATTTGCATTTTTCTGATGATTATTGACATTGAGCATCTTTTCCTACATCTGTTGGTTGTTTGTATGGTTTTTTTTGAGAAATGTTTATTCACGTCCTTAGCCTATTTTTAAATTTGGCTGTGTTTTAATTTTTCTATTGAGTTGTTTGAGTTCCTTATATATTTTGAATATTAACCATCTATCAGATGTATGATTTGCAAGTATTTTCTTCCATTTTGTAGGTTGCTTACTCCATTGATTTCTTTGCTATTTAGAACATTTTTAGTATGGTGTAATCCTGCTTGTCTATTTTTGCTTTTGTTGACTGTGCTTTAAGAGTCATATCCAAAAGTCATCACCCAGGCCAATATTAACAAGCTTTTCCTTTTAGTTTCTTCTAGTATTTTCTAGATTCATGCCTTATGTCTAAGTCTTTAAACCGTTTTGATTTGATTTTTATGTGTGGTTAACATAAGTGTCCAATTTCATTCTTCTGCATGTGGGTATCCTGTTTTTCCAATAGCACTTGCTGAAGAGACTGTATTTTCTTCATTTAGTGTCCTCAGCACACTTTTTGAAATTCAATTGACTGTACTTCCTCAGTTTTATTTCTTGGCTCTCTGTTTTATTCTTTTTATCCATATGGGTTTTTTTTTTTTTAATTCCATTATCATGTGGTTTTGATTACTGTAGTTTTGTAATATATTTTGAAACCTAGAAGTGTAGTGCCTCCAGCTTTTCATTTGTTTGTTTGTTTAAGATTCATTTGGCTATTCAAAGTTCTTTTGTGTTCTGTATCAGTTTTAGGACTATTTTTTTCTATATTTGTAAAAAATGTCATTGGGGTTTTGATAAGGATTGTATTGAATCAGTAGATCACTGGGATAGTATGAACATTTAAACAATATTAATTCTACAATCCTTGAACATGAAATGTTTTTCTATTAATCTCTGTCTTCCTTGATTTCCTTAATCAATATTTTGTAATTATATGTAATTATAAAATAAGTGTACAAGTCTTTTAAGTCTTTGGTTAAGTTTATTGCTAAATATTTTATTGTTTGTTGCTATTATGAGTGGGGTTCTTTCTTAATTTTCTTTTCAGATACTTTGTTGTTTGTGTATAGAAGTGTGACTAATATTTGTATGCAAATTTACTGAATTTATTTATTGGTGCTAAAAGGTTTTTTGCTGAATGCTTAGGATTTTCTACATATATCATATATCATCTGCAAACAGACATTATTTTTCTTCTTATTTTCTGATTTGGATGTGATTTATTTATTTATTTTTCTTGTCTAATTTCTCTGGATAGGACTTCCAGTATATGCTAAATAGAGGTGTAAGAGTGGGCATCCTTGCCTTGTACCAGATCTTTGAGGGAACCCTTTTGGTTTTCCCTATTGATTGTCATGTGATCTGTGGGCAATTAATATATGGCTTTAGTGTGTTGAAGTAAGCTCCTTTTATGTCTATTTCGTTGAGTTTCAATCATGAGTGGATATTGAGCTTTGTCAAATGCTTTTGTGGCATCTACTGATATAATAATGTAGGGTTTTTTCCTTTTTTTTTTTTTCCGTTAATGTGTCGTATCACATTGATTGAGTTGTGTATGTTGAACCATCCTCGCATCTCAGGGATAAATCCCACTTGGTCATTGGGCATGATCCCTTTAATATGCCTTTTAATTCAGTTTGCTAGTATTTTATTGAGGATTTAAAAATCTATGTGCATCAGGGATATTTGTTTATAGTTTCCTTTCCTTTTTGTGTCTTTGGTATCAGAGTGATGCTAGCCTCATAAAATGAGTTTGGATGTATGCCCTCTTTTTATCTTTTTTGGAAGAGTTTAAGAAAGACTGGTTTTAATTCTTTGAGTGTTTGGTAGAATTCAACTCTGAAGACTTCTGCTCCAGGTCTTTCCTTTTTGGTGAAGTTTTTGATTACTGATTCAATCTCCTTATTCATTATTGGTATGTTCAGGATTTCTGTTTCTTATTAATTTAGTTTTGGTAGTTGTATGTTTCTAGGAATTTATCAATTTTGTTGGTATACAATTGCCCATAATAGTCCCTCATAATCCTTTTTATTTCTGAGATATCTACTGTAACGTCGTCTCTTTAATTTCCAATTTGTATTTGAGTCTTCTTTCTCTTAACTTATCTAAAGGTTTATGGATTTTGCATATTTTCTCAAAAGACAAACTTTTAGTTTTGTTAATTTTTAAATTGTTTTTCTATTATCTATTTGATTTATTTCTTCTCTAATATTTATTTTCTTTCCTCTAATAATTTTGGTCTTATTTTTGTTTTACTAGTTTCTTAAAGGTATAACATTTATTTGAGATCTTTCTTCTTTTATAATGTAGACATTTATAGCTACAAAATTCTATGTTGGTATTGCTTTTCCTGTATCCCATTAAATTTTGTTATGTAGCGTTTTTGTTTTTGTTCATTTCAAAATATTTTTAACATTTTTTTTGACCCAAAGGTTGTTAGAGTATGTTGTTTAATTTCCATATATTTTCTCTTTTTCTTACTGTTACTGATTTCTAGTTTTATTCCATTGTGTTCAGAAAAGATATTTGGAATAATTACAGTCTTCTTGAATTTGTTAAGAATTGTTTAGTGACCTAACTCATGATCTGTCATGCAATTGAGAAGAAAGTCTTCTATTCTGCTGTTGGGCGGAATGTTCTGTGTGTTTCTGTTAGGTTCATTCGGTCTGTAGAGCTGTTCAGTTCTGTTTTCTCCTTACTAATATTCTGTTTAGATCATATATCCATTATAGAGAGTGGAGTATTGAAGTCTCCTACTATTATTGTGTTGATGTCTATTTTCTTCTTTAGATCTGTCGATGTTTGCTTTATATATTTAGGTTCTTTGATATTGGGGGGATATGTAATTTTAATTGTTTTATCTTTCTATTGAATGGAACTTTTTGTATATGATAACTTTTTTTGTGTTTTGTAACAATATTTTTTGTATTAGTCTACTTTGTTTGATATAAGTATAGCTATCCCTGATCTGTTTGGGTTACTTTCACATGGAATATCCTTTTCTACCCCTTAACTTTTAGCCTATGTATGTCCTTAAAGCTAAAGTGAGTTTCTTATAGGCAGCATATTGTTGCATCTTAAAAAAAAAAAATCCATTCAACCATTCTGTGTCTTTTGATTGGAGAATTTAATCCATTTACTTTTTTTGATAGGTAAGGACTTAGTCTTGCCATTTTGTTAACTGTTTTCCAACTGTTTCATGGTTTCTTTCTTTCTTCTTTTCTTCTGTCTTCCTTTGTATTTGATGACTTTTGGGGGCAGTATGCTTTGATTCCTTTCTTTTTCTCTTTTGTGTATCAATTAGAGGCTGCCATGAAATGTGTGTAAATTATCTTACAGTTATAACAGTATTTTTAGCTGCTAATAACTTCAATTACACAAAAACTATACTTTTACTCTCTCAACACATTTTATGTTATTGAAGTTACAGTTTGCATCTTTTAATATTTGTATCCATTAACAAATTATTATATCTAGTTATTTTTAATACTTTTGTCTTTTAACTTTTATAATAGAGTTAAACTGGTTTACATTCCACCACTGCATTTTTAGAGTATTCTGAATTTGACTATATACTTATCTTTACCAGGGAGTTTTACACTTGCATATATTTTCATGTTACTAATTAATGTTCTTTTGTTTCAACTCAAAGGACTCCCTTAGGATGGATATATATACATATATATAAAACCTAGTCATAGGTTTGCTTGAGGATCCATAATTCAGCTAAGTTCAGAGGGCCTACTATAGGGGACAGGGATAGACATGTCTCCTGGATGCCTGGACAGATAGCACTGGCCCTGGACTGCAGCATAGCAGGACTGAAACAGAATCTCACTGCTGCTTAAGGTTCCATAGCTGAGACTGAGGTTGGAGGGCCTGCCACAAGAAGCATGGATGTGAGTCACTGGGTTCCCAGGCAGGCAGGGCTGACTCTGGACTATGGTAGGGCAGGGCTAGAGCTGAGTCACAGAGCTACTTCAGGATCTGCAGTAGGGACCAAAGTCAGCTGAATTGCTACCAAGAGTTGAGGTGGATGTGTCTGCTGCCCTCACCCAGTTCCCTGGGTGGGCAGGACTGCTCCTGGACTGGCAGGGTGGAGCTTGGAGCTAGAAATGAGTCACAAGACTGCCTCAGGATTTACAGTTTTAACCAAGGGTTTAATACCAGGGGCATGGACAGGTGTGGCTTCTCCGGAGTTTCTTGACACATCAGGCTGGTTGCAGAATGGTGGTCAAGTGGGGCCAGAGCTGAGTCTACAGGGGAATGGGGCTTCTTTGGTCTGTAGCTGTGGCCAGGCTTGGTAAGACTGCCACTGGGGCAGGGGCCTGGTTTCTCAAAGGGGATCTCCTTGGTTATGAGCGTTGCCAGGGGTTTTTCAGTCTCTTATCTGGATCCTAAAGACAAAGGCACTTTTGTCTGTGGATGATTGCCAGATCAATTTTTGTGTGGGCAGATGCAAACTGGGCACCTCCTCTTCTGTTATCTTACTGGTGTCATTTAGACATACTACTCTTCCATCATCATTCTACTGAGTGATGGGTACTTAGAGGTTTGTTCTCATATTCTTTGTTACTTTCTGGTTTAAAATAGTTCTCATGATAATAAGCCTCTCCAGGATCTCTCATGATAATAAGCCTCTCCAGGATCTCTTCCTTGTCAAATCAAGCAACATTTTCTCTGTCTTTGTCTCCACTTGAATTCTTCATGACCCTTTTGTATGGATGATATATTTCCTCACCCTCTGGAAGCCCTCTCTTCCCTTGACCTCCATGGCAGGATCATACTGATTTCATTTCTATTCCCTCTCACATTTCTAACCGTAGTTTCCCCAGGGAACGATCTTCACCTATTTTTCTTATTTCTCTGTATTTCAGGCACGTTTATGATTACTCCATTTTAGCTATAGACCTGTGTGCAAATGGCTCTCAAATTCATTAATTTAGGCCCGACTTATCTCCCAAATCCCTAATTCATATTTCCAAATGCCTGCTTGAGAGCTCTCCTTGGTTCCCCTAAAAACCTCAGAGCCAACATGGTGAAAACCCAATTGATAACCCTTCCCCTATCCCACTCAGCAACTCCTACTCCCTCTTGACTTGCTCATCCTTATATCACCATTATCCACACTATTCAGGTTCAAAATTTAGTAATCAGAGTTGATTCTTTCTCTTACTCCATAATCAGTGCCCAGCTTTTATGTTCTACTATGATCTCTTTCAGGTGAGCATCCTGCTTTTCTATTCCCCCATCTCTATTTTAGTGCGATGCCTATTACCTCTCGTCTGAAACTTTCTCACTCATAATCACCATGCACAAAGTCTCTGTTCTTTTCCGTCATAACTTCCATACTCTGGATTAATCACTGTTTTCCTCAGACACCATCACTTAGCTTCCCTCACTGAAAAAATTAAATACAGTGTGAAATTCAGGATCCTCCACAATGTAGGACCCAGCTCTCTACATACTTTCACCACCACGAATAGCAGCCATTAATAATAGTGAACATGAATGCGAGCTCACTGTGGGCCAGGCATTGTGCTAAGTGATTTTAGTAACCCAATGAAGTAGGTACTGTTATTATAATTCGATAATTATGTTAATTATGTGCTATAGTCATAGAGTTAGTAAGCATTTGAGCCTAGGTGAGGTGATTCCAGATCCTGCTACCATTTTGGTGTTTTACTGGCTTATAACCTACTTGTACCACATGAAGCTTTAATCTGGAATTTTAATGTGTCTGCCGTTGACTGCTGCCCTACCTCCCACTGATTGGAATGTTTTTCTACACATGTTGTGTTAGAAAATATCTTCTTTCCTGACCACTGCCTCATATTTGAAATCCCACATTATTTACTTTGTACATTTATATACAACTGTATTGATTTCTTATAGTAATGTGTGCCCTTAGCATTTCAGTTTTAATATTTATTATCTCCATAGAGACAGAAACTATGTTTCAATCCCTTTTTTTATTCTTTAAGTTACTTAGAAGAGCACCTTACCTTCAACATAGTAGGGTCTTCATTTGAATTAAATTGTCTGGTAGCACATTAACTGAATATCAGAACTTGTCCTAATTCCT
Organism: Papio anubis; assembly: GCF_008728515.1. Classification (NCBI taxonomy): domain Eukaryota; kingdom Metazoa; phylum Chordata; class Mammalia; order Primates; family Cercopithecidae; genus Papio; species Papio anubis. The sequence continues at coordinate 102,722,859 of NC_044982.1, read as the reverse complement.
TACAATGCACCTTCCATGCTTTTATGATTATTACTTCTTGCATTAGTGTTTAGACAGCCAGCAGGAGTCACATTGATTTATATGTCACATATATGTGTATATATATCATTGATTTATTTACATCTCAAGAACTGCCCTGCTAACTGAGGGAAAGAAAAGTCTCATTTCCACAAGAGACAAGCAGTAGTAACTGAAAAAGTGTCACAGCAATGTCCAGACAGAAGAAAAAAACTTTAAAGTTGGATTAATTAGAATTAATAGCCTAGTTTTGATCTCCTACGTTAGTCAGAAGAGGTTCATCTAAGCTATTCAAGTCAATGTGTAGTAGTCTGAAATTTTTCTACAGAGAAGTTCATCTGTAAGAACTAATTTTGAGTTATCTGAATTCTTCTGATCTTAACATTTTGGTTGGGAGAAACTGACAATAAGGATGTGATGGGCACTTGACTGCTTGCTGTAGATCTCCACGTCTTTGTTACCCAAGATGGAGGGGTGCAACTGTTTCAACAACTGTTTGGAAAAATAAATTGAAATTTACCATTTGCTAGCCCTGTCTCAGAGAGTGGGTGATTGAATTTTTGCCTCTCTTATGTGAAACCCCTTCTTACATTCTCTATACCCATTTATCTCTTTACAGAGCTGCCTGAAATTATTCATATTTCTGATTTTTTATCCCTTTTTCTCACTCAAACCTTTGATTTTTTTCTCAGTCACACACATTATTTTTCAGTTCTGCTTTCCAAGAGCCTTTAAGCTTGTTTGGTGTGTGATGAATACATTTTTTAAAATGTTTTGTGACAGAACATTTCTGGGGTAAGGGAATGATAAATATCAAATCAAGTGGAGGCTAGAAATTTAATTTTCCCTATCAGGGCCAATCTGTGCTTCGTTTTATCCTGACAAAAATTGATATTTTATCCCTGTGATAATGGAAGACTCTGATTGTAGTGCCTTTTCATAATTTGTTAGAAAAAAATCTTCTTTTCCCCCTGAGAAACTTGAATCAAAGCAGAGTGGATTCTGTGCACATAGTGAAGAAAGGCACCTGATATTTCTTTAGCCCTTTGCGTCCCTAAGTCTGGCAGCAAATATTTTCATAAAGTTGCTCAGGTTCTTGATTAAATGTGTTGCTTTCTGGTTTAATCTCTGGTTGTCGCCAAGAAATTTATCTAGAAAAGGCTGTGACACAATCCTCCCCTACATTCTTCATTCAGCTCCATTTTTTAAATGAAGGAAGACTTAAGGAATCTGAGACAATGGCTGAAAACTGACCTTTTAAATTAACACACTAGAATTTGGTTAAGGCTAGAGAGGAACAAAGTAGTACTTATTTAATGAAGACCCATAAAGGGTTTACTTAGAGTCAGGCAACACTTCAGAGATCTTTACATATTAATTCGTTTAATGATCATAATATCCTATGATGCTGATCCTATTTTTAATCCCCATTTTATGGTTGAGGAAACTGAGGCAAAGAGAGATTGTCAATGACTCAAGTTACCAGCAAGTAGTAAAGCCAGGATTCAAATGCAGCCAGGATCGATACTCTTAATCACCTACTCTGCTGCCTCCACATTAAATTGTTCAGTTACGTGTACATCTACCCTGGCATCGCCTGTCTCTCCCAGACATCTTGCCCATTATTATTTGTTCAGTCTCTGAACTACTCTTTGGAAGGATGTTACCAGTCATATTTCTTTACATTCCCCAAACAAGTTATGCCAGAAGCATTCAGGAGATGTCCAGACTCCCAAATCCCAGAATTACTTCTGCCTCAGAGGTGCAGTCTCAGCTCTGTCGAAACAAACTATATGATCTCGAGGGGAAAAAAGTTCCTTTACTGTCTTTCTTGTCCATGTATAAAATAAGATGAAGCTCGGCTAAGTGATTGCTTTTGTTCCAGCAATAAGGTGTTAGCCTTGACCCCATACTCTATGACACTGGGGCGTGTGGACTATACTTAGAAATATGTCTAATATTCAGTCTATCTTCTAGGGGTGGGCCGACTTGGGTCAGCTCAAACTTTTCACCAAATCTGAAATAATGTGTCTATATGTGTGAATATGTATCTTTTGATTTCATTTAGTTCCATGGAAGCCTGACCATTAGTTAAGAACTGTTTAGAACCAAGTGACAAAACTCAGTTTAAAATGGTTTCAGCAAAGTAGAAAAATCTATGGGCTCATGTAAATCAAAAGATTGGGAAAATGGAATCTTTAAACATGGTTTTATCCAAAAACTAAACAATGTCCTTAGAATTTAGTCTTTTGCTGTGCTCCCCTCTGTGTGGAATGTATTTTGTCAGGGAATTCTAATAGCCTAGTTTACTCCTAGAGATACAAGTTTATATGTTACTAATTAGCAATTCTAGTATGAAGGGAATTGCGTGAAGCATCTTTCCTATTAGGTCAAATACAAGTCCTAGAACTACCTCTTAGAAGACTGATTTTGGTGCCAGTTTTTACCAGTCAGTCTGCTGGAGGCAGAGTGGTGGTGGTGGTAGTGGGAGGAATGATGATATAATACGCAAGTTTCCTGTGCCCAAAACCTAGGGATCATACTTTCCTGAACCATGTAGGCTGAAAGTGGAGAAGCAAATGTTAACTAAAAAAAAATAGCCTTTTTTTTTTTTTTTTTTTTTTTAACCAGAAGAAAAGAGATGGATGGTAGGGAGGAAGGCAGGAAAAACTTAGATATGTAATCCATAGTATGTGAAGCTCAGCCTCCTTCTCCCATATTTACAAGTATGATTTCAGAAAAAGAGGCTTTTAGGATACTTTCCTTGTCATCCAAAAATATGACATTGTTAGATAAAATGTAATAATTTAAACATGTGAAAAGAACGTAAGTTCAGAAATAAGTTGTTATGACCACAAATAGACCAGAAATTTGAACTGCTGAGGAAGGCTTAAGTCAGTGGCCTGCTGGACTCTAAGACTAGAAGGAGACATAGTAGCTAGCATTTTACTCCTGGGCTATTTCTGCTAAAACTAATACACATGAGTTAGGGTTCTAGAGTAAGCCTCACTATTTGATGTCGGAAGCTGGAACTGGTTTCAGTTCCCCTCCCACAAAGAGAAGTACACTGAAAAAAATAAATAAGTGCTGATTCAGGACTTGGGAATTTGTTTTTTTCAGAATCAATGGACCTACAAAGTCAGGAGGATAAAGATGCATCCAGGAATAGCACCAAGATGCCATAGTCCTAATATCACCATGGGTAAAGAGCTCCCTCGTATTTCTGAACTGGGGGTCTGAAGGTGAGGGAAGGCAAAAACAGCACCACTAGATAGGTATGATGATCACAGAGGGAGGGAGAGAGAGAGAAACAACAACCAAGGAAAACCCACTTTCAACATGAGCCTATAACAAATAAAACTTCCAGAATATGTGATGAGAAAGACAGTCAACAAAGCCAGTAAGAAAACCACAAATTCACTCTATGTGATATCAAATATATAAAAATTTTACATGAAGATTTTAAAGTTACTACATTTAGGATGCTCAAAGTGATAAGTGAAGAAATAATGTCAATTAAGAAGTGTGAGAATTAACTAGTTTGAAATCTTGTAAATGAAATAAATACAGTTTATTCAAAAAAAGTAAATAGGATAAATTTAATCCTAGACACAGTTAAAGAAGAAGTTAATGAAGTGGAAGAAATCTACTCAGAGGCAGCACAAGAGGAATGGAATAAAACATCTCTGTAAGCACAGTTAGTAGACATGAGGATATACTGAGAGGCTCGCACATTTATCTGATAGAACTTCCAGAAGAGAATGAAGGGAATGGTGGAGAAACAGTATTATAAGATGTAATAGCTGAAATTTTTGTAAAATAGAGGAAAGATTTGTCTTTCAAAAGTGTATGCTGAATATCAAACAAAAGAAATAAAGATTCATCCACACCTAGAAACATCATATTGAATCAACAGAACAACAGGATAAAAAGAAAATTTGAGAATCTACACAAGGTAATAAAACAGATGACTTTCAAAGAGACAACAGTTAGACTGAAAGAAAGGGATGGGCAACAAGGCACAATGTCTTTAAAAAAAGAATGAAGTTAAAAGCGGATGTTTTCAGTCATTGAAGATGAAAAAAGTCTACCAACAAGACCCTCAATAAGGGAACAATTAGTGGATGCACTTCAGCAACAAGAATAGTAAACAAGCGATGACAGGCATGTTATACAAGGAATGATGATGAATATAGAAATTGATACATTTTATAAGAAATTACAGAAAGGACTGGCTACAAAAACTAATTTATTGTTTAATTTGATAAAGCAAACTATAGACAGCAATGCCAATATGGAAGACTGAGTTTAATGGGTACTTAAAATACATTAAAATTTTTGTCATATTTTGGGGGTGCAGATACATTGTAAATACATAAATTTTGTTCAGAATAGTTATAGGCTAAAGAAAACCACTAAAGTCAAGACATAAAATCTATAATTTTGACACTAATAGCTAAATCAAAGAGTAGAATACATTAAACCCCATCAACTTAGGCATGATTGGAAAGTAGGGGGGAAAAGGAATAAAAATAGACGGATAAACACAAAATCAGTTGGTTAAAATGAGTGTACATACGTAACCAGTAACACCAATAAAAATAATTGGGTTAAAGTAAATTATTTTTGGCTAAAATTGACAGTTTGAGAAAAATGAAATCGATCTCCATCTCTGCTAACAAGAGACATACTTAAGATGACCCTCAAAGCAGGTTTGCAGATATAAACACCAAACAAGCTTGTGCAGTAATGTTAATATTAAATGAGAAAAAATTATGGAAAATCTAATGATAGGGATAACAAGGGCTACTGCATAATAAAAAATACAGTCGTGTGGTCTATCAAGCCCCTATCAACAGAGCAAAAGCAGATAGAATTACAAGGAGGTAGGGAACAAACATATAAAATGGATGATTTAAACAAATATGTCTCATTGGCATATATAGAATTTCACACCCAAAAAATGGATTTACAAAATCTAACCATGTTCTGGGTCACAGAAGAAAAAAATTATCAGCAATTTAAAAAATCAGTCACCATTTTTATGAGCAGAGAGCAATTTACTTCCATCTCTGTCATAAAAAATATTTAGAAACTTAATTTTTCATTAAGAAATCACCCTGGAATTTAAAAATGTCTTGAACTGAAGGGCAATGAAAACATTACATATACAAACATATGATGTGCAGCTAAATCGGTAATTAGAAAAAATTTTCAGAACATTAAACCAGTATTAGCCACCCTGGGTAATATTCTCATGTCTTAGAGTGAGGATTCACATCTGCAGCTACCTAGTAAGCCTCATTCCCACTGTTTCCTTTTCTTTTTTTTTTAAAATAAGACAGAATCTCACTCTGTTGCCTAGGCTGGAATGCAATGGCACAATCTCGGCTCACTGCAACCTCCGCCTCCCGGATTCAAGCGATTCTTCTGCCTCAGCCTTCTGAGTAGCCGGGATTACAGGCACCCACCATCATGCCTGGCTAATTTTTGTATTTTTGTAGAGATGGAGTATCACCATGTGGCCAGGCTGGTCTTTTTTTTTTTTTTTTTTTTTTTTGAGGCGGAGTCTCGCTCTGTCACCCAGGCTGGAGTGCAATGGCCGGATCTCAGCTCACTGCAAGCTCCGCCTGCCGGGTTTACGCCATTCTCCTGCCTCAGCCTCCCGAGTAGCTGGGACTACGGGCGCCTGCCACCTCGCCCGGCTAGGTTTTTTTTGTATTTTTTAGTAGAGACGGGGTTTCACCGTGTTAACCAGGATGGTCTCGATCTCCTGACCTCATGATCCGCCCGTCTCGGCCTCCCAAAGTGCTGGGATTACAGGCTTGAGCCACCGCGCCCGGCCAGCCAGGCTGGTCTTGAACTCCTGACCTCAGGTGATCTGCCCACTTTGGCCTCCCAAAGTGCTGGGATTCAGCCACCACGCCTGACCTGTTTCTATTCTTTAATGCCAGCACAAGTGACACCTGCCCATAGCATGGTCCGTGATATCTAACCTGAGCTGATCTATACTACTTTGCCTCCACTTATCTGCTCTTACATCTCCATCTTTCTTAGTGTAGCATTATCCGTGACCTTGCTTAATCCTCTCTCCTCTTTCCACTAGCAGTAAACTATTTGAGGGAAGAAATCTGTATATGCCCTGTTCGATGTAAGAGACTTGTGCATAGTAGGTGTGCAGTAAGTGTTCACAGACTTGAGTTGAGTGCCAGAGTGATCACAGAAGGCACCTACACGTTGTGCCTCTGTATGTGAAGCATGTGAAGGCTCTTGGGTCTATGGGTCTGGAGTTCAGAGCAGTGCTCAAGGCTGTAGACCTGACTTTGAGAATCACCAGCATTCAGATGATATATAAAGCCTGGAAATGGATAAGATCACTTAGGCATTGACTGGTGTGAGCAAAGAAAGCCCAGGTTCAAGAAGAAAGGAATGGCAGATTAGTCCAGTACAGATTTGGAGATGGGGCTAGCTGAAGAGGTAAGAGGAAAATGAGGGGTGTTAAGTGCCTGCAAATGTGGAGAAAAGAGTGTTTTTAAAAAAATTTAGTTGTGCTCCATGCGACTGGTAGGCAAAGAACAAAGAGGTTTGAAAGGAGTTCACAGGAATAAAAACAATGGCAGTCATTGGGGCCTGGAGCAAAGTCAGTTTTAAGGAAATGGTGGAGTTGGATATGAGATTAGAGTGAGCTGCCTGCATAATTTTGTGCATGAAGAGCTCTGCCTGGAGTGTCTTTTCTTCCACCCCTCAAGTCTTGGCTCACAGACTGTCCTCTGCATGTACTTCATATATATCACATATTTTTATTATATACAGTTATACATATATAATAATCACGTTGCATATATAAGATATAAATAACATACACACATTTCTACTACTACACATCACAATACATCATCATTCTTTGTGTGCGGACTCCCATACCTCAGCCTGGCTGAGAATCTGAGGTTCTGGGGTCAAGACCATTTATGTGTGTGTCCCAGTTTCCAACACCGTGTGCAGAATTGTGTTATCTTTCCCTTAATGGAAAATATTTTTAGGCGGGTGGGAGACCCACAAAGCGGGTAGTGTGGTGAGGGGAGAGGCTAAGGCAACAATGCTGCCTCTTTCCGCCATTTCTAATGTGTTTTGGCACAACTTTGGTTGGCTGTGGTAAAGTGGTAGAGAGCGGCTGCTTGTAGGTGGGAGGTGAGGTGTGCAGAGCCACTGTCAGAGCAGCATCTGCCTGCATTCCTGGCAGTGGTCACTTCCATCTGGGGCTGGGGTACCTGGCATCCCTCAGACATATCTTATGCTCCTCTGCTTCCCCACCCTCCCAGCATTTCCCCAAAAGTGCAATGCTAATGGACCCATAGCTGCTGGGCTTTTCATCCTGGTATAATGTGGCCTGGGGCCAGGCAGAGATGGTAGATAGGACAGACCCTCACCTTCATCAGCATGCCTGGGCATGATGTGCATATGGTTTCTGTGCAGACTCCATGTTGTGCTTTTCCAGGATTTGGAACGAGAATGTCCCAATTCAGCCAAGAGTAGCACCCATTTGGTTGGCTTAGTCTTGGCCTCAAATGTAACATAAGTTAAGGTCAAATGTAGATTGTTTTCCCTTCTTTCCCTCCTTCCCTCCTCCCATTCATTCTGCCCCTCATTTCCTCCCTTGGTGTCTTTTCTTTGAGTGTCTCCTCTGTCTTCCTTTCTGTCTTTTTGCCTGCCACTTTTTCTCTCTCATTCATTCTCTATTTCTCTCCGTTCATACATATGCATATGTTTGCATAAATGCAAATATATGCTTATATACTCAATTCCGATTTGGAATACAGACTTGTTTTTTTTCTCTTATGGTTGTAATTTTCCTGGCTACCTCTACAATGGCACCTGGGACCAATACCTGAGAAACTGTTTCCATGGGGGAGGTTGTTCTCTGTCTCACCCCAGGCTGGTTGGCTAGATTCTAGATGCTACAAAGGCTTCTCTGGAAAAATTAAGAAGACAAGGGGTAGGGCATATAGGGCTCTGAGCAGAAGGTATCAAGGTAGCTATAGTGAGGAAGGGGTCCCTCCAGCCCTTGCTACTGCCACAGACCAGGGAATCAAGCTGTTACTGGGTGTTAAGGATGAAATTTGAATTCCAGAAGAGTCAATTTTAGTTAAAGTGCTGGGAAGAACTGATCTACCCCTGTAACCCCTCCTTTTCTTCTTTTCTTTTCTTTCTTCCTTCTTTTTGTTTATAGTTTCTGGCATGTAATTAAATGGTAAAAGCAATAGGAGGTTTTGAAACTAGTCCCACATCCCCTTCAAATAGCATGCAGCCTAATGGGTCATTACCTTTACAAATATACCTCATTGACCCTCACCTAAATAACTCCTTGTGGTTTAATCAACATATCCTTAGGAAAAGGTTGGTGATATTTTGCTTGAAATTCTCTAGTCTGAATTTTTATGTGCAATTTTCTTCTAGAGTGTGTGCCTCTTATAATGTAATTAATTACTTTTCCCCAGAAGAGGTCTTGGCACCCTTTCAACTTAGAAGCTCTGCTCTCATGGGCAGAGAAATCCCCTTGACATGCTGGGGCATGAGCAGGGACAGAATAGGAATGGCTCAGCATGGTGGAGGGCATGGGAACCATAGAAGGCTTGCTCTAAAGGCCAGGACCAGGAGGTTAGCTGTATTGGATGAGAGTTTTAGAAAGTACTATATGCCAGAGATGAAATCTAAGTCTTCTAGCAGATCTGAGGAGAAGGTACACTAGGCAGGCCAGTGGCCAGGAGTCCAGGGAGAGCAGGCACCAGAATGTGAATCCAGACCAGAGAACCAGGCAAAGAAAATTGAAGATTCAGGTGGAGATTGTGGGGATAACAAGATCAAGAGCCCTTGGACAAAGACAAAGGTAACAGAGGAAAAACCGTAGGCAAAGCACAGCATGCTGGAAAGACCAGGGGTTAAGTCTCACATTAGGTCTGGGTTCAAGTTATTGTTCTGTTTACAAGGAGTTTCTCCATGAGCATAATTAACATCCGTAGCCATTTATATTTTACTTAAAGTGGAACCTATAAAACCCCATTGCTTTGTTATGGTGAGGAATAAGTAAAATTATGTGTGTAAAATGCTAAATACAGGGCTTGCTGTATAGGAGCTGTTACTAACTTAATTCACTACCCCCTGCCCTAGACAAGGTGCTGTGGCATGAGCTGTATGAATGAAAGTTGACCATCATACAGAGGTTAGCAGGTGAGGAACTCCTGTGGGTTTCCTACCTAAGTCTGACTTGGTTACATGTTTAGACAGAAACTCAAGTCTGGAGTGCTTACTTGACTTGGTGAAGGTTCCAGCAATTGTTAGAAACAAACCCAGAAATGTAACTCAGCTTTTCTAAATTCTAATCCGTAGGTCTCTCCAATTAAGCGTGTAAATACTTACTGGTATCCATTGATATTTTGAGCCAAATAAGATTTGTATCTTGGTGAGGAAACGTCTGTGGATTTATTACAAAGCCTATGAAGATAAGTGTTATTTTATGTTTCATGGATACATCTTAATGGATGCCCTACAGGTCTGCATGTTTGACTTTAGTGCTTGCATTTATCTAAATATCATAAAAGTAATAGGAAGACCATATGAAGGAGATGATGAGAACCAGGCAGCACCTTCTTCAGGGCATGTGACTTGTCTTGTGTATACACTGGTGGTGATGGATCATTTTGATTTATCTGCTTTCCCCTCCCAGTCCCTCTGGCCATGACAACAATGGTTGGAGTTAGAGCACAGTCTGTGGAATGGAGTGAGCTAGGTTGTCTATCTAAAACTGGTAAATTGAGGATCATCAGTCACACACTTGCCTCATGCATCTATCTGGCCTAAAGAACCTCAGAGTTCTTGACTCTGCTTTTAGCTCCTGATTTGCTCCATGGCTATCTCTCATGAAACTATTTCTTTGGAAATGTAGCAGGGCTTAATTAAGAATGTGGCACACAGGAACCAGACTGCCTGCTTTGGAACATAGCCTTTAGGACTTTTTCTTCATATTATCTTGAGCCAGTCACTTAACTATTCCCAGTCTCAGTATTCTGATTTGTGAAATGGTGCTTACAGTATCATATTCATCATGAGCTATCCTGAGGATAATTTGGGTCAAAAGAACCACAATGCTTAGTCAATGATGGACACATAGTAAATGTTTCTTAATTTGTTGACTGGTCCTAAAGCTACAGATTCTTAGTTTCCCTTTGTGGAATCTGTCACACTCTTTCTCTACTTGATCAGTTGGGTTCAACTCTTCCCTTGCCTTTTGGTCAGACCCAAGGCAGCCTATCTGACCCCTGGTAAGACGATATTTGGGTATGGGTTTGCCTTGAAAGGGGCTATATTAGTTCATTCTCACACTGGCTTTATAAAGAAGAGAGGTTTAATTGACTCACATTTCCACATGGCTGGCAAGGCCTCAGGACACTTACAATCATGGCAGAAGGGAAAGCAGGCACCTTCTTCACAAGTCGGCAGGAAACAGAAGCACGAAGGATGAATTCCAAACGTTTATAAAAACACCAGATCTTGTGAGAACTCACTCACTATCATGAGAACAGCATGGGGGAAATTCCCCACATGATCCAGTCACCCCCCACCAGGTCCCTCCCTCAACACATGGGGATTATAGGAATTACAATTCAAGATGAGATTTGGGAGGGGATGCAGAGCCTAACCATGTCAGGTACAGAACTCATGATCTTCATTTGTAGCATCATATTAAACTCCTTGAATTCTCCTGTTCTCATGTTATGTTGGCCTTTTCACTAATCCATCCCTGGTGGCTTGCATGGTACCTGATGCAAAAAAGGTACTCGGCATGTGCTGACCACATGAGCAAGTACATACAGGGAAGAAACGCAGTCTTTTGTGTAGCCCTGAACTGGCCCTAAAAATCTGTACTTTGCACTGCTGCTTCTTCTGTGTTCAGTTGCTTTATAGTTTACTGAGTTTGAGCAAAGGGTAGAAGACCTAGGTGTGGGAGCCATGGGTGAAGGAGAAGTCAAAGAATACCATAAAGAAATGCATTCTTCTGGGCCACTGCCAATGGCTAGGCAGGGCTCATGTTGGGAAAGGAAGGGTGGAGTCCTATTTGACGCATTCACATTCTCAGAGTCTCGTGAGCCAGGCAGTCAAACTGCTACGGACAAGTTGGTGGGCCTTACATCAAGTTGGATCTGAGTAGGCATTTATCTAATATAGTTCATGGCTATATGAGCATATGGAGAGCAGAATTATGCTAGAGAGGTGCCAAGGTTTTAGCTGAGAATATGGTACATGTTTTAAACCTTCCTGCCAAGTTAGAGACTTAATGGGACAAAGGAGAAAGATGTCAGAAGGATGTCACTGATGTCAGAATCAGAGACAGTTATCAGCTAGATGAGAAGAAGGTCAGTGTTAGGGATATATTTTTACCCAAACTTCAACATCTGAACAGTTCCTGCAAAACTGCACTCACTCTGTACCAACTGCAAGTTTGGGAACTTCCCAGAATCACCCTCAGTTTCCATGATTTGCTGGAGCACTGCACATCTCACTGAAAGTTACTACACTCAGTGATAATTTATTATAGGGAAAGAATTCAAATTAGAGCTAGGCAAAGAAAGAGATGCATAGGGCAGAGTCCAGGAGGAGTTTAAATGCGGAGATTCTGCTCCCTCTCTCCCTGTGGAATCCTGGTTGGCATTACCTCCTCACTGCCATGATGTGTGATAACAGGTGTAAAGTATTGCCAACCAGGGAAGCTCATCCAATTCTTGGTGTCTAGAGTTTACATTGGGGCTTGACTGCATACTGCTTATATGGCTGACCTGTGGTCTCTTTCCTTGCAGAGGTTGGGCTAATACCTTTAGTCTCCAGTTCCTCCAGAGCTTAGAATTGCTAGGGCTAGGGCATGGCTCAAGCTCTCATCTTAAGTCACATTGTTAGACAGTCCTGATGCCAAAGCACCCAAGCAAATATACTCCAATCAGGTAGGGCATTCTAGGGGCACAGTGAGTCTCCTCTAAGTAGCCAAAGGCAAAGGTCAGACTTATCTTTGGGTCAAACTGATGCTTCACTGCATCATTAGTAACTCTTAAATTCCCCTTTTCTGAAATTACCCTGCAAATGGTGGCACAGGGCAAAGCAGATTATAGGGACTCTACAGAGCTAGACCATATTAATTCATGATCCTGTCTATATGGGAAAGCTAGATAGAGTGGGCCAGGTAATTGTAAGTCAGGATTATGCTGGTGAGGTTTTTCTGGCTGGGCCTAATGGTGCAGAACCAGCATGGACCCAGCCCTAGCCTTCTCTTTGCAGTCTCAGATACTTGATTTCATCCATTCATCCAGGTGGTTTGGATTTTATGGACCAATGTCCCAAGAGGTGGATTTTAAAAATCACAATCAAATCCATTAATTTATCATTAAATATTTACTCACATATGTGCATACCTTTACTAAGAACTAGAAGAGGTCACTCACATGGTATGTCTCAGTCCCGTTGAGGTGAGCCACTCAGGACACTGAAATACATCGCAGAAGGCAGCTTATTCAGCACAGAATCAGAGCAGAGGGAGCTGGCGGTTGAAGATATGGTAGTTCTCACAGCCTGAAGACTGGCCTTGCTTATTCTAGCAGCATTTTTGCTCTAAATAACTGTTTCAGACTCCTAAAATGAGAGCACAATTTTTCCTGGTCAGTGCTAACAAGTCCTGTTTTTCAAAGTCTCCATTTTCATTACTTTTTATCAGGTCCCAAAGGCTTCTCTCATTACTTTATTTTGTATTATAATTTACAAACTTATTTTATATAAGTGACATCTCAGAGTAATTGGTTCCTAGTACTTTAATCTCACTAAGCGAACTCTAAGTTACCATGTGGAGTAGGTTAGGGCTGCTGTCGTTCAGTTGAGGGCTGCCATGCTCACTAGGTCCAGGAGCCAGATATTTCTAGCCCCTTCCTACACCGGGGATTCCAGGACCTGGTGATTTGGAGGTCATCTTTGATTTCTCTATTTTTATCCTCTAGAGATAACGTGAGCAGGTGTTATTTGTATGATTACCTGAACAAAAAATCTCATGCTCATAAGATACATATCTGCTGTGGCCCTCTCCTCTTTCCCATGGTAGAATAGAGACCATGAAAACAAATAACAATGGTAGGAAAAAGATTGTAATATCTGGATGGGAATTTAAGTCCTGATGTAACATCCAGGCATTACAAACCTGGGCTTCATGCTTCATTTTGCCAACTTTGCATCTAAAACAGGTCGCACCACAGTGTGTACATATGTATGTATAATGCAAATATATAAAACTCTGCATAATACAGCAAAGAAAGAGTGGGGCAAATTTCAGAGTTTAAAATGCAGTATTGTCATCTTTTTAGAGCTGGAGTTACCTTAATGTGCTGTCTGCCCCACTCAGGCAAACTTTAAAATAATACCATATTTCACAAAACCCTATTAAACTGTCACATAAATTCCCTTTATTTCCCTTTCCCGTCAATGCTGATTACCACAGAAGATATTTCTGTGTCAGTGGAAATTTTTTCCCTTCTCATCAGCCTTCCTCTCTTGCCACTTTCTTTTGGGGGTCTGTCTCCAGGAGCCAGTCTTCTAGAGACCCCTTTGCCTCAGCAGAACAGAGGAAATACAATCACTCAGCCAGCCCTGGTAATCCAGTGCTGTTTTTCACAGAAGCACTGAGTAGCTTCAACTTCCAACTGGGCCATTCTGAGAGCGATGCTGACTTCACAGGGCCTTACAAATAGGTGCTACTGAGCATTTCCTATGTGTTTGGCTCAGGCTAAGCTCTTTATTCTGTCTCCTTTAATTTTTACAATGCAGTGAGATGGGATTACTATTATTATACCCACTTCACAGCTGAACAAATTGAGGCCGGGTGTAAGTAACACGTAAAGTCAAGCCACAAATTCAGTGGCAGGGCGAGGGTTCAGGGCAACCAACTGTCCCAGTTTTCCCAGGATAGAGGAGTTCACCTGGACATGGGCTTTCACGGCTAAAATTTGGACAGTCCTTAACAAAGAAGGATAGTTGATCACTTTAGTTTTTTTGTTGTTGTTGTTGTTGTTGTTTTTTGTTTGTTTTTTTTTTTGTTTGTTTTTTTTTTTTTTGAGATGGAGTTTCACTCTTGTCACCCAGGCTGGGTGCAATGGAGCGATCTCGGCTCACTATAACCTCCACCTCCTTGGATCAATCAATTCTTCTGCCTCAGCCTCCTGAGTAGCTGGGATTACAGGCACCCACAACCACACCCAGCTAATTTTTGTATTTTTAGTAAAGGGCCACCGTGCCTGGTTGGTCACTTTAGTTTAGATCTCAGTCCATCTGACTACCTGAAAACCCTTATTCTTAACCATTAAGGATACTGCCTTACCCACATGGAACAGAATATGATAATATTACATAAATTAATATGATAATATCCACTCTTCATTATTTCCATCTTTCTAAATTTTTATGTTATACAGAAAACTTTAAATTCAAATTTGAGTGGTTTTCATTCAAACTATATATGGACACACCAATAATGTATTCACTCATTCATTTGATTGAGTACAGTTTGAATAATAATAATATAATTCTCCTTAATAATAATGCCAGTAATTATACAACTTAACTAATTGCATTGATTTGGCAATTAATATGTGGCATATACTTTGCAAAATGCTTTACATGCATTATCATATTTAATTTTGACAACAATCCCATGAGATAGGGACCATTATTTTCCCCAGTTTTGTGAGTAAAGCTGTAAAGCTCAATGTACTTCAATGACTAGCCATAGAGAGTGGGCAGTCAAGATTCTAACCCAAGTCAAGGCTACTCAATGACACAGGACATAGTGATTGCAACACAGCTTATTTGCCCTTCTCTACACAGTTTCAGAGCTGGCTTCAAGGGCTTTGCAGCAGAGCAGTCCAATCTTAACCATGTAGCTGTGTCTCACTTAGAAAATAACTGTGAGAACTCTTAACTTTTCAAAAAGATTCATAGCAGGGTGCTTCAAAATTGGGAGCTCTCAAAGTAAATTTAAATGATGACTTGATTTGTAAAATATCCATTTACATGCAATCCGTAAGTCTTAGCTCTGGCACAATCCTTTGGCATGGTCTAGGGGATTGTTTTAAACCAAGGCACTAGAAGGATGTCATTAGGATTGTATTACATGACTTCCTGGGGACTTTTAAATCTATGTACTGCTCAGGAAAAACTGATGACCAAAAAATTCTCACATGATAGACAACTTTGGTCACACAGATAGATACTTTGGGCCCAGAGTTCCCTTCCTCCCTCTCTCCTTCCCTCCCCTACCTGCCTCCCTCCCTCCCTCCCTTCCTTCCTTTTTTATTTTTTTCCTGTTTTTGAGACAGAGTCTTGCTGTGTTGCCCAGGCTGGAGGGCAGTGGTGCAATCTCGGCTCATTGCAACCTCTGCCTCCCGGGTTCAAGTGATTCTTCTGCCTCAGCCTCCTGAGTAGCTGGGATTACTGGTGTGAGCCACCTCGGCCTGGCCCTTTCTTTCCTTTTTTCCTCCCTCTCTTGTTCCCTTTCTTCTTTTCTTCTTTCCTTTCTTTTCTCCCTCCCTCCCTCCCTCCCTCCCTCCCTCCCTCCCTTCCTTCCTTCCTTCTTTCCTTCCTTCCTTCCTCCTTTCCTTCCTTCCTTCCTCCTTCTTTCCTTTTCTCCTCCCTCCCTCCCTTTCCCTCCCTCTCTCCTTCCCCCCTCCTTCTCTCCCTCCCTATACCCTATCCATCCATCTGTGTCATTCTCTCTATTTCTTTGGTGTTTGTCTTTCTCTCTGTCTCTAAACCCTGAAAGAGAAGTATTTCCATTGACTTCCTGTTCATTTACAAGGCCACTCATGCCCATGCATGGCTTAAAAATCTGTTTTATTAGGCTCCAACTTTCAAACTGTGTCCTTTGAAAGCTACTCATTCCCATATGAATCCTCTCTGGAGCCACGTCTCTTAATGGCTACACAGTAGAACTTTTAAAATTCTTGCCTTTAATGTCTGCCTTATTCTCAGACAGGGTAATATTCTACTCGCTACTCTTTGTTGTTCTAATCCACATTATTTATAATATGTGTGTGCGTGTGTGTGTGTGTGTGTACCAGTCACTGTGCTGGTTTCTAATTACTGGGGAAACAAAATTGAATTAAACACATATACTCAGGGCCCTTTTAAAATCTTTTTTAGGCCTGAGATACTTTAAGAATTGGAGGGCCCATCATATAGCATATTAAACATAATAAAATGCAATCACAACCCACATTAAATATCCTTTTTGTCGCTGAATTTGAAATAATCTCATGTTTGTTTTTACAACTATTTGGTTATGGATGATATTTAATTTATGAGTGATTATTTTGCCATATTGTCTGTAATTGGGAATTCTTGTGAAGTATGGAAATCTTACCTACAAATTGCTTTCAAAGTCAATGACATTCTTATGAATGCTAAATTTAACAATTAATGAAGTTGACATAATATTCTATTTTTTTGACAATTAAATGTTTATTTCAACTTAATAGTTTCTTTTCATATTTTGGAGCCAATGCATTTTTTTTTTTCAGATCTGAAATATTTTTCTGAATGTTACAAAGTGTGTTGGCTCCAGGCAGACCGGAAACTTAGGGGTAAAGGACCCTGTGTGTCTTCCCTGCCTTGAGGCTTGTTCTGGCTCAAGATAGACAGAGAAATCTAGAAGTACAAGGCAGGATCGACTGAAATGACCCACGCCATGGTAGAAATCAGGGCCAGACAGTGTAGGAGCACAGGCACGGGAGTACTTAATTCAGTCTCTAAAGGAGGAAAGAAAGGAATCCCAGAATGGGTGAAATGTGAGGTAAACGAAGTCCAAGGGAGCTGGTCAAGAAGAGAGGGCATGAGAGGGCTTTCCTGCAGAAGGAGGGGCCTGTACAAAGATCAGGAGCAGAACAGAGTATTTGAACCAAATTGTACGGTGGGGGTGCAGATGGGAGTCTGTGGCATGGGGTGAACATCTCCCCACTGGGAAGGCAGATCATGAAGGGCCTTGTGCCTCAATAAGAAGTCTTGATTTTATATTGAGGCCAATGGGTAGCCATTGAATATTTGGAAGAAATAGGAATGGAGAGGATGGAAAATACCCAAAAAGGTATTTAGGAGATGGAAATGACGGG
Organism: Papio anubis; assembly: GCF_008728515.1. Taxonomy (NCBI): domain Eukaryota; kingdom Metazoa; phylum Chordata; class Mammalia; order Primates; family Cercopithecidae; genus Papio; species Papio anubis. The sequence goes on along the minus strand of NC_044982.1, from coordinate 102,705,655 downwards.
GCTTAGTATTGCTCTGGGTGCCAGGTACCTCTGTGATGTAGCTGTCTTGTGGGACCCCATCCCCATTTCCAGAAGAGTTGACTAGAAGGGTGGCGATGCAAGGTACCTTCCCCACATCAGGCCCAGGGGAATGGGGGGGTGGGGAAGCGGGGGACACGCCTGAACTTGGACAGTCCTTAACAGAGAAGGATAACAGAGAATGGCTTAAAGAGTCACTCTGTTGCCCAGGCTGGCATACAGTGTCACAATCCCGGCTCACTGCAAACTCCACCTCCCAGGTTCAAGAGATTCTTTTGCCTCAGCCTCCCGAGTAGCTGGGATTACAGGTGCCACCACCATGCACAGCTAATTTTTGCCTTTTTAGTAGAGGTGGGGTTTCACCATGTTGGTCAGGCTGTTCTTGAACTCCCTGACCTTCAGTAACCCACCCATCTCAGTGCTGGGTTTTTAAGCCATTGTCTTAGGTCACTGCTGGTATGCCACACAGACCTGCAAGAAGGTTTCAGGATGGCAGAAGTAAACTTTGAAAAGAAGGGGCCAGAAATAAGTCTTTGAGACTGTTTGCAAGCAGCAAAAGACTTTGTATGCGGATCTCAATTTCCCATTTTCAGGCCTAAATGTGTCACTAATACTCTCTGTCAGGCTCTGTGACCAGACCTGCTCCCCACACACTCTGTTGATTCCACACATCCTAGGAGCTCTTGCCTGCCAGGGGCCCTTTCTTGTTGCCCAGTCATCTGTGAATATACCTAATTCAAAAAGTGAATATATTTAAATGGCTTAAACATAAAAGGCAGGTTGCCAAGCAACTGGGAATCTGAAATACCCTTGTCAGGTTATGTAAGTGGAGAACTGGCAGGCCACCACTGTAGTTATTTTGAGTGGAACAGTGGCAGCAGTAACAATAACAATAATAATAATTCTCATTCCCTTTCTTTTTATTTTTTTCTGATTTCTTTCCTTGCTCCCTCCTTCCATTTCTTACCATAAACCAGCAGCTCAGCCTTAATTTTAAAATATAATAGCTCTATTTAAATTCACATAAGCCCATAACAGCTCATAATTCTGTTTGTGGAGTAACAAAGCAGCAAGGCCACTTCCCTATTGCTGACTTTCCCTCATTCCTTGAACACCTCCAGAACTCCGCAAACGACCTGAACCATGCTAAGCTTCGTGAGAGTAAAACAATCCACCTCTCAAAGCAAGTAACCTAGATATAGAAATTTCCTAGCACGGTTTCCATTTTGAATGGCTCTGCTCTGGTGTCAGCTGGTGACATCTGTTTTTCAGTTTCAGATTCTTACATTTTCACCTTCTACCTTATTGGTCCTTATGGCTCAGGACTGTCATTTCTTCATCGTGCTGTTCTCATGTGGTGGTTTTTCTGCTGTCTAGATGTCAGCTGTCTTAAATAGCTGGAGCTGGAAAGGGTTTGGGGCAAGCGCAAGATTCCTGAGAGATGCTGCACTGAAGAGAGTAGGAGTTCAGTACGTAAAAAATAAATAAATAAATAAATAAATAAATAAATAAATAAATAATTAAATTCCTCTTTGCTTATTTGAAATATTTCATTGGGCCAGGTGCAATGGCTCACACCTGGAATCCCAGCACTTTGGGAGGCTAGGATGGGTGGGTTACCAGTCAGACCAACATGGTGAAACCCCACCTCTACTAAAAAGGGAAAAATTAGCCGGGCATGGTGGTGACGCCTGTAATCCCAGCTACTTGGGAGGCTGAGGCAGGAGAATCTCTTGAACCTGGGAGGCGGAGGTTGCAGTGAGCCATGATTGTGCCACTGTACGCCAGCCTGGGCAACAGAGTGAGACTCCATCTCAAAAAAATAAAAATAATAAAACATTTCGTTGCACATGAGTTCACATTGTTTCCTCTCATTCCTCTCACCTATTCCCTGCCCTTCTTTGCTGACATGTAATGGCATCCTGTAACAAAGCTGACCCACTTCAGCCCACTGCAGTGCCGCAGGGGAAGATACTTTGCTTCTAGAGGAAACTCTGTCCCGGAGCCCAGAGCCTGCTTCCTCAAGGATTTTGGATCCTTCTGTTCTAATACTTTTTTTCAGGCAAATAATGTGGGAAAGAGCAGAGCAAGAAACGTATCTGACCTGAGAGCAAAATTATTCGCTAGAATGTATTTCAAAGTTTTCTGAATTAAATCAATAGCTTTCTCTTTCTTCAAGATTCTTATCTCTCAGTGCTTTATAATATGTCTAAGCCTGGCGAAATGTAATAAAGCGTAACAGGGTGGGATGTGTTGAATGAATCTTTGTGGAGCATGTCACGGTCCCCTTCCCATCTCATTTTGGTTGTGTGTCTAGAGATTGCTGTACCACGTGGCTCCATTGAGGTAGTGCTTAGGGCAGGAACTCTGGAAGGGGATTGCTTGAGACTTGGCCATGAACAGCCAAACAGAAGTGATATGGCCCCACCCTTGGTAGCCTTGAGGTGTCAGGAGCTTTCATGGGAACTCCTGAAGCTTGAGGGAAGCGGTTAATGCTTTCCTCCTGGCAATGTTAATTCTACCAGGGAGATTTGGGGGCAAAGGAGCTAGTAGCGTGGGATACAAGTGAGCCAGCCGGCAGGTCTGTGGCACAGTTGCAAACATCCCTAAGTGAAATCAGCTGATAGACTGATGGGGGCGGGTGCACAGCATCTGTCTGCAATTTTCCTGATGCGATTATACACTTCTCCCAAGTGACTGCCATTTCTGTGTGTAGTAAATTTCTCAAACCCAATCCAAATACTTTATTATTATAGTGTATATATTATGTATCATTATAGCACAGATGTATTATTTTTTATTCCAAGCATATTATAATATAACAAAATTTCCAGAAAAATCTGTACAGTTTGATGCAGATGAGGGAATGCAGATGGATTGGCTCATCTTTATGCAGAGTCTAAAATTGTTATCTCAGCCTCGATTACACCACTTCCTCTTGGTTATCTGAAAATTGCCCAGGAATAGATTTGCTGATTTTCTTTTCATTTATCCCCATTATGTGAGCTCACTTTCTTATAGTTTAGAGACAGAGGGTACAAAATAAGAAGCCAAGATTACCCTTTGCAAAGAAATATGAGTTTGTAATATTTTGAAATTGGATAGTTTTGTGAGAAAGAAGGCAACAAAACAGAATATTTTGAGGGGAAAAAACCTTATTCTGTTATTCATTTTCTCAATGTCTCAGCTCCGTTCCATTGGGGTATAATAAACTTTTACTATTCAGCGTGGTGAGGGGCTTTAGTTAGGAAGTTGGCAGAGGGTCTAGGGCTGTATCATTCAATCCAGCAGCCACGAGCCATCTGAGGCTATTGAGTAATTAAAAGCGATCAGTCCAAATTGCTCTGTATTACAAGTATAAAGTACACCCCAAAAGTCTGCTAGCACCAAAAAGTTTCACTCAATACCTATATCTCATTCATCATTTTTCATATGATAACATATTGAAATAGTCATTTTTACTGTCTATTGGGTTAAAATATATTATTAAAATCAATTTCACCTTACATTGCTTTTTAAAAATGTGGCTACTAAAAAATATAAAATTACTGATGCGGCTTGTATTATATCTCTGTTGAACAGGGAGAGCTTTGCTCCTCAAAAGTCTGATTCCTTAATTTTGGCACAGTCTGGGGGCTTGGTAGAAATGCAGAGTCTCAGGCACCACCACAGACTCATTGGAGCAGAATCTGCATTTCAGCAAGATCTCCAGAGGATTCACACACATGTTGGAGTTTGAGAAAAACTGTTCTAGTAGAGGAAAATTTATGAAAGGCTTAAATTCTTTCACTTCCCATAAATACCTATTGGTTTCCCATGGGGAAAGTGGGAGTTCTTTGAGGACAGAAACTTTGTCTAACACTCCTTGACATCTTCAGGGTTTGGTATAGTCTTTGGCACACAGAAGATGACACCCAATAAATGTTAAATACATTAATGGACACATGGTCCTGTCTGCCACTTCATGGATGAAGACTCTCAATGGTCACATAAAGGGAAGGGTCCTGATGGGTGACCACTATCCAGTCCAAATAATTTAAAGTGATGTGTGCGTCCTTCGGATATTTGAAGCACAGAACTGTGTTTTATTTTCATATGTTAGGATACTAACTGCTTTTCCTATCTGGACTTTTAAAAGTTACCTTTTCTCCTCCTTCTCCTTCTCCTTCTCCTTCTCCTTCTCCTTCTTCTTCTTCTTCTTTTCTTCATGGGTATTTGGTTCAGGAGTGACAGAAAATGAGACCAATTGGCTGGGCCAGCTGGAGTGGGGTACACTGTCAATGAGGAGACTAAGGACTGTGGATCCTACTACAGTGTATTACCTGGAAAGTGATGCCATCAGCTTTAGGTTTTTGTTTTTACACCTCATAGGCTGCTGTGTGGCTGGACCAGATGTTAAGGAAGAGGTTGTAGTGATGCAGTGAAGAAGAAAGGGGGATATATGTTTGAGAGAGAAGGAAAGAGAGAGGGTGGGGCTTGAAGGTCTTGGACATTAATAGGAAAATGTGTGTATTACTTACAATTTGTGAAGAAGCTGAAAAGAGTTAAGAAAAAGATTTGGAGGCTGCCAATAGAATGTTCATTATCCTTCAATCAGTTTCCAAAGCTTATCAGCTACAAAGGGCCTGTGGTCAGCCTTTGCCTCCATGCTTTCCTCCCTGCTGCCCGCAAGAATCCCCAGTGTGGTGAGTGGGACCATCAGAATCTCTGTTACCCCCTCTGCCAATGCATGAATCCCCATACCTTTTTGGTGAAAACTAAGCAAATCCATCCCATCACACAAAGACATCACAGCTTCTTGTGCTCCTTGCCATCTGGAGGTAATGAAGGTCACGTGTCAGGTTTTGGGGAAAAGGCAGACTGCAAAGTTCTGGGAAGGACAGGGTCTGGGGCCACTTCCTGCCACTGGAAGGTGGGTAGGGCTGAAGATGAACAGTTTCTGGCGAAGGTAAATGGTTTGGAAATGATAATCTGGTCAGTTTCTTATTCCGGTGGTATATGGGTCAGAAAGATCATAGCTTAAGAGTTTGTAAAAGACAGCTTGGGTGCAGACAAACCATGCTCAACTGGGAAGGAATTGTGTCCCAGCAAGAGAAAGCCAGCTCACACTTGGTTGTTCTGAAGCCGATCATTAGCCGTGATTACCTGCACTTTCTATTTTCTTCTGCTACCACCCAACTTTGGACCACTTTTCTGCTTATTAGCACTTGCATCTGAATATTGGAAAAGGACAAAAGAGAGATGAAGAAGCTCCATGTAACGTTGCTTCCTGTTAGCAGCTTGATTAAAAGAATACTGAAGGAACCAATAGAATTAAAGCAGATTGAAACCATTGGCTAAAACGTTTGACTTTCATCTACCCTATTTCACACTGCCATTGATAATCATTAAATTTAGTGCAGCAAAGACTTAAGAGAGCCTTGCTTTATGAGTAGAGAACAGAGATTTCAAAAGATTTTAATTGTCCCAAATCCATTCAATCAGTAAAAGGCAGAACCAGATCTCAAACCAAAGTCTTCCAATTCATGATTTACATGGTACTTGTTTCCTCACTATATCATATTTTGTCTCAATAAGATTCATTTTGGCCTTCCTCTTAAATGTATACAGGCAAAAGAATACATAATGAAATGAAACGAATATTGGATTTTGATTCAGAACACCTAAGATTTTCCCTTGCTTTCTCTCTTTTCTTGCCTTATAAGCAAGAGAGTGATAATTCCTGCCTTGCCTACTTCACAGATTTACTCGCAATACCGAAGGAATAATACAGGTGAAAAGGCCCGAAGGAATAATACAGGTGAAAACGCCTTCTCTGCTGCAAGGTGCTATAAAAATGCCATGAATGTGTTTACATACAATCCCACACATTTGAACAGAGCTAGTCAGAATTATTTGTTACTATGTCATATATCTACCAGTTGTAATAACATGGCATGAATTTAAAGGATTCTTTTTATTTTGCGGTATTGAGGAAATTCTAAGAAATTAGAAAGGTATCAGTAATAACTGATACAGCTTTTGAAGAGAAGAAAATACTTTATTATTTGCAGGTGTTAGGATTATCTTCCTGGAAACTTTAAGAGAATCAACAGAAAACAATAAAAAAATAAGGGGTATAAGAAAGTTCCATAATTTGAAATTTCAATAAAAGTTTTTTTTTTCTTATCTTGGAAAACATGAAAAAGAACACATACATACAACAGAAAACAAAAAGACACATTTCTATTTCTGCAAAATGAGGAGACAAGTTTCCAGGTACCTAAAGACTGTTAAAAGCTGTCAAGTTCTTGCACAATCTTGTTGGAAGAAACAGAGAGAGATGTGGAAAATGGAGAGGTTATGAGCAGGGGTGATAGGATTTTATGCCCAACAAAAATATTTTTCAAAACTGAGGATAAAATGAGTTCACTGTCAGACAAACAAGACGTGCATATGTTCACTGCCAGCAGATTCATATCAGAAGAAACACTAAAAGGTGAGTTTCAGGCAGGAGGAAAATGAAACCTGATGAAAGTTTGTAGATGCAGCAAGGAGTGAGGAGTAATTAAAAGGGTAAATATGTGGTTTAAATCAATATTGACTTTATTACACAATAAATGTAAATGTGTTATGGATTTTAGGATATGTAGTGGAAACTAAAATATAGTAGATTATATTACACTATAATAAATCAAAGAAGTACCTTGTAATCTCTAAGGTAACTGCTGAAAAAGAATAGAAGGATATATAACTTAAGCTAATAGAGGAGAAAAAAGAAACAATGGGAAGAAAACAATCAATCCAAATGAAGGTCAGATGGGAAAAAGAATTGATCATATGTTAGGACAAACGGAGAGCAAATAGTAAATTGATAGCATTATGCCAATATAAATCATTAATTATATCAAATGGAAATTGACTAAATGCTTCAATTAAAATAAAACAGTGCTAGACTAAATAAAATACAATATACAACTATATGGTGCTTCAAAAGACAAATACTTGTAAAGATATAGAAACACTGAAAGTAAAGTGATGAAAAATATATGTATTTTAAATACTAACCAAAAGAAAGCCAGAAAAGCTATATTTATACACACAAAGGAGACATTAAGGCAACGCCTTAGGAGAAGTGGAGAGATATCTTATAATGATAAAAAGTTCAGTTAAGCAGGGAAATATAATAATTCTAAATCTGCATGTAGTGAATAACATAGCCTAAAAATAAAGAAAGAATTGACAACATTATAATATGGAATAGACAAATCCACAATCATCTTTGGAGATATTAATATACCCCTCTCAATAATTCACAAAACAAGCAGATATAATATTGGTAAGAATATAGACAATATGACTAACAAACTTGACCTAATTGTTGTATATGGAACATTGTACCCAACAACATTCTTTGATCATAACAACTTTATTCATAATGGCCCTAAACTGGAAAGAACTCAAATGTCTATCAACAGGTGAGAGAATAAACAAATGGTGGCATATTCACTGCTATGTGGTACTCTGGAATACAACTCAGTGATTAAAAGAAATTATTGATGCATCCAACAACATAGATAGCTCTCAAAAGTATTATGCTAAGTTAAAGAAGCCAAGCAGAAAAGTTATATACTGTATGCTTTTTTGGTTTTGTTTTGTGTTTTTTTTGAGATGGAGTTTTGTTCTTGTCACCCAGCCTGGAGTGCAGTGGTGCGTGGCTCACTGCAACCTCCGCCTCCTGAGTTCAAGCGATTCTCCTGCCTCAGCCTCCTGAGTAGCTGGGATTACAGGTGTGCACCACTATGCCCGGCTAATTTTTGTATTTTTTTTTTTTTGAGGCGGTCTGTCTCAGCTAAGCCCAGGCTGGAGTGCAGTGGCCGGATCTCAGCTCACTGCAAGCTCCACGCCTCCCAGGTTCCGCCATTCTCTGCCTCAGCCTCCCGAGTAGCTGGGACTACGGCCCCGCCACCTCGCCCGGCTAGTTTTGTATTTTTTTTAGTAGAGACGGGGTTTCACCGTGTCAGCCAGGATGGTCTCGATCTCCTGACCTCGTGATCCGCCCGTCTCGGCCTCCCAAAGTGCTGGGATTACAGGCTTGAGCCACCGCGCCCGGCCAATTTTTGTATTTTTTTAGTTAAGACGAGGTTTTGCCATGTTGGCCAGGCTGGTCTTGAAATCCTGACCTCAGGTGATCTGCCCACCTCAGCCTCCCAAAGTGCTGGGATTACAGGTGTGAGCCATCACTACCCACACTGTATGATTTAATTATTATGACATTCCAGAAAAGAAAGCACTATGGTGATAAAAAGCACATTGGTGGTTGCCAGAGGCTAGGGGTGGGGTGAAGGGATTGCCTGCAAAGTGAAATGAGGGGAATATTGGAGATGATAATAATAACTTTATTTGGTTTTACGACACTGTATACATGTGTCAAAGTTTATTGACTTGTAACACTAAAATTGGTAAAATTTATTTTGTGTAAATTATATCACAATAAAACTAATAAAAAAGATAGAAACATCTTTTAATATTGATACAGAAACATCTCCAAGATATATTGGTAAATGAAAAATGCACAGTGCATAAAATGTGCATAGTATATACCTTTTTTTGGAAAACATAGTAGCGTGTGTCTTATATACACAAATTTTTCTCATTTTAATTTTTTTTTTCTCAGAATCTTTCCACTTCCTTTTCCACTGCTGTTTCCTGTCTCCTTCCTTCCTCATCCTGTTTTCCTTCTATCAGGTCCATATACACTCTCTTCTAGGATTGCTGGACTTCATGTTAGCTGCATGATTCCACCTTGAAATCAAACCTGCTCTCCTGGCCATTTCTTCTGCCCCTTAATTCCACTGTCTAATTCTTCAACTCCAAGAAGCCCCATCAGATCATACCTTTGCATAATGTTTTTTATGTTTTGTTTTGTTTTGTTTTTTTGTGGTGCTTCCATAGCATACAAGATTGCTCCCAAACCCTTAGTATGCCCCAGAAAGGGCTGCAGAAGCAGACACAAACTTAGTTTTTGTACCTTCATTCCTTCTCTTGCCTTCCAAATGGCCTGTGCTTTAGTCACATTAAACTACTTCACTTTTCCTTGGATATTATGCACTTTATGACCTCAGTTGTTTGCAAATAGATCTACTTAAGCCATTTCTACTACCTTTCTTTTTTCTTTTCTTTACTTGGCAAACACTTAAACTGGACAGAGCAGATCAAATGTTACCTTTTCTGTGAAAATTCATTTTTTTACTCTTCCTCTCCTTTGGTGCCTTACTTAGTATTTGAAAATACTTTGCCTTTGTGAAATTGACATATGATTATTATTCTCTAAAAAAGCAAACATTCCAGATAGGGATAAAGATGACCTAAAAATCACCTAGATTACCTCTACTTGCAGCTGTCTCTATATATAGATACCTTTTGATAAATTTTACAGCTACATACAAACAGGATCCTTCTGTGATGTACTCTATCCTCTGTTTTTTTTTCCAGTCACCATTATATCACAGATATCTTTTTGTGTTGACAGAAAAAAACTTATGTGTCATTTTTAATGGCTGCATAGCATTCTGTTTTGCATATTGTTTCCTGAACTACTTTCCTATGAATGTGTTTTTAAGTCATTTGCAGTTGTTTGCGTTAGTGTAAATGATGTCACAATGATTATTCCACTGTGTTTGAAAATATCCTGATGAATGTCCCTGATCACATTGGATTGTAATTATCTGTGTGCCTGTCTTTCTTACCAGACTGTTACTAGCTTCCTGAGGGCAAAAAACCCGTTATTTATCTTGTAATCTACAGAACCCTGCAGAGTGCCAGTAGGAGCTTAATATACATTGTTGAAAGAAAGAAGAAGTAAATGAATGGATGTTTATATAGTTGGGTACACATGTTTATCATCATACTTGTCTTCAACTTTTACTCAACTTTTCATTGGCCTAAAGGCCGGATATCTCTTAGGCATTATTCAATCCCCTACTTGTTCCTAATCTCTCTTTACAGATGTCATTACCACTATAAATTCAATATGTAGCTTTAAGAATTAAAATCTGTCCAAACCATGACTCCCCCATAGACTATGGTGGTCTCTGAAACATATTTTATTAATTGCAGGAAAAAAATGCAAATATCTGGGACTTTTTGCCTGACACTAAGGATATATGAGTTACTAAGACTGAGATTGTCAATTACAAGAAAAAATCACATGGTATGTGTGATGCATACTATTTACGGCTGTCGTCCATTATGAGTTCTCTGGAGTACCATTTTCTGCTACAACTGAATGGTCTTGTAAGTTTAACTTACCAACATGACTGCAAAATTGTCTTAAATCACAGAGGGGAAGAGAGGAAAGCCAACTAGAACTGGCTAAAATACTGCTTATGTCTTCATGAGAATCCATCATTTTCCCCGTTTGCTTCTTCAGGATACTAGAACAGCCTGCAAGGTCTTGTGGTGTATTACAATACAGCAGATTATCAACTTGACTCTCCAATGGAAAGAAACACATTGTTGATGGCTCTCTGTTAGAGCTTGCATTTGGTTTATTGATTAATGTACTGCGTTGTACTGGGTATATCAGGCAATGGAAGCCAACTGGCCCAGACAATGGAAGTGTTTTGTTAGTGTAAAAAATTTACAAGAGCTTAAGCAATTTTTTATTTCTTCTTGCTGGGCTGAAAGCACTTACCATTGTTGTCCAATATGCTGCAAATGAACATAGTTCAAAAATCACAAAGAGAGTGATATGGAGTTATAGAACTGAAAATAGGATACTGATTGGGTACAAATTCATCAAGCCTCTTTATTTCAAAACAAGCTTTTTGTTGGCATGCCAACACAGCTTGCTTTGGAAAAAGCAAAAGCAACTGTGAGCGAATGATATAGTAGGAAAGTTGACCTCCAGTTAATTTCAGTTGTGCCCAGCTAGCTAACTGTACATCTCCTTCTTTCCAACATTTTTTTCAGAAAGTTTCAGTTAGTGAGTCATTAGTGCTATGTACAGAACACCTAATCTGCTATGGACTGAATATGTATGTCCTCCCAAAATTTCTTTGTTGAAATCCTAATTCCCAAAGTGATGGTGTTAGAAGGTGAAGCCTTTGGAAGTTGATTAGGTCATGAGGGTGGTGCCCTCACAAATGGGATTAGTACTTTAAGAAAAGAGTCTTGAGGGAATTCAGTTGTCCCTTCCACATGTGAAGACACAGTAAAAAGAAGGTCATCTAAGAAACAGAAGGCGGACCCTCACCAGACACAGAATTTGCTGGCACCTTAATCATGGATTTCTCGGCCTCCAGAACTGTGAAAAAGAAATTTCTGTTGTTTATAAGCCACCTAGTCTATGGTATTCTGCTATGGAAGCCCGGAAAAAGTAGGACAAATCCATTGCTCAGTTTTTTCAGAAACTTACATAACTCATCTCATGTTAAAAATGGTGAGGCTGGAATTTGAACCCTGGAAATACGGCTCCTAAAGTTGTTCTCTAATTCACTATGCTGTACTGTCTCTGATTGGGTAAACGTGTCATCTACAATAATTGCAGAATTAATTTTATAAAGCAGTCTTTGGCATATATTGCTTCAGATGAAAATTTATCAACTCCCTTTTTCTTGAGATAGTGGTTCTCAATTGTTCTTTTCTAAAACACACAGTCAAATATCATTCTCCCTACAACTATATCACTCTCTTCTCCACAATCTAGAAAGCACACATGAATGCATGTTATATATAACTTTAAATCTGATCTTACATTGAATTTGACAGGGTGTAGCAAAAACTTGAGTACAGTGGCCTAACCAAATAGTGGTTTACTGTTCTCAAATATCCAGAAGTAATGAAGAAGCTGGTGAAAATGTGGTATAGCTGCTTAAGGAATTTGGTAGGAACCCTGGCTCCCTCTACTTTTATGGTTGCCATCTTTAGCATGTGACTTTGATTCTCAAGTTGGCTTTCTCATCTGAAGGTATCACATCTATGTGCAAAAATGGAGGAAGAAGAAGGGCAAAGGACAAGACACAAAAACCAAGTAGACATTTACCAGATGAAACTGTCCCCTTTAATTAGTTTTCCAAAAAGACTCACAATCTAGTAACATTTAAATCTCACTGAACACAACTGTGTCATATGGCCACTCCTACCTACAAAAGGATCCATGAAGCTAGTATTTTAATATGGGCAAATTCCTTCCCCTTCAAAAATCAGGGCTCTGGTAATAAGAAAGAAAGGGAGAAAGGCAGGTGACTGGCAGTTTGTGCCATGTATGTAATATCATAAGCAAACACTGGCACTTTTATTGGTAACTGATGACTCTGCAATATACTCTGTTACTTATCACAGGATATCAGTGAGACACTGACTCTATGGTTGAGAGTGTCTGATCTACAGGATGAATTCCAAATCCCTAAACAAAATATATAAGAAAGTATCTTACCAGTCTAATACTAGCCTACTTTTTAAAATTTATGTTCCACCTTCTCTAGCCCTTTGCTTAAGTCACGCGTAACTTGTCTTCATTTTTTAATTCACCGACCTTTGCGCCACTGGTTTTGGCATATGTCCCTTTCTTTGTTCAGAAGACCCTCCTCACCGTCTCCAGCTGGTAAATAATACTTATTCTGCAAGACCCAGTGTGAATACCATCACATCTCTGGAAATGGCCTTAACTCTCTCAGTCATATCGATTTTGGTGTTTTGTATACACCTCCATTAGCTCACTTGTAATTATTTTCTTTCATATTTGTCACTACTGACATACGCTATGGAGTCTTAGAGAACAAGGACTATGATTTATTCAACTTTTTCTACCCAGTGCTCCTGCAGTTCTTGGAATATGCTCAAGACATCTGCTTAAGGGAAAATATAGCTGAGTGTCACCTCCAGTGTATAGGTGACCTACAAGGAGCTGAAGTAACCTGTTTTCACCATAGTCAGTAAAAATGCACTGATCTACACCCCTTAAATCTAGACCTCAGTGGATTAATGGCTGTCAGCAGAAATATGGAAGAGACAGATAGTGTTGAGGTTTTTTTTTGGTCTTAGTTGATGATAATAACATAATTCAGTAACTTAAAGGTGTTTTCTTTATATCTTCCATTGCCTATTCTTTAGCTCTGTTATCAAGAGATATTCGATTTTTTCTTTCTTTGTGCACAATTTGAGACACAGTTTGTATCCTCAAAAAGGCTACTGTTTTTTAGATTCTATATATGAGTAAGATCATATCATGTTTGTCTTTCTGTGTGTGTCTTATTTCACCTAACACAGTGTCCTCTAGGCTCATCCATGTTGCTGAAAATGACAGAATTTCATTTTGTTTTATGGTTGAATAGTATTCCATTTTATCTGTGTGTGTGTGTGTATATGTATGTATATATGTATACACACACATATATATAGTCACATACACATACAATGATATATGTGTGTGTGTATATATATTTTATATATGTTCAGGAGTTACCTGAACATTCCCAACCACAAATTTAGATCCCCATATAATCACATGGCCACTTTAGAGACAGAATATCAACTCTAAGTGACATAGTGTCTGACACATTGTAGGCACCCAATAAATACTGACTGACACCAGAGTAGAACTGACTGACACCAGAGTATATATATTTTACACACACACACACACACACACACATATTCATCTGTAGTTGGACATTTAGGTAGAGTCCAGATCTTGTCTGTTGTGAATAACACAGAAATTCAGTAAACATGATCAAGGTGCCTGCAATAAACATGAGAGTGCAGATATCTTTCAAAATGCTGATTTTATTTACTTTGGATATATACACAGTAGTGGTATTGCTGAATCATACGATAGTTCTATTTTTAATTTTTTGAGGGACCTCCATAATGAGTAGAATAGTGATTACCAGGAGCTGGGCACAGGTAGTGGCAAGGGAGAAACAGGGGAAGATGGTCAATATGTACAAAATTACAGTTAGGAAGAATAAATTCTGGTTTTCTGTTACACAATAGGATGACTAGAGCAAATAATAATGTAATGCACATTTCAAGATAGCTAAAAAAGAATGTTTTGAATATTATCACTTCAAAGAAATGATAACTATTTAAAATAATGAATATGGTAATAACACAGATTTGGTCATTATACAATGTATACATACACTGAAACATCACGTTATATCCCATAAACATAAATATGTCTATTGATTGTATGTCAATTATAAATAAATTAATAAAAATGTTACTGTTTAAGGAAATAAAAGACCTTTGAACTTAAAGTGATTTGAATAATATGGAAATAATTTACTAGCTTATTAACTTTTAAGTTGTTCAGTGGCTGGTGTATTTATACTTAGCAAATACTTAGTACTTGTCATTAGAGGAAGTTTAGGAGCAATGGGAATTGGATGAGAATACAAAAGGAAAAATTAGTCATAAAAAAACCACAAAATTGAACAAAGGGTTAGAGTAGACATGGTGAGTTCTTGATGATGCTACAACCTTACCCTTTCTTCCCTGAGTATATGGAAGACAGACATCACTAAATCAATCAAAACACATTTTTCACCTGAGCCCAGACATGGCTTTAGAATGCATTTCAGCGTACAATACTCCAGTTATCTTCTATAAATAAAGGAGGGAAGACATTCCTATCTTTCCCTCATCAGTGCATTCTCCATAAAGACTATTCATGTCAATACACTACCTGTAACTGGGTGGAGAATGTTTTCCTGACTCCCTTTGCAAAGTGAAGCAAGCATTGTGACTCCAAGATTGAGCTTCCACGTATTTAACTCTTCTGTCAAATCTCTCTCAAGGATTGGGTTCAGTGTCTTACAATCATGGAGTTCCAAAGACACTGCTTCTGTTACTTGCTTTCTATTTCTGCTAAGGAATGAGAGGGATCATCCCACCCACAGACTTTACAAATGAGGAGGGAGATAGCTAACACGTACTGAATGGCAGTCAATATAGTGAGTGCTTTATATTTACATCTTTTTGTGTTTTATAACAACCACATAAGGTCAGTATTATGTCCCCATTTTATAGATAGGAGACAGTGTCAAAGAAATTAATTCATTTGCCTGAGATCCCAGAGGTGGTGAGGGATGAAGATAATATTTAATCTCAGATCTGTGACATCTGGCATCATGCTATTGAACTCTGGAGAGTTAGTTGTTTTTTTGTGATCTTGATAAAATCTGCTTCTTGGGTTCTTTTCATACCACCAAGTAGTTACATTTTTGATGACAGCCTTGAGCTGTACCTTCCTACTTTCTTGAGTCTTGCAGACCACAGAGGCAGATGGAAAATGGGTAAACGTAGATCAGATATGTGTTAGAAACAATCAATCTATTTAAAACCTCATGCCAATCAGGTGAAAATCTGGTCCCCTGGAGACCATCTTGATGGAAATGGAAAGCAAATTTGGGTTTAATCTTCTTATGTCCCTTTTTCTGCAGGACATCGTCCATATCAGGTGATCACCGCTCGAGTTCATCCAGGAGAGAGCAATGCCAGTTGGGTGATGAAGGGCACCTTGGAGTTCCTGGTCAGCAGTGACCCTGTGGCTAGGCTCTTGAGGGAAAACTTCATCTTCAAGATCATACCCATGCTCAACCCAGACGGTGTCATCAACGGCAAGTATGTCAGGCACCTGGCTTAGCCCAGCTGCATTTATGCTACCATAGTAACACTGTCATTTCACCAAGTGGGCGTGATTGGAGAGGCCTCGGTACTCTGCCAGGAATAAACTCTTGGTTTTCCGTTTTCTGGTACAAATAACAGCATACTTTCCATACACACTGATGTCAGTCTCATGGTTTCTCTGAATAGAAAAGTATAGAATTGAGACCTAGGCAGGAGGATCGCTTGAGACCAGTAGTGCAAGACCAGTCTGGGCAACACAGTGAGACCCGGTCTCTTCAAAATAAATAAGTTAAAAAAATAGGAAGCTATAGAATCATAGGCAATTAATAGCAGAGGAAAAATCTAGTTTAACATTTTTCTTTTAAAAAGGAGGAAACTGGTGTCCAGGGTAATTAAATGATTTGTCCGAATCACATGGTGGGTTAATGACAAAGTCAGGGCTCAAACTGTGATTTCTTCAGAGTAAGACCAATGCTTTTATTTACTTATTAATATTTACTACAGGGAAATCTTTATTCTCAGTCAGATATAATAGGATACAGTTATAATAATGGTGTCTCTCTAGCTAAATAAAATGTTGGCTGAAAAATAGAAGGTTGAGGTCATTCTTCTCTTTACCTAGCCCTTACAGACTCTTCGAAATATATGATGGGAAAGATGGTTTCCATGCCTAGTGAGCTCCGTCGAAATGGGCCACATTCTCAGAGTTTGTGAGCTGAGGCCCAGACATCAGATGAGGCACCCAAAGTCACACAGGTGGTGCATGAGGGTGACAGGATTAACATCCACAAAGACGTCTTTCAAACTTTGTGGGCAAACGATAAAGCCCCTTGCCATGGTAATAGATGATTCTTTTTACTATAGGAATGGACATTATATGCTATAAAAAAAAGAGAATACAAGATAAACTGAAAATATTGAAGGAAAAAAATTCAAAATCTACAAATGGAAAATGTATTTTTAATAAAAAAATTAGTATCAAAGAAGCAAAAAAGAATTTAGACAACTATAAAATATAGCAATATTAAAATTGTTAAATGAAAGAGATAAAATGAGAATTACAAAGAAATACTAAACAAAACCAAAAACTTCAAAGAGATAAAATGAAAATGACTGAAATAAGAATGATGTAAGAAAAATGAAATAATTCATTTTTTAAGAAAAAATTTAAGTGTTCAACAGCCGAGAATAGACTAGCTTCAAAAGATAAGCACCAAAGATAGATAAATTAAAAAGGTTAAAACTATGAAGATGATAAATTACAAAAAGATGAAAAGCATAAATTCCAAATGATGAAATATGTTAAACTGTGCTAAAGGAAAGCAAATAAAAACTACAGATCATAAAAATAATATTTCAGTACACACACACACACACACAGAGATAAGACACCTATGTGTTCTTCACAGGTGAGCTCCTCCCAGCTTAGCAGTTGCCGGATTTCATTTTGTTTAATTTTTTTATGGTGATTATTTGAGGGCAGAGAATGTTGGGCAGAGAGCAGGGTTTCTTCTCTTTCTCTGTGGTGACTGATTGGCCTTTAAGCACATGGGAAAATGGGAGGCCAAGTCTTTCACTAAGAAACTCGATCAGACCTTGGAAAGCAATTAGCCTTCTGAGCTCTCAAGCTTGAAAGGCCCCAAAGCAGTGTTCGCTCCTGGTCAAACAGAACTCAGCCGGCTCTTGCTCTGTGCTCCTTTAACGGCAGAGAACAGCTCTGGGACATCAGTGAATGGCTCCTCCCTGCTTGAGCAGCCAAGGATTTTACTAGCAAGCTTTCTCAGCCTAAATGGATGAAAAACAGTTATGCAAGGCATCTTGAGGGACATGATCCCATTTTGACATTTTCTCATCCAAATTGGCTCTTTTCCGAAATCTTTCCTTCACTGGAATTGTCTGAGGTCCAGTAGAGAATGGAAAGAGCCCTGGATCTAGAGTCATAAGGTTCATTGGGAATTCTGGCTTTTCTCCTGCCCTAGTCAGTTTTCTCTTCTGGTAGAAGAGGAAGACAATATGCTCCCTGTTGACCATTCTGGAAAAGGTCTCAGAAGCCCAAGGCAATATTCAAGCTCAGGGATTAAGTATTGTAGTTTCTTCAATTTTAAATGCTTACACCTCCAAATCAGGGGCTTTATCCAGATCTCTGGTTTAAAGGTTAATGTGATCTCAGTCACTGAGTATCATCCTGGCCTGGACACACATTATTTCCAGCTCATAGCTGGTTGCTTTGGGTTCCCAAATGGCAGGCCAGCTTCTTCTTAGTGACACTGGCATTTATCATCATTACCATTATTTATTATGACTAAAATTACCTTTTTATTTATATAGCATCTTTCATCATGGAACTCAAGGCACTTTATAAATCACTTGGATTACCCAAACAATTTTGGCTGAAAGGGACTTGGAAATCATAGTGTTATTCTACTGAAGGAAAAATCCACAGGTCATAGCACAACATTATGAAAAAACTTGAGACTGCCTGAATATATAATGTCTCATCATAAAAGAGCTTAAAAGTCTCAGTGCCTGAGCCCTCCTTAGAACATACCTAACACATGGTTTATCTAATTTCTGCTTGAACTAGTTCTGTGATTGACATTTTACTTCAGGGCATGCCCACTCTGTTGTGTATAATTAGGTGGATTTGTGTCTTACTGTGTTTTCGTCTTTGTCCTGTGAGCTTCACCCATTTTAATCATTCCTCCCTTAGGATATCCCATGGATAAAATCTAATCCCCCTCATCCATGCCTGAACTTCCCCATGTGAAGTTCTCTCCAACCTTGAGGCGGTTCACCTAAATTTTCTGTATATGGTATTTTTTCTGATGTTCTCATCTTCGCTGATTTTCTCTGAGTATATTCTTATTAATAGGCTCCTTTTTGTGACACTGTGGTCTTTTGTCCTTTGTAATGTATTTTAACAGTTTTGGGGGAAGAGATTTTTTTTGGTTACATGGATAAGTTATTTTAGTGGTAATTTCTGGGATTTTGGTGCACCCATCACCCGAGCAGTGTACATTGTATCCAATATGTAGTCTTTTATCCCTCACCCCCAACCCTTCCACGACAAGTCTCCAAAGTCCAGTATATCATTCTCATGCCTTTGCGTCGTCATAGCTTAGCTCCCACTTACAAATGAAAGCATACGATATTTGGTTTTCCATTCCTGAGTTACTTCACTTAGAATAATAGTCTCCAACTCCATCGAAGTTACTGCAAAGGCCATTATTTCATTCCATTTTATTCCATGGTGATATAGATATATATATACACACACACACATATATGTATATATACACACACACACATATATATATATATCACATTTTCTTTATCCACTCATTGGTTGATGGCACTTAGGTTGGTTCCATATCTCTGCAATTGTGAATTGTGCTGCTGTAAACATGCATGTTCAAGTGTCTTTTTCATATAATGACTTCTTTTCCTTTGGGTAGATATCCAGTAGTGGAATTATTGGATCGAATGATAGTTCTACCTTTAGTTCTTTAAGGAATCTCCATACTGTTTTTTCATAGTGGTTGTACGAGTTTACATTCCCATCAGCAGTGTAAAAGTGGTCTCTTTGCACCACATCCACGCTAACATCTATTACATTTTGAATTTTTAATTATGGTAATTGTTGCAGGAGTAAGGTGGTATCTCATTGTGGTTTTAATTTGCATTTCCCTGATAGTTAGTGATGCTGAGCGTCTTTTTTCATATGTTTCTTGGCTACTTGTATAATCTTTTGAGAACTTTCTCTTCATGTCCTTTGCCCACTTTTTGATGGGAGTTTTTTTCTTGCTATTTTTTTCTTGCTATTTTGTTTGAGTTCCTTGTAGATTTTGGATATTAGTTCTTTGTTGGATGCATATTTTGCAAGGATTTTTCTCCCACTCTGGGTTGTCTGTTTACTCTGCTGATTATTTCTTTTGCTGTGCAGGAGCTTTTTAGTTTAATTAGGTCTCATCTATTTTGTTGTTGTTACATTTGCTTTTTTGGGTTCCTAGTCATGAATTCTTTGCCTAAGCCAGTGCCAAAAGAGTTTTTACAATATTATCTTCTGGAATTTTTATGGTTTTAGGTCTTAGATTTAAGTCTTTGATCCATCTTGAGTTGATTTTTGTATAAGGTGAGAGATGAGGATCTAGTTTCATTCTTATACATGTGGCTTGCCAATTACCCCAGCACCATTTATTGAATAGCATGTCCTTTTCCCACTTTATGCTTTTGTGTGCTTTGTCAAATATCACTTGGTTGTTAAGTATTGGCTTTATTTCTGGGTTTTCTATTTTGTTCCATTGGTCTACATGCCTATTTTTATGCTAGCACCATGCTGTTTTGGTAACTATAGCCTTATAGTATAATTGAAGTCAGGTAAAAAGATGCCTCCAGATTTTTTCTTTTTTCTTAGTACTGCTTCGGTTATGCGGGCTCTTTTTTTTGTTTATTTGTTTCATATGAATTTTAGGATTGTTTTTTCTAGTTCTTTGAAGAATGATGATGGTATTTTAATGGGAATTACATTTACTCTGTAGACTGCTTTCAGCAGCATAGTTATTTTCACAATATTGACTCTATCTATCCATGAGCATGGGGTGTGTTTCCATTTGTCTGTGTCACCTATGATTTTTTTTTTTTCCAGAAGTGTTTTGTTTTCCTAGTAGAGGTATTTTACCTCCTTGGTTAAGTGTATTTCTAGGTTATTTATTTATTTATTTTTAGAGCTGTTGCAAAAGTGACTGAGTTCTTGATTTGATTCTCAGCTCGGTTGCTGTTGGTGTATAGCAGTGCTACTGATTTGTGTATATTGATTTTGTATCCTGAAACTTTACTGAATTCATTTATTAGATGTGAGAGCTTTTTGGATGAGTCTTTAGGGTTTTCTAGGTGTACAATCGTACCATTGGCAAACAGTGACAGTTTGACTTCCTATTTACTGATTTGGATGCCCTTTATTTCTTGTCTGATTGCTGTGGCTGGGACTTCCAGTACTATGTTCAATAGATGTGATTAATGTGGACATTCTTAGTAGGCTTCTTAAAGGTGAAAAAACTGTCCTGTGTGTTGTCTGATCAGCAAAGAGGCAATCCTTGCATAAAGATTAGAGAAGCAAAACCTGAACTTGGCACTTAACCTACAAAGCTTTACTTCTCTCTCACAAATAAAAGTGGACCTTATGGAGCTTGCAATAATGAGTAAAAGTAGACCAGTTTCCTTTTGTGGTGATGGTGATGGAGCTTCTGAGAGTGGCTGATAGCTTTTGGTAAGAGTGGCCAGTGAAATAAAGGCATGATTTCCCAGCCAAATTTAGGGAGTCCTGCCAAGCCAAGGATCTCTTAGCAACTTGTCTGAAGAGGAAACAGAAAATACAAATATGGAAGGTTATGTTAATT
Organism: Papio anubis; assembly: GCF_008728515.1. Lineage (NCBI taxonomy): Eukaryota > Metazoa > Chordata > Mammalia > Primates > Cercopithecidae > Papio > Papio anubis. Next base: position 102,684,626 of record NC_044982.1, on the reverse strand, counting down.
TCAAAAACAAACAAACATTTTGTCATCTTTCTGGCCTGGAAGTTTGTGTTGAATTGGGCTGAATTCTAAGTAAATCAGGAGGACTGATCCAACGGTTCCTTGACACTTAAAAATCTTCCCAAGGTGGGGTAAAAATAGAATGGGTGGTCAACAGATTTTGTTAGAGCAGAAGTGATAATTGGTGGTTGGATTAGAGTGGTAAGTGGGGTGAAGACAGGTGATTCCTGAACTGCGTCAAAGGTAGACATGATATATAACGAGCACGGGGTGAGGGAGAAGAAATTCAAGCATGATTCCCAATCTTTTTATCTTGGTTGTTGGGCAGTAGTGACAAAATAATTTTTATAAAGTCAATACACAGTCTAACATTTTATTTACAGGAGAACCAGGGCATATTGATTCTTAGCGTATATACAACTCTAAAAACTTGATTATCTTTTTTCAAGACCATTGTGGAACAGAAGCAAACAGCAATAAAGAGCAAAGACTCTACTATAAGTAAATACACCAAGGTATTAAAACATAATAGCTGAATGCACTAGAGGAAACAAATCAAACTATAAAAGTCAGATAAAAAATCTTGACCATTTTAACAATCTGGGACCATTTAAAGTTAGTGCCAGTAGTGTTTACTCCACTGTGGGTTGTGAAGACTTTACAATAAGAGCACTCACAGAATCTATCTAAAAAATTATTCAGCACCTTTTATGGACCAAGAAAAAAGCTAGTTCTTTTACATATATTGTCTTATTAGTCATCACTATAGCCCAACAAATGTAGGTCTTCTATGCAATTTCTAGATAAGAAAACTGGAGCACACAGGGGTTCAGTTTTGAGTGCAGTTTAAACAGCTGGTGTTACAGAATCAGGAATTTAAGTCTATCCTACATTACTTTGCTGTAGTTATTTAAGGGAATTAGAATGTAAGAACCTTAATATGTTCTTGCAGGGCAGATTCTTATATATTATTTAGTCCCAGTCATTCAAATGTTAAGGAAACAGACCAAAGAGGTAAATGAGTTATCCACAATTACATAGCTAGTTCAAGGTGGAATTGGTATAAGAAATCATCTAGGTAATGAAAACACACACACACACACACACACACACACACACACACACACACACCCATGCCCAATGTTATATGACTAGCTTGTGGGAGAGCTAACTTCAAATCCCTGTTTATTTTGGTCTATCAGGTCTTCCCAACCTTGGATGGAGATTAATAAATAGAGTCTCAGCCCCATCACCTGGTTGGTTCTGAAATTCGTCTTGCTGACTCAGACCTTCATATCCAGGGTGCCTGGAAGAAGCCATGGCGCAACCTTGCCCAGATTTCTGTCGCTCTTGCCTAGGATGAATGAATTGGTTCATCCTCACTTCCTAGCTTGGCTTGATCCTGGATACTCTACCTTGACTTTCCAGCTTTCTCTACTAGAGAATGCCATGTCCTTCCCTGTCACTGCCAGCTTTTGGCTGCAAACACCATGCAACTGACTGTGAATATTTATTGTCATGGGGCTTCTGTTCCATGACCCACTTTCACTCAACTCTCCAGGATCACCAGGGACTTAGACTGCCACCTCTGGGCTGGACCATGCCTTTTCCTTCCCATTTTGACCTCAGCTCTACTTTTGAATGTATTAAAGTCCTTTGATATAATAACATGCAGCAGTGGTCCTCAGACTTTTGGATTTTACAGATCTGTTGAATTTAAATAAACAGAGGAGTGATTAGTAAGTATGTCACTTTTGATTTGAACAAGTAAGAATAGAAGATACTCTCTGAAACCCCAAAGAATTGACTGGGGAAAGTTTCAGTCTCATTTGTTTCTTGGGCTGCTGCCTTTCCTACATGGGATCATGCAGATAACCCAGGAGCAAGTGATGCTGGGCCTGTAGATCACGGCAATGAGCATACCTGCCATGTTCACTATAATCCATGCTGCTGGTACCCATGAAGGCTTCTCTGTGGACAGGAAGAAGTGTGTAGTCAATGAGTATGTTAGTTATTCTCACGGTTAATCATCCTGTTCCAGGAACAGAGAAAATTCTGGAACAGGAAAAGGTGCCTGAAAAATGGGCCCTTAAGGGAAAGAAGCAATGCTCCTGAGCTTTAAACTGGGAATACTCAGGTCTAACCACGGGGTCCCTGTAGGTCACAGAGGAAAGACAGCATCTGCCCTATGGAGGAGGCCAGAGGAGACAAGTAGCCTCTTGAGAATGAGAACAGCTATACTAATAATCAGTTTTAATTTTTTTGAGTAGTTATCTGTTGCTACATAATTGACTATTTAAGGGTTAATCAGTCTTCTAGTCTTGTTTCAGCTATGCTACTGGGCTTTAAAGAAAGTGCCTGTGCCTAAGATTGGTGAAGGGGAAAAGTGGCACTAATACTTAACGAAATTCCTAAGGGAACAGTGGGAACAGTACAATGGCTAATACATTTTAAGAGTTGTACTCAGTAAAATGAGAACACTTAAGAAAATAAAATAGATTTGTTTTCTAATTATAAAAATGATACATGATACAGCAGAGATAATAGGTGTTTCAAAAATAAGACTTAATATAAGGAATTAGTACAAATCGAATACAAGGTTCATGCAAGTGGTAGAAGTCTAAGTTCAAAAGGAGATGCAAAAACAAACAACAAACAAACAAACAAGCAAAGAAAAGCCAGAAGATTAAGAGCTGCAGAGGCAGCTACCAGAACTGCAGAGGCAGCTACCGCCTGTAATAATGGAGGACGCAAATGGAAGAAGAGGAGTTACCAGAACCTAGCAGGTTGAGGGGCTCCATGAGGCTGGTGTTTGGAACTCTGCGAAGGGAGACTGATCTGGCTAGGGCTTCAGTGCACAGCAGGCACAGCCTAGAGGGTGAAGGAGTTTAGAGTGGCCTGTATCCAAATAGCAAAGAACCATTTGGTTCTTCCTGCTGCTAATGCCTTTGATGGAGTGCAGCAATGTTGGTTCTGTGGGAGCTGAAGGAGTAGGGATTGACACATTTGATGGCAGTTGCTCTGGCCTTGTAACTGGAACTGGGAAACAGAAAGGGTGTGTTTTTCTTTCTCAACTTGCCTTCCTATCTTTCTCTAGGGCTTCTCATTGGCAGAACCTACTGTCAACTGTCAAGGGCACCTGAGCACTGTAGAGTGCAGAGTTTTAGCAACAGGTGAAAATAAGTACAAAATATCTACCGGAGTGCTCAACATGCCCTAGTATGGTTCTTAGCACTGTGTCTATGTGACTTCATTGTTTTCAAAAAACAAAATGATTTTATTGTTTCCAGTGGGAAAAAATGACACATCATTATTATAAACAATTCAGTATGTATAGAAAAAGCTTAAGGAAGAAATTTAAAGGCACCTAAATTCACAACTATTGCATTGTATAATTCCAAAGGGCATCATTTACATTATAATCTATTATAATTACACAGTGCCTCTGGAATTTTGTAACATAGAGGGTCTTCCTGAGTCAAGCTGCCCAGAGAAAAACATTATTAGCAAGTTGAAGGAGATATTTTAGCCATTTGTCTATAAATTGACAGCTTTAGGTATATCAGCTAAATCTTTAAGTATGTTTCTATTTTGACTTTCATAAGATAATATTCTATTTTGATTTTCATAAGATAATATATTTGGTAGTATAATTTATAAACTAACCACATCTTCCTATGGCAAAATACAAATTAAATGATCAGTTTTAAAAATAACCATCTTTTAGTATAGATGGGGCCATAATTAATGTAAACAATTCCTCATTATAAATTGTAGAGAGATAAATATTTTGTTTATTCTTAGCGATCTTTTTCTGTTTTTTTTTTGTTGTTGTTTCAGTTTTATTTTATTATTATACTTTATGTTCTAGGTTACATGTGTACAATGTACAGGTTTATTACATATGTATACATGTACCATGTTGGTGTGCTGTACCCATTAACTCATCATTTACATTAGGTATATCTCCTAATGCTATCCCCGCCCCCCGACTCCACAACAGGCCCCAGTATGTGATGTTCCCCTTCCTGTGTCCAAGTGATCTCATTGTTCAATTCCCACCTATGAGCGAGAACATGCAGTGTTTGGTTCTCTGTTCTTGTGATAGTTTGCTGAGAATGATGATTTCCAGCTGCATCCATGTCCCTATAAAGGACACAAACTCATCCTTTTTCATGGCTGCATAATATTCTGTGGTGTATATGTGCCACATTTTCTTAATCCAGTCTGTCACTGATGGACATTTGGGTTGATTCCAAGTCTTTGCTATTGTGAATAGTGCCGCAATAAACATACGTGTGCATGTGTCTTTATAGCAGCATGATTTATAATCCTTTGGGTATATACCCAGTAATGGAATGGCTGGGTCAAATGGTATTTCTGGTTCTAGATCCTTGAGGAATTGTCACACTGTTTTCCACAATGGTTGAACTAGTTTGCAGTCCCACCAACAGTGTATAAGTGTTCCTATTTCTCCACATCCTCTCCAGCACCTGTTGTTTCCTGACTTTTTAATGATTGCCATTCTAACTGGTGTGAGATGGTATCTCATTGTGGTTTTGATTTGCATTTCTCTGATGGCCAGTGATGATGAGCATTATTTCATGTGTCTGTTGGCTGCATAAATGTCTTATTTTGAGAAGTATCTGTTCATATCCTTTGTCTACTTTTTGATAGAGTTGTTTGTTTTTTTCTTGTAAATTTGTTTCAGTTCTTTATAGGTTCTGGATATTAGCCCTTTGTCAAATGAGTAGATTGCAAAAATTTTCTTCCATTCTGTAGGTTGCCTGTTCACTCTGATGGTAGTTTCTTTAGCTGTGCAGAAGCTCTTTAGTTTAATGAGATCCCATTTGTCAATTTTGGCTTTTGTTGCCATTGGTTTTGATGTTTTAGACATAAAGTCCTTACCCATGCCTATGTCCTGAATGGTATTGCCTCAGTTTTCTTTTAGGGTTGTTATGGTTTTAGGTCTAACATTTAAGTCTCTAATCCATCTTGAATTATTTTTTGTATAAGGAGTAAGGAAGGGATCCAGTTTCAGCTTTCTACATATGGCTAGCCAGTTTTCCAAGCACCATTTATTAAATGGGAAATCCTTTCCACATTTCTTGTTTTTGTCAGGTTTGCCAAAGATCAGATGGTTGTAGATATGTGGTATTATTTCTGAAGGCTCTGTTCTGTTTCATTGGTCTATATCTCTGTTTGGTACCAGTACCATGCTGCTTTGGTTAGTGTAGCGTTGTAGTATAGTTTGAAGTCAGGTAGCGTGATGCCTCCAGCTTTGTTCTTTTGACTTAGGATTGTCTTGGAGATGCGGGCTCTTTTTTGGTTCCATATGAACTTTAAAGCAGTTTTTTCCAATTCTGTGAAGAAACTCATTGGTAGCTTGATGGGGATGGCATTGGAATCTAAAAATTACCTTGGGCAGTATGGCCATTTTCACAATATTGATTCTTCCTATCCATGAGCATGGAATGTTCTTCCATTTGTTTGTGTCCTCTTTTATTTCATTGAGCAGTGGTTTGTAGTTCTCCTTGAAGAGGTTCTTCACATCCCTTGTAAGTTGGATTCCTAGGTATTTTATTCTCTTTGAAGCAATTGTGAATGGGAGTTCATTCATGATTTGGCTCTCTGTTTGTCTGTTATTGGTGTATAAGAATGTTTGTGATTTTTGCACATTGATTTTGTATCCTGAGACTTTGCTGAAGTTGCTTATCAGCTTAAGGAGATTTTGGGCTGAGGTGATGGGGTTTTCTAAATATACAATTATGTCATCTGCAAATAGGGATAATTTGACTTCTTCTTTTCCTAATTGAATACCCTTTATTTCTTTCTCTTGCCTGATTGCCCTGGCCAGAACTTCCAATACTGTGTTGACTAGGAGTGGTGAGAGAGGGCATCCCTGTCTTGTGCCAGTTTTCAAAGGGAATGCTTCCAGTTTTTTCCCATTCAGTATGATATTGGCTGTGGGTTTGTCATAAATAGCTCTTATTATTTTGAGATATGTTCCATCAATACCGAATTAATTGAGAGTTTTTAGCATGAAGAGCTGTTGAATTTTGTCAAAGGTCTTTTCTGCATCTATTGAGGTAATCATGTGGTTTTTTTCTTTGGTTCTGTTTATATGCTGGATTATGGTTATTGATTTTTGTATGTTGAACCAGGCTTGCATCCCAGGGATGAAGCCCACTTGATCATGTTGGATAAGCTTTTTGATGTGCTGCTGGATTCGGTTTGCCAGTATTTTATTGAGGAGTTTTGCATCAATGTTCATCAGGGATATTGGTCTAAAATTCTTTTTTTGTTGTGTCTCCGCCAGGCTTTTGTATTAGGATGATGTTGGCCTCATAAAATGAGTTAGGGAGGATTCCCTCTTTTTCTATTGATTGGAATAGTTTCAGAAGGAATGGTACCAACTCCTCTTTGTACCTCTGGTAGAATTCGGCTTTGAATCTGTCTGGTCCTGGACTTTTTTTGGTTGGTAGGCTATGAATTATTGCCTCAATTTCAGAACCTGTTTTTGGTCTATTCAGGGATTCCACTTCTTCCTGGTTTAGTCTTGGGAGAGTGTATGTGTTCAGGAATTTATCCATTTCTTCTAGGTTTTCTAGTTTTTTTGAGTAGAGGTGTTTATAGTATTCTCTGATGGTAGTTTGTATTTCTGTGGGGTCCATGGTAATATTCCCTTTATCATTTTTTTATTGCATCTATTTGATTCTTCTCTCTTTTCTTCTTTATTAGTCTTGCTAATGGTCTATCAATTTTGTTGATCTTTTAAAAAAACCAGCTCCTGGACTCATTGATTTTTTGAAGGGTTTTTTAGTGTCTCTATGTTCTTCAGTTCTGCTCTGATGTTAGTTATTTCTTGCCTTCTACTAGCTTTTGAATGTGTTTGCTCTTGCTTCTCTAGTTTTTTTAATTGTGATGTTAGGGTGTCAATTTTAGATCTTTTCTGCTTTCTCTTGTGGGCATTTAGTGCTGTAAATATCCCTCTACACACTGCTTTAAATGTGTCCCAGAGATTCTGGTATGTTGTATCTTTGTTCTCACTGGTTTCAAAAAACATCTTTATTTCTGCCTTCATTTTGTTATGTACCCAGTTGTCATTCAGGAGCAGGTTGTTCAGTTTCCATGTAGACGAGCAGTTTTGATTGAGTTTCTTAGTCCTGAGTTCTAGTTTGATTGCACTATGGTCTGAGAGACAGTTTGTTATAATTTCTGTTCTTGTACATTTGCTGAGGAGTGCTTTACTTCCAACTATGTGGTCAATTTTGGAATAAGTGTGATGTGGTGCTGAGAAGAATGTATATTCTGTTGATTTGGGGTGGAGAGTTCTGTAGATGTCTATTAGGTCCACTTGGTGCAGAGTTGAGTTCAATTCCTTGATATCCTTGTTAACCTTCTGTCTTGTTGTTCTGTCTAATGTTGACATTAGGGTGTTAAAGTCTCCTATTATTATTGTATGGGAGTCTAAGTCTCTTTGTAGGTCTCTAAGGACTTGCTTTATGAATCTGGGTGCTCCTGTATTGGGTGCATATATATTTAGGATAGTTAGCTCTTCCTCAGGAATTGATCCCTTTACCATTATGTAATGGCCTCCTCTGTCTCTTTTGATCTCTGTTGGTTTAAAGTCTGTTATATCAGAGACTAGGATTGCGAATTGCAACCCCTGCCTTTTTTGTTTTCCATTTGCTTGGTAGCTCTTTCTCCATCCCTTTATTTTAAGCCTATGTGTGTCTCTGCATGTGAGATGGGTCTCCTGAATACAGCAAACTGATGGGTCTTGACTCTTTATTCAGTTTGCCAGTCTGTGTCTTTTAATTGGAGCATTTAGTCTATTTACATTTAAGGTTAATATTGTTATGTGTGAACTAGATCCTGTCATTATGATGTAGCTGGTTATTTTGCTCGTTAGTTGATGCAGTTTCTTCCTAGCATTGATGGTCTTTACATTTTGGCATATTTTTGCAATGGCTGGTACTGGTTGTTCCTTTCCATGTTTAGTGCTTCCTTCAAGATCTCTTGTAGGGCAGGCCTGGTGGTGACAAAATCTCTAAGCATTTGCTTGTCTGTAAAGGATTTTATTTCTCCTTCACTTATGAAACTTAGTTTGGCTGGATATGAAATTCCAGGTTGAAAATTCTTTGCTTTAAGAATGTTGAATATTGGCCCCCACTCTCTTCTGGCTTGTAGAGCTTCTGCCAAGAGATCTGCTGTTAGTCTGATGGGCTTCCCTTTGTGGGTAACCTGACGTTTTTCTCTGGCTGCCTTTAACATTTTTTCCGTCATTTCAACTTTGGTGAATCTGACAGTTACGTGTGTTGGAGTTGCTCTTTTCAAGGAGTATCTTTGTGGCGTTCTCTGTATTTCCTGAATTTGAATGTTGGCCTGCCTTGCTAGGTTGGGGAAATTTTTCTGGATAATATCCTGCAGAGTGTTTTCCAACTTGGTTCCATTCTCCCTGTCACTTTCAGGTATACCAATCTGACATAGATTTGGTCTTTTCAGATAATCTCATATTTCTTGTAGGCTTTGTTCATTTCTTTTTACTCTTTTTTCTCTAAACTTCTCTTCTCACTTCATTTCATTCATTTGATCTTCAATTACTGATACTCTTTCTTCCAGTTGATCGAGTCAGTTACTGATGCTTGTGCATTTGTCATATAGTTCTTGGTCATGGTTTTCATCTCTATGAGGTTGTTTATGGACTTCTCTGCATTAGGGTATTCTAGTTATCCATTTGTCAAATCTTTTTTCAAGGTTTTTAGTTTCTTTGCACTGAGTTTGTATTTCCTCCCTTAACTCTGAGAAGTTTGATCAACTGAAGCCTTCTTCTCTCAACTCGTCAAAGTCATTCTCTGTCCAGCTTTGTTCCGTTGCTGTCGAGGAGCTGTGTTCCTTTGGAGGGGGAGAGGCACTCTGATTTTTTGAATTTCCAGCTTTTCTACACTGCTTTTTCCCCATCTTTGTGGTTTTATCTACCTTTGGTCTTTGATGATGGTGACGTACAGATGGGGTTTTGGTATTGATGTCCTTTCTGTTTGTTAGTTTTCCTTCTAACAGTCAGGACCCTCAGCTGTAGGTCTGTTGGAGTTTGCTTGAGGTCCACTCCAGACCTTGTTTGCCTGGGTGTCAGCAGCAAAGGCTGCAGAAGAGCGAATTTTGCTGAACAGCAAATGTTGCTGTCTGATTGTTGCTCTGGAAGCTTCATCTCAGAGGTGTACCCGGCCGTGTGAGGTGTGAAGTGTCAGTTTGCACCTAGTAGGGGATGTCTCCCAGTTAGGCTACTTGGCGGTCAGGGACCCACTTGAGCAGGCAGTCTGTCCGTTCTCAGATCTGAACCTCTGTGCTAGGAGAATCACTACTCTCTTCAAAGCTGTCATACAGGGACATTTACATCTGCAGAGGTTTCTGCTGCTTTTTGTTTGGTGTGCCCTGTCCCCAGAGGTGGAGTCTACAGAGGCAGGTAGGCCTCCTTGAGCTGCAGTGGTCTCCACCCAGTTGGAGCTTCCCGGTTGCTTTGTTTACCTACTTACGCCTCAGCAATGGTGGGCGCCCCTCCCCAAGCCTTGCTGCCACCTTGCAGTTAGATCTCAGACTGCTGTGCTAGCAATGAGGGAGGCTCTGTGGGCATGGGACACTCCGAGCCAGGCATGGGATATAATCTCCTGGTGTGTTGTTTGCTAAGACCCTTGGTAAAGCACAGTATTGGGCTGGGAGTGACCTGATTTTCTAGGTATTGTGTGTCATGGTTTCCCTTGGCTAGGATAAGGAATTCCCTTCCCCCTTGCACTTCCCAGGTGAGACAATGCCTTGCCCTGCTTTTGCTCTCACTCGTTGGGTTGCACCCACTGTCCTGCACCAACTGTCCAACACACCCCAGCAAGATGAACCTAGTACCTCAGCTGGAAATGCAGAAATCACCCGTCTTCTGTGTCACTCGTGCTGGGAGCTGGAGGCTGGAGCTGTTCCTATTCGGCCATCTTGGGCGCCCCCCTCTCTGGTTATTTTCTTAAGATAAAGTTTTAAAGTAGTCAGTTGAGTCAGATGTTATGCATATTTTATATTTGATACATATTGTTGCCAGATTACCCTCCTTAGAAAATTCACAGTTTATATTCCTTGTACTAATGGATAAAAGAGACTGGTCCTCATATCCTTGTTAACACTACACATTATCAACCTTTTCATTTTTTGTCAATCTGATTGGATAAACTTATGATTTTTAATTTTTATTTTTTATATTTATAATTTCTAATTATTGCAACCACCTGAAAAAGTAAATAGTTTAATTTCATTTTACAGACCAAAAAATAAAACTGAGGCAAAAGGAGATTGAGTGACATACTCAAGGTCAGTCCCATGTCTAATAAGTTTCAGAGTCAGAAATTAAACTCAGGTTCATCTGGTTGCAAAGCTCTTTTTCTTTTCATTAGGGCTATACAGCCCCACTATGTCAAAGTTTCTAGACAATCATCCTGGTGTCTTTCGTCTTGAATGTTTCCAGCATAGAACTTGGGAAGTGGTAAGCGCCCAATATATGTTTTGTAAGTCTAGTTCTGAGTATACCTAATCTTTCTAAAGTCTCTGAAAATGTGTTCCTCCAGGTAAGGTCATTCCAGAACAGAAGGACTCTAAAATGTTTTACTGTAGGTCAGATAGGAAGATAAAGTTTGTATACTACTCATTGAAGTTATGGTTTTGTTGTACTTGTGGGCATAACAATCGCTTAGCATTTTTAATTTCCTTTTTCTCCTTTTAGTCATCATTTACTGTCTTGAAAGAATTACTAAAGACATACTGGGGAGCCTTGTTTTATGTCTGGGCATTCTCCAACAGGCTAAGGTTTAATAAGGATGGGGTCCATGGATCCTTCCAAGCTGGATTTACGACTGTGGCACTCTTGGATCATGTGGGGGAATGATTCCCTTTCCCATGATTCACTGGTCCATGTTTGGCTTCTGAAATGTACATTCCCTGTATGCCTATGGGTGTGAGTTTTGCAGTGCTCACCCTCAAAGCTAGGACAGAGGACCAGGACTCCTCTGCGGGAGGGAGAAGGAGCAACAGGAAGAAGCGGGGGAGACCCGCAAAGGCAGAGGGAAACTGGCTGTCACAGGGTGAGCTCCCAGCAGGCGTTTCTGTCTCTCTTTCTTTCCCTGTCTCTATCTCTGTTTCTCAATATTTTTCAATCTGTAACCCATCAAGGCATTGCATCCCTTCTGAAAGCTTACATGATCACAAGCTGAAGAACCTGTAGGAGAAAGTTCTACATGTTCTGTGGCCTCTGGGAAATGAATAATTCTATTGATATTTTCTGTAGAAATGATGCTAATGAAAAGACGGGGGAGTAATATTCCCCTGACTCCCTTGTGAATTCTCATTCCAAGGTTTCAGCTGCAAACCTCTCCTTTCAGGCACAGGCCAGGCCAATTCGAAGCTCCTGCTGTAACATCTCTCTGTGAAATGTTTTCTATCCGAAAATCACAATCTCTTAGCAGTTAAAGCTTAACCTCTACCAGTCATCTGTTCCTTCCACATGGAACTCAACTGCTCTTCCTGGGAGCTGACAAAGGAGCTTAAACTTGCAATCATGTTTAATTCCTGAGTTTCATTCCTCACATTTTAATTTAGATTGCTTTGCTATTTTGTACTGTTTGAAATAGAGCAGAATTATTGCTGGATGGAAATTTTTGCTTTATTTGGTTTTTAGAAAAATTTAAGAATTTTGAGACATGAAGCAGAGATTGAGTGTTTGGATGAAAATGTCAATCTGGGTTCTGGTTCTATCCTGTTTATTCATCTGTGTCAAGATGCTCTAAGGGGAGATGGGCAAAAGGGTTTTTAATCTTCCTTTGTGTTATTTTCCTTATATTTAAAAATGGGGAAAATTGTTATTCTGATTCAGAAGGGGTCTGAGGAACTGTAATTTTTCCTCACTTTCTCCTGCCCTCACTGGGAAAAAAGTAGGGGTGGAGGTCTCAGCCATTTTGAATGCGAAGATATTCTCCTAGACAAAAAAAAAAAAAAAAAAAAAAAGGAACATTATAGGAATAGTCTGATCTCACAGCTTTTGTTTACAACTTTATAAGATGAAAGACACATATTTAAATTTTTAAAAATATGCAGAAGTAACTGTTTTCTGTCTTAAATTCCTGCCTGGCAAATTTCTGTCAGTAATTCCCAAATCATTGTCTGTAGGGAATTTGCAGGGCATCCACAATGTCTGAAAATTCCATCTTCAGACAAGTGGAAGGAGGTGGAGAGACCCATGAAGAACATGGCACTTGGTGCAACCGTCCAAACCTCTGTCCGTAAACCACAGACATAGTATGGACTCAGAGAGCACTGAGGGCCCTGGTTCTAGCGGGCAACACACTCAATCTTGCTGATGAACTTGTTCATAGAGATCAAAATGGAAATTATTTGCTCTGGAAACTCTTAAGGTCCTGCTGCTAAGTCATTTGCATAGTGTTAAATGATGCATAGTGCTGGGGCTGGGTTCTGGGAGTGTGTTCCCAAGGGTTTCCTCACTTACACCCCATTCCCACCACCGCCTGCATACACAGAAGGCGTCAGGAGCTTGAGGACTCCATTTGCCTTCCTCAGACATTGCAGTTTTGAATAAATATTACTATTTATTATTCCCGAATTTAGAGTTATTAATTATATCAGCATAAACCTAATTTATGCCGTCATAAACAGCAATAATAAATGCTGCCAAATTCTAATACCCAGCTCTTGCCAACTGTGCCTGTAGTTGATGGGTTTCCCCCCCTCACTTCCCAGAAGCATTAAATTAAAAATGATTCAGTGTAACAGAATCATTGATCAAGTTGGGGCTGAGGCTCCTCGGGAAATGCATTTGTTTTGTTCAATGCTTTGCTCTTTCATTGGCTGGGCAGCTTCTAATGTCTGTCTGCATTCCAGTGTTTGTCCTTTCCTTCCTCCCCACCTCCGGTCCTCCTATAAGAGGAAGAAATCCGGGCGGGGATGCAGGGATAGAGGGAGGTAGATGAGCATCTATTCTTTTATTCTAAATTTAGACATCTCTCTTTTAGACATCTCTCTTCTTAGCATCCCCACTTCTAACACTTTATTTCAACATAAACTTAGAAGTCTTTATAAAGCAAACCCTTGGGTATAATATAGATGTGTTATTTCTCAATTTCCATCACATCTATCATGTATTTAGGGATGAATGTTATACATGGCTTCCTAAAATACATGAAAGTCTATAATGGGAAAATAGGAAGCATAGCCCTGACAACCCCCGCCAAAACTGAGGAAGCTTTTTCTTTTGGTATTTACTCTCAGGGGTGCTCTGATTTTGCAGAGGAAGAGGAAAAGCCTGTCCCTGTGTTATCAGAACTGTAATGCAATCTTATTGCTTTTCTCAAGGAGAAACTATTTTTACTTCTCTTTCATTCTCCCTGGCTTTTGCTTTGTTTTCATCTGTGATGATTGTGGTAGTGATGTAGTATAAAAAAATTCCCACAAGACAGTCAGAAGAAGACCCACTTTAGGTCAAAATTAGCTTCTTTATAGCTGTGTGGCTTTGGACAATGTACTTAACTCCTCTACCCCTGTTTGCTCTGCTTTTTTGGGGAGTAGTAAGCCCTAACCACTGCACCTCACTTGATTAATATCACAATCAAGTACCATAGTACTTCAAAACTATTAAGTACTGAACAAAGGTAATCGTTCCTTTTATTGTGTTCTGATGCCTAAATTTCAATGGTAGGGCATTTACACTCTTCTCAATGGCCAGGCCAAGCAGTCTTAATAATCTTTTTCCTGCTTTTCATTTTTTAGTTTTGCAAAGAGATCCAGGATAAGCCATGGCAATAGGCTAGAAATTCTAAATTTTGCAGAGGAAGAGACAAAGTCAAATAAATAAATATATATATATTTCATATAGAGAGATCTTGTTAAAGTTTTGGTTATCCTTTTGATTTTAAAATTATGGAACAAGTATAGAACTGAATAGATGGTACAAAAAATTCAGCAACAGAGAAAGCTTGGAACTAGGGAGTTCAGCTAACACCTTTTTTCCTCATGCTTACTCATCAAATAGATTTAACTGGCACCTTGGAATGGATAAAAACCCTGGCTTCTTGCCTTCAGAAGCTAGCCTATCATCAGCCTCCATCAAGGCATCTCCAAGAGCTTTTCAGGGTGTCTATAATGAGCAGCATCTGTGGTCCATGGAACCTGTCTTCCCCAGCCTGGGGACTGCCTCCCTGGGGTGGGTACCCACGCCCCAAAATCACAGAAGCCCAGTTTCCTGGAAAAGTACACCCTATCAGGAACTAGCAGGAATTGCACCTCAAAGGCTGGCATTGGAAAATTGCCTGAGAGCCTTCTGCTCCCTGTTCTGGATTATTCTGCCTGGCAGTCCAGAGTTTATAAGCAGGAAAGCCAAAGGCAGCACATACACTTTGATAATGCAGATCCACCTCCTTGCCCCAATTTCCAGGTTGCCTTTTCCTTGGCGATTCGTCTCTCTGAGCCACCTAGCCCTTTTGGATTACTAGCCTTACTCCTTCATTACCCAGCTTTCATCTTGCAAATATGCTCCCATACATCTTCACTCCACAGAAAATGCTTTCTTCTCTATTTCCAGCTTCTTTCTGCCCCCCACCCTTTCCCCTGGTCCAATAACTAACGACCAGGGAGATAAATAAGAAACATAACTCTTTTTGCCCATTATTTTTTCTTTGTTACTCTGCAGAGTTATATATATTCCATATATATGGAAACAATATATATGGAAACAAATCTTATTACTAAACTAATTACAATAAATAAAAAATAACTGAGAGTGGAGCTTAAAGGAGGGGACATAGCAGGGGAGTGTTTACAGCAGGATTTTAAAATTTTAATTTACTAGTGCCAGTCTCTGCCACTCTGTTCATACCCTGCTTAGGAGATTGTGTCTAATTAGGGATTGGCTGCCATTGCTCTTTGGAAATATCCACTCCTAGCTGACTTATCCCTTAGGTCTTAAAAGGAGAAATTTGGCCCAAGGAATCCCTTGAAAAATCTCTTCGTGAGCAGCCCAATGTTGGAAAACAGCAGTATTTAGCATGTTAAATTGCATCATCATTGAAGCTTGGGAATTGCAAATAATTACTTGGCATTTTTCCCTCTGTAGATAACATTCTCTTAACTAGTCTACACAGACATGCATTCACCCCATCATCTGTGGATCTCCAAGTCCAGGACACAGTACACCCTTTTGTAGAATACGCTGGTGCTGACCAATCTTAGAGTTAAACTATTTTTCTTTATAGCCAATCTAATTTTATCCAAAAGCAATTTATGTCCATTTGTTTTTATATGGCCACAGAGGAAGTGTGGACTACTTATTTCTTTTTCATTAATCATGACTATTATCCTATTTCTGATAGTCATCTTTCCAAGTTATTTTGGTATTTGAGTTGCTTGTCTTTTTTTTTGATCCTAAATCTCGTATGTTCAGTGTTTAGTCCCGATACACAGTGTTTTAACTCTAATTGTCAGTGTTTGGTTTCCTTAACCTTCTCCAAATTGCTCTTGAGTGTGGAAGGATGAGATGGTGCAGCATAGTGGCTTTCCCATGCCTCTTAGCATCTTTCTTCAGCACCATCCTTAAACTTCAAATGCATTTATTAATTCATGTGACCGTGTGCCCCTCTAAGTTGCTCTAAACAAGTGGCCTTGTCATTTACACATTTGAAATATAGGACAAATACAAAATTTAGACACAGTTACTGTAACACTTCTTCCCTCAACCACTGCCATCACCACCATCTCTACTATCACCATCACCATCAATGACATTACAAGAAAATGGCAAATATTGAATGAGCACTTAACACATGCTTGACAATGCTAAACACTTTACATATATTGTCTTTTAATTCTCACACAACCCTCTGTGGTAAATATTAATAATATCTTGACTTTACTAATGAAAAAAGTAATATTTTAAGAGCAAAATAAGTATCCCAGGGCATTCAGAACACAGATAGTATTTGGATAAAAAGAATATTCAATTCAGTATTCTTTCTTTTTTCTTTTTGTTTTGATTCTAGATCCTGCCCACTTACCACTACATTATATATGAAATCAGAAGTTATAGAATTCTGTAATGTTAGAGGTGAAAGACATCTTACAATTCAACAAACCACCCCCACCCTTTCTTTGTAGAAGATAAAAATAAAAGATGCTCAGTAAGGTGACAGTAGGTTCTTAAATCTCCACAATGTTAGAGTTGAATTTGAAGTCCAGGCCTAAAACTTTCCCCACTGAATCTCCATTACATGCAAGGATAATGTATTTGCAACCTAGGCAGACATTTATGTAAACTATTATGCATTATATTATGACATTTGGGAATGCAAAATAAAGATAAGTTCTTCATTAAGACATTAAGACAGATAATGCAGGATTGAATGGTAGTTCTATTTTTAGTTCCTTGTGAAATCTACATGCTATTTTCCATAGGGATAACAGTTTACATTGCTACCAACAGTCTATAAGTGGTCCCTTTTCTCTGTTTCCTCACCAACATCTGTTTTTTTAAAATCTTTTTAATAGTAGCCATTCTGACTGGTATAAGATATTATCTCACTGTGGTTTTAATTTGCGTTTTTCTGATAATTAGTGGTGTTGGGTATTTTTTAGATGCTTGTGCCCATTTGTATATCTTCTTTTGAAAAATGTCTATTCATATCCTTTGCCCACTTTTTAATAGAGTTATTTATTTATTTTGTTGAGTTGAGTTCCTTGTAAATTCTGGATATTAGTCACTTTTTGGATGGACAGTTTGAAAATATTTTTTTCCCATTCTACAGGTTGTCTGTCCACTCTGTTGATTATTTCTTTCACTGGGCAGAAGCTTTTTAGTTTACTTTTGCCATTTACAATTCACAGTAGCAAAGATGTGGAATCAACCTAAGTGTCCATCAATGGATGATTGAATAAATAAAATATGATATAAATACACAATGAAATACTATTCAGCCATATAAAAGAATTAAATCATGTTATTTGCAGCAACATTAATGGAACTGGAGGCCATTATCTTAAGTGAAAAAAACTCAGAAATGGAAAGACAAATACTGTACGTTCTCACTTATAAGTGGGAGCTAAATAATGTATACACGTGAACATAGAGTATGGAATGAAAGACACTGGAGACTCGATAAGGAGGTGAGGAGGAGGTGGGTGATGAGAAATTACTTAATGGGTACACTGTACATTATTCGGGTGATGGATGCACTAGAAACCCAGACTTCATCATTTTGCAATATATTCATGTAACCAAATTGCACTTGTACCCCTTAAATTTACATAAAAAAGAGAGAATGCAAAAAGCTCTGCATGAAGATGGTTAAAATATCAGAAATATTTTAGCCTGTCTAATATAGCTTTCCAGAGGCAGTTAGAAGTCCGAGGGTGCTTTAAAAGGGGAGACAGAAGACCCTTGGAAGAAGAGTGATAGTATCTCCAGACCAGCATTTTCCTAATGGCTTCTGCGGGACACTAGCAGGTTGGTGCTAATAGATGTTTCACACAAGAGGGTGCTATGGCTTGAAAAGTTCAAAAAATTTTGGGTAAACAAGTTTTCTTTTAATTGTAGAAATGTTCAGTGCCATTAAAATATTACATGCAAGGAGACTCTCCAAGATGGGAAAAAATATATGCCATTTCCTGAACTTACTCGATCAGGGTCACATTTGTTGAAGTACACCTAAACTGTCTAGAGGAACATTAATGATCACTCAACTTGGGCAATATTTCCCCAGGCTTTTAACTGAGATGCAGACATAAAATTAAGCCACTTAAAAAGAAGCACATTAGCATCATGGCTAAGAACACTTAGAATGGAGCTGTATTGCTTGAGTTTGCCACTTATTAGCTGTGTGACCTTGCACAAGAAACTTGTCATAGGTTGAGTTATTTATAACACAGTCTCCAAGATGGAGACTTGCTGTAGGAAATTAATCGTGTTGTGTTCTTGGGAATAACACCTATGAGAACATAAGGGAAGCTGGATTGGGCATAGAGTACAGTTGAATTTTGATGCAATTGCTATTACAAAGGCTTCAGATGATCAGTGGGTACCTCTAAAGCTGGGATGCCTCTTTACCCAATGGCCTTTCAATGTCTGGAATTAAGACAAATGGACTGAGACTTTACTTTGTACTCCCCACCAATGATCAGTTCTTGAGTATGGGCTTCCCCTAAGGAGGGGATACAACCTCAGGAAAAGAAGATCCCTTTGGCTGAGGGCAATTCCTAGGGGAAGTACTCAGTTGTGAGCCTCAGCAACCAAAACGAGCTGAGGAATGAGTTCCTTGGTCCTAACAGTACTCTGAGGGATACACCACAGTGTCTGCTGTGCTTCAGTTTCCTCATCTGTAAAATGGGGATAATAGCAAGTAATGACCTTTTTAATAAGACCATTATGAGTTACGTGAGTTACCATATAATAAGCCTGATACTTAATAGCGCTCTTATACATGTTAAAGTAAATAACACTTATAAGAACAGTTATTATACTTTAACACTTATAAAAATCACTATTAAATAAACTAAATAATGTATTTAGCTAATATACTATACACTAAATAGTGTATTTAGCATGAAGCCTTAAGTTCATTCAATGGCTTAATCATATTGCTAACTTATTTTTAGTTCATAGTCAAATAAAGCATCTAAGTTTTTTTAATATTAACTGTCATTAACCTGAATGTTTCCTGGTACATCATTTTGTAGTCGATCTAAATGGATCAAGTCTTGAAACCATGCTTATCCCAATTTCATTCAATTAGATTCCATTCTTCTGAGACCACTTTGGATCTTTAATCTGTCATCCATTTCATACACTAAGTAGAGCTCTTATAAATGTTATGATTATTCACATTTATAGTTAAGACAATGAAAACTGAAAAAACAAAGAAAATATATCCTTCATTCCTAGTGTATTAAAAACAAGTGCCTATATGTCATAGTATTTTCACACGACTTTTTTTTTCGTAGCTTTTTCTTAGCCTTGGAAAAAGAGGTTATTACTGCATTTTCTGCTGTGTTCTTTCCCTAATAATGTAGATATCTCTGTGCTAAGAATGGTCCACTCTTTCAGAAGGCACCCCCTCAGACAGTTAGTTCAGTCCAGGCCAAGATCTAATTTGAGTAGAGATGACTAAATATTGACTCGTTTCTAAGAAGTTGATTTGTGATTTTGACGTGACCTAAAGGGAACTGTATTCATGGAAGAGATGGCCTATTCCAATACAATGTCAAGAGATTTGATGCTAGCAAAGCTGAGATCAATTTTTCTTTTATTTTCCTAAGTGCAGTGCTAAATGAAAATGTCCAAAGCTTGGACTGTGCTTTCCAATGTCAGGGCAAAAAATTCGAGTGTTTATGAGTCCTCATCAGGCTGGGCTTCTCTCTAGAAGGAGACTGCAGCACATTAGTACCTGTCATTTGTGATAGTAACTGTGGAAACTCAGCCAGCAAGACTCCTTTCAACAGTAATCAGGGCCATTGAAGTCCATCTGATCTCATGTGGGGAACACTTTTTTATAAAAAAATGTAATTCAGTATCTAGCTATTAATCTAGCCATCTTGAGTGTTCTAATTGCATTATTGATGGTCACTGAGAGACTCAGCCATAATGCATGTAATGTAATGGATATCATCTGAAACAACAAGTTGTTCTCCTTGGCTAGGTTATTTAAAGGCATTGAATAACATAAAATAGATTATATATCCATAATAGTATTCAGAATCATTTTCTTCAACCTAGTTTTTCATTGTATGGAAGAAGAAATAAGCTTAGAGATTCTATGCTATGTAAAAAGTTTACCCAGTTTCCTGGCATAGATAAGATCAAGTCAAAAGACAATGGACTCTTCCATTCCAGTGATATGCAATTTCTCTTGGACAAAGATCTTATCCCTGTTATTCCACAGAGGAAGACAATGTGAGCTCTACATGAATATATTACTGTGACTTGATCATACAACCATGGAATCTTGGAGAACTTAACATCTAGTCCAGTTTTTCAACTTGCACTTAAAATTCCTTTATAGCATTCATGACACGTGGCCAAACAGCCTGTGCTCTAGCATGTCTATAGTGTGTGAACTTATTTCCTCTCATGCAAACTTTTTTCATTTTTGATGGTCCTCTTAGAAAGTCATTTCTTAAACCATGTTAATACGTTTCCTCTCAAAGCTTCTATCCTTCCTGACACGTAGAATAAGTAGAATTACTCTTCTTTGGACTTTCACACAACTGAAGACTGCACTCATATCACTCCCATACGTTTTCCTTTCTCCAGAGTAAGAATCTGTAGTTTCTTCAATCACTTGTCTTGGGATGTATTTTTTGATTCTTCCGTCATCCTTATTGTTATCTGAATTACCTCACTCATTAATCCAATAAATGTTCATTGAACATACCCTAAGTAAGGAACATTGGTAAACCTGTGGATGTAACGTTGAACAGAGCAAGCTGTTTACAGTAGAGAGGTGGAAACAGACAATTCAAAATAGTATCATACAGCGTTAGACATCGTCTGATGACTGTTAGCCATACAGATGTCCAGAGAAAGGGGGCCTAATTTGGTCCTGAGGTCTGGGACAACTTCCTGTAGCATCTACATTGAGAGCTGAAGGAAGGGTTAGCCAGCAGCAAAGAGTGTGTGAGCAATGGAAGCAGGGAGGTGTCAGAGCATGCCGGTCTACATGGGAGACCGGCATGTTCAGACCCCAGGAATATCTAGGTTTTTATTATGATGGAATTCCCAGATGACCACCACTATTATTCTGAAAACCCAACTGCTATTCATGAAGCCTGAAGCATGAAGCCTTAAGCTCTTTTGATGGCCTAATCCTATTGCTAACTCATTTTCAGCTTATTGTCAAAGCCTCTAATTTATTTTTTATATTAATTGCCATTAACCTGAATTCTTGCTGTATCAGTCCATAATTGATCTAGATGGGTCAAGTCTTGAATCCCACTCATCCCTGTTTCATCCAATTAGATTCCATTCTTACGAGACCACTTTGGATCTTGAATCTCCTATCCATTTTATTTGGCTTTCTACTAATTTACATGGAACCTTCAGAGCTGACAAGAATTTCTTTTATCTTTTTATCATGTCATTGATACATTTGTTGAACTTGAGTGAACCAAGGACAGTACTAGAAGACATGTCACCAAAGGCACATGTACATTTAGTTATGATCATTCAACTACTTTTTAATCTATTTTAGTGCTGCCACTGAACCCATCTTTCTTTATAAAACTTGCAAGGATATCTTGAGAAACTTTTGCAAATTCCTCACTGAAGGCCTGTTAAACTCTGTCTCCTTATCTAATAACCTGTCAAAGTGTGAAACGAAGTTGGGCTGGCACAGCTGGAACAATTCACAAAATTGTTCTTGGTTACAGGTGCTGGGTTTACGAGTTCTACTTCCTTTTCTAAGAGACCCCATATTTCCCCTTTGATATGTTTCAGGATTTTGCTGAAGATCAGTGTCAAGTTCACTGGTTTCATCTGCCATTTTTTCCATTTTCAAAAATGGAGAGATATTTGCCCATCCCTAGTCTTGATAATTTTCCATAGATTACTGATATTGTCTCAAGCTAAGGGTGGGCTCAGCCACTGCCTTTGAAGAGTGAAGAAGAGACCCCAACTCCTGACTTAGGATGATTCAGACTTCCCACAGGCACCTCTCATAATTGAGAACTTGCAGCACTTAGTCTTTCCTGTCCCCAGAATATATCATTCATCATGCTTATCTGGATGATTTAGTCTGGGGGTGTGAAACTGCGATTCCCTTGACCTTGGTTCACTGAACTGACATGTAACATATGGGCCCAAATCATTGTAACTTCAGGTATTTTAATCTAGAAAATGCTTTATGACACTACATTGTTTTACTTCCATTGACTTAATGCTCTGTAGTACTAACCAAGTTCCCTCTTGGATATGAGTAGATCCTAGAAGGCAAAGACTGAAAATTTTTTTATAGTGTGACATACTATCAAAGATACGTGACTAAGATATGTCCTGCATATCTTAGGCACTTTTGTCCACATATGGTAAGCTTTCAGGGGTTAAACAGCAAAATTTGGGGAGCGACTGGCAAGATGACTAAATAGGAACAGCTCCGGTCTGTAGCTCCCAGCGAGATCAGTGCAGAAGGCCAGTGATTTCTGCATTTCCACCTGAGGTACCTGGCTCATCTTCATCTCATTGGGGCTGGTTAGAAAGTGGGTGCAGCCCATGGAGGCTGAGCAGAAGCAGGATGGGCTGTTGCCTCACATGGGAAGTGCAAGAGGTCAGAGAACTCCCTCATAGCCAAGGGAAGCTGTGAGGGACTGTGCCATGAGGAACAGTGCATTACAGCCCAGATACTATGCTTTTCCCACAGTCTTTGCAACCCACAGACCAGGAGAATTCCTTGGGTGCCTACACCACCAAGGCTCTGGGTTTCGAGCACAAAACTGGGTGGCCATTTGGGTAGACACCGAGCTAGCTGCAGGAGTTTTCTTTCATACCAAAGTGGTACCTGGAATGCCAGCAAGACAGAAGCATTCATTCCTCTGGTAAAGGGGCTGAAGCCAGAGAGCCAAGTGGTCTAGCCCAGTGGACCCCACCCCCACAGAGCCCAGCAAGCTAAGATTCACTGGCTTGAAATTCTCGCTGCCAGCACAGCAGTCTGAAGTTGACCTGGGATGCTCTAGCTTTGTTGGGGGAGGGGGGTCAGCCATTACTGAGACTTGAGTAGGCTGATTTCTCCTCACAGTGTAAACAAAACCGCCCAGAAGTTTGGACTGGGGAGATCCCACTGCAGCTCAGCAAAGCTGCTGTAGCCAGACTGCCTCTCTAGATTCCTCCTCTCTGGGCAGGGTATCTCTGAAAGAAAGGCAGCAGATCCAGTCAGGGGCTTATAGATAAAACTCCCATCTCCCTGGGACAGAGCACCCGGGGGAAAAGGTGTTTGTGGGTGCAGCTTCAGCAGACTTAAACATTCCTGCCTGCTGGCTCTGAAGAGAGCAGTGGATCTCCCAGTACAGCACTTGAGTTCTACTAAGGAACAGACTGCCTCTTCAAGTGGGTCCCTGACTTGTGTGTCTCCTGATGGGGAGACATCTCCTAGCAGGGGTCGATAGACACTTCATACAGGAGAGCTTCAACTGACACCTGATAGGTGCCCCTCTAAGATGAAGCTTCCAGAGGAAGGAACAGGCAGCAATCTTTGCTGTTCTGCAGCCTCTGCTGGTGATACCTAGGCAAACAACATCTGGAGTGGACCTCCAGCAAACTCCAACAGACCTGCAGCAGAGGGGCCTGATGTTAGAAGGAACACTAACAATCAGAAAGGAATAGCATCAACATCAGCAAAAAGTATGTCCACACAGAAACCCCATCCAAAGGTCACCAACATCAAAGACAAAGGTAGATAAACCCATGAAGATAAGGGAGAAAACGGCACAAAAGTGCTGAAAATTCCTAAAACCAGAATGCCTCTTCTCCAAAAGCTCACATCTCCTCACCAGCAAGGGAACAAAACTGGATGGAGAATGGGTTTGATGAATTGACAGAAGGAGGGTTCAGAAGGTGGGTAATAATAAACTCCTTTGAGCTAAAGGGGCATGTTCTAACCCAATGCAAGGAAGCAAAGAACCTTGAAAAAAGAGGAATTGCTAACTAGAATAACCAGTTTAGAGAAGAACATAAATGACCTGATGGAGCTTAAAAACACAGCAGGAGAACTTCATGAAACATACACAAGTATCAATAGCCGGATCAATCAAGTGGAAGACAGGATATCAGAGACTGAAGATCAACTTAATGAAATAAAACGTAAAGATGTGATTAGAGAAAAAATAATGAAAAGGAGTGAACAAAGCCTCCAAGAAATAGGGGACTATGTGAAAAGACCAAACCTACATTTGATTGGTGTACCTGAAAGTGACAGGGAGAATGGAACCAAGTTGGAAAACACTCTTCAGGATATTATCCAGGAGAACTTCCTCAACCTAGCAAAATAGGCCAACATTCCAATTCAGGAAATACAGTGACAACCCAAAGATACTCCTCAAGAAGAACAACCCTAAGACACATAATCGTCAGATTCACCAAGGCTGAAATTAAGGAAAAAATGTTAAGGGCAGCCAGAGAGAAAGGTCGGGTTACCCATAACGGGAAGCCATCAGAATAACAGCAGATCTCTCTGTAGAAACCCTGCAAGCCAGAAGAGAGTGGGGCCAATATTCAACATTCTTAAAGAAAGAAAAAAAAAAAAAAAAAAAAAAAAAACCTCAGAATTTCTTATCCAGCCAAACTAAGCTTTGTAAGTGAAAGAGAAATAAAATCCTTTATAAACAAGCAAATGCTGAAAGATTTTGTCATCACCAGGCCTGCTGTATCAGAGCTCCTGAAGGAAGCACTAAATATGGAAAGGAAAAATCAGTACTAGCCACTGCAAAAACATACCAAACGGTAAAGAACATCGACACTATGAAGAAACTGCATCAACTAATGGGCAAAGTAACCAGCTAGCATCATAATGACGGGATCAAATACACACATAACAATATTAACCTTAAATGTAAATGGGCTAAATGCCCCAATTAAAAGACACAGACTGGCAAACTGGATAAAGAGTCAAGACCAATCAGTGTGCTGTATTCAGGAGACCCATATCACATGCAAAGGCACACATAGGCTCAAAATAAAGGGATGGAGGAAGATTTAGCAAGTAAATAGAAAGTAAAAAAATAAAATAAAATAAAATAAAAGCAGGTTGCAATCCTCGTCTTTGATAAAACAGACTTTAAACCAACAAAGATTAAAAAAGACAAAGAAGGGCGTTACATAATGGGAAAGGGATCAGTGCAACAAGAAGAGCTAACTATCCTAAATATATATGCACCCAATACAGGAGCACCGAGATTCATAAAGCATGTTCTTAGAGACCTACAAAGAGACTTAGACTCCCACACAATAATAATGGGATATTTTAACACTCCATTGTCAATATTAGATCAACGAGACAGAAAATTAACAAGGATATTCAGGACTTGAACTCAGCTCTAGACCAAGTGGACCTAATAGACATCTACAGAACTCTGCACCTCAAATCAACAGAATCGAATATGCATTCTTCTCAGAACCACATAGCACTTAATCTAAACTTGACCACATAATTGGAAGTAAAACCCTCCGCAGCAAATGCAAAAGAATGGAAATCATAACAAACAGTCTCTCAGAACAAAGTGCAATCAAATTAGAACTGAGGATTAAGAAACTCACTCAAAACTGCACGACTACATGGAAACTGAACAAGCTGCTCCTGAATGACTACTGGGTAAATAACAAAATTAAGGCAGAAATAAATAAATTCTCTGAAACCAATGAGAACAAAGACACAACGTACCACAATCTCTGAGACACAGCTAAAACAGTGTTTGGAGGGAAATGTTAGCACTAAATGCCCACAGGAGAAAGAGGGAAAGATCTAAAATTGACAAGCTAACATCATAATTAAAGAACTAGAGAAGGAAGAGCAAGCAAATTCAAAAGCTATCAGAAAACAAGAAAATACTTAGAACAGAACTGAAGGAGATAGAGACATGAAAAACCCTTCAAAAGTCAATAAATCCAGGAGTTGGTTTTTTGGAAAGATTAACAACATAGAGTGCTAGCCAGACTAATAAAAAAGAAAAGAGAGAAGAATCAAATAGACATAATAAAAAATGATAAAGGGGCGATCACCACTGATCCCACAGATATACAAGCTACCATCAGAGAATACCATAAACACCTCTATGCAAATAAACTAGAAAATCTAGAAGAAATGGACAAATTCCTGGACACATACACCCTCCCAAGATTAAACCAGGAAGAAGTCGAATCCCTGAATAGACCAATAACAAGTTCTGAAATTGAGGCAGTACTTAATAGCCTACCAACCAAAAAAAGCCCAGGACCAGACGGATTCACAGCTGAATTCTACCAGAGGTACAAAGAGGAGCTGATATCATTTCTTCTGAAACGATTCCAATCAATAGAAAAAGAGGGACTCCTCCCTAACTCATTTTATGAGGCCAGCATCATCCTGATACCAAAACCTGGCAGAGACACAACAAAAAAGAAAATTTCAGCCCAATTTCCCTGATGAACACCGATGTGAACATCCTCAATAAAATACTGGCAAACTGAATCCAGCAGCACATCAAAAAACTTACCTACCATGATCAAGTCAGCTTCATCCATGGGAATCAAGGCTGGTTCAACATATGCAAATCAATAAACATAATCCATCACAGAAACAGAACCAATGACAAAAACCACATGATTATCTCAGTAGATGCAGAAAAGGCCTTCGATAAAATTCAACAATCTTTCATGCTAAAAACTCTCAATAAACTAGGTATTGATGGAACGTATCTCTATCATACTGACTGGGCAAAAGCTGGAAACATTCCCTTGAAAACCAGCACTAGACAAGGATGCCCTCTCTTACCACTCCTATTCAACGTAGTATTTGAAGTTCTGGCCCAGGCAATCAGGCAAGAGAAAGAAATAAAGGGTATTCAAACAGGAAGAGAGGAAGTCAAATTGTCTCTGTTTGCAGATGACGTGATTGTATATTTAGAAAAGCCATCGTCACAGCCCCAAATCTCCTGAAGCTGATAAGCAACTTCAGCAAAGTCTCAGTATACAAAATCAATATGCAAAAATCACAAACATTCCTATACACCAATAACAGACAAACAGAGTCAAATCATAAGTGAACTCCCATTCACAATTGCTACAAAGAAAATAAAATACCTAGCAATACAACTTACAAGGGATGTGAAGGACCTCTTCAAGGAGAGCTACAAACCACTGTTCAAGGAAATAAGAGAGGACACAAATGGAAAAACATTCCATGCTTATAGATGGAAAGAACCAATATTGTGAAAATGGCCATACTGCCCAAAGTAATTTATAGATTGAATACTAACCCCATCAAGCTACCACTGACTTTCTTCACAGTATTACAAAATCAACTTTAAATTTCATATGGAACAAAAACACAAGCCCATATAGCCAAGACAATCATAAGCGAAAAGAACAAAGCTGGAGGCAACAAGCTACCTGACTTCAAACTATACTACAAGGCTACAGTAACCAAAGCAGCATGGTACTGGTACCAAAGCAGATACAAAGACCAATGGAACAGAACAGAGGTCTCAGAAATAATGCCACAATTCTACAACCATCTGATCTTTCACAAACCTGACAAAAGCAATAGGGACAGGAATTCCTATTTAATAAATGGCATTGGGAAAACTAGCTAGCCATATGCAGAAAATTGAAACTGGACCTCTTCCTTATACCTTATACAAAAATTAACTCAAGATGGATTAAAGACTTAAACATAAGACCTAAAACCATAAAAACCTAGAAGAAAACCTAGGCAATACCATTCAGGACATAGGCATGGGCAAAGACTGCGTGACTAAAACACCAAAAGCAATGGCAACAAAAGCCAAAATTGACAAATGGGATCTGATTAAACTAAAGAGCTTCTGCCCAGCAAAAGAAACTGTCATCAGAGTGAAAAGGCAACTTAGAGAATGGGAGAAAATGTTTTTAATCTAGCCATCTGACAAAGGGCTAGTATCCAGAATCTACAAGGAACTTAAACAAATTTACAATTGAAAAAACCAACAACTCCATCAAAAAGTGGGCAAAGGATATGAACAGACACTTTTCAAAGGAAGACAATTATGCAGCCAACAAACATGAAAAAAAAAACTCATTATCACTGGTCATTAGAGAAATGCAAATCAAACCACAATGGGATACCATCTCATGCCTGTTAGAATGGCGACGATTAAAAAGTCAGGAAACAACAGATGCTGGAGAGGATGTGGAGAAATAGGAACACTTTTACACTGTTGGTAGGAATGTAAATTAGTTCAACCATTGTGGAAGACAGTGTGGTGATTCCTCAAGGATCTAGAACCAGAAATACCATTTGACCCAGCAATCCCATTACTGGGTATATACCCAAATGATTATAAATCATTCTATTATAAAGACACATGCACACGTATATTTATTGCAGCACTATTCACAATAGCAAACACTTGGAACCAACCCAAATGTCCATCAGTGATAGGATGGATAAAGAAAATGTGGCAGATATACACCATGGAATACTATGCAGCCATAAAAATGCATGAGTTCATGTCCCTTTCAGGACGTGGATGTAGCTGGAAACCATCTTTCTCAGTAAACTAACACAGGAACAGAAAAACACAGGAATAAAAAAACAAACACTACATGTTCTCACTCATAAGTGAGAGTTGAGCAATGAGAATACATGGACATAGGCGGGGGAGCATCACACACCGGGGCCTGTTGCGGGGTGTGGGGCTAGGGGAGGGATAGCATTAGGAGAAATACCTAATGTAGATGATGAGTTAATGGGTGCAGCAAACCACCATGGCACCTGTGTACCTATGCAACAAACCTGCACGTTCTGCACATGTATCCCAGAGCTTAAAGTATAGTAATAATAATAAAAAAACCAGCAACATTCCAGACTATTAATAGAAATTGGGAAGCAAGTTAAAGTCAACGATTCCTGTAGAGTACAGAAGACATTTTCAATAAAATGTGTTTTATTTTTCAGTTAAAATTCTGGTAATTTTTAATCAGTGATTTCCAAATATGGTTGATCATCAGAATACCCCAAGGAGCTTTCTAAAAGTGGTGTTCAGGGCCAACCTGCTATTGTTTCTGATATCTGATTCAAGGGAGCAAGGTGGGGTCTAGGTGTCTGTATTTTTAAAATACTAGACAATTCTGAAAGTAGGCCAACTCTGTGCTCTTCATCTGTATAATCATTTTGACTGTCACACAGATGATTGTGGAGAGAGGTTGTGGGTATGGGTGGACAAAGACATGTGTTAGTGTGTGAGGGAGAGAGAGATATAAAAATAACACACAGAGATAATTCGTGAAGAGAAACAGGAAGAAAAATGCCAACTCCATGTGAGAGGCAGCAAATATTTTTTTTCAAAGCATCAGCTGGAGTAGAGTATTGTTACTTCTCTACTATATAGTAAAACATACATAGCAGAACACCTATAGTAGAAAACAGGAACCAATATAGAAATAAAGCTAGCTAAAACTCTATATTTAGAACTTGAACATTGAAGATTTGTATTCTGAAAGACTGAAAATTCTCTGAAGTTAATGTAAAAGGCCTCATACAAAGGAATATCAGCTTAGCCATGGGTGGGTCTAAGACAAATTCCTATGATGTACAAAAGGAGTAAAGGAAAACCTAGAACCTTTGTCACCAAAGAAAGGGATTCTGGCAGATCCAGGACAAAGAAAATCTCTTTTCCCAGGTCTGTCAAATGATTTTACATATATTTTGTGTCTATCAGCTATTTGCTTAAGTGAGCACCAAGAGAAATTGTATATGGTTCCATCGTGTGGGTTCATTCACAAAGGGACAATGCTGTCTAAACACCGTTGGTTCTAACTACGAAGGTTCTTTCAGGAAGTATCAACTTGAGCCAGATGAAACCAGCCAACAACTGAAGCCTCAAACATGGTGGCCAAAGTGAGCAGTGGACGTGAGTGAGGCCCTGTCTAAATGTAGCCCTAGGCTGTTCTGCTGTAAGAATACATTATAATATAAATGCACATATCAGTTGAAATCCTTTGTGGATCATATCCTATAGCTGCTCAATTAGGGCTGCTTAGATATTTATTTTGTGCACTTTG
Source organism: Papio anubis (assembly GCF_008728515.1). Lineage (NCBI taxonomy): Eukaryota > Metazoa > Chordata > Mammalia > Primates > Cercopithecidae > Papio > Papio anubis. The sequence continues at coordinate 102,654,817 of NC_044982.1, read as the reverse complement.
TTATGTATTTTGCATTTTATTTATTTATTCAGAGATGGAGTCTCACTCTGTCACCCAGGCTGGAGTGCAATGGCACCATCTTGGTTCACTGCAAGCTCCACCTCCCTGTTCAAATGTTTCTCCTGCCTCAGCCTCCCAAGTAGCTGGGATTATGGGTGCACACCACCACGCCCAGCTAATTTTTGTACTTTTAGTAGAGACGGGGTTTTGCCATGTTGGCCAGGCTGGTCTTGAACTCCTGACCTCATGTGATCTGCCTGCCTCAACCTACCAAAATGCTGAGATTACAGGCATGAACCACTGCACCTGACCTTATTTTATTCAATTTGAGTCAAATGGAGATCACCTAAGGAAAAAAAAATTGACTTCATGTTTTCTTTGTCGCCAAATGACTTTGTTTTTGACTGAATTACTGGGATAGACACTGCATACAATTTTTTTTTTTTTATAGGCAGGAGGGAAAAAGAGGAACAATTTATGAAATGAAATTATAAAAGTTTCATTTTTATAAGGGCGATGACAAATGTGCTAGACCTTTTTGTAATATCTACAGCCAAAAAACAGAAATTGCATAAGGATGAATATTAGTGTCTTTCATAAGATGTTTTAGTACATACTGTGTGTCATTAATTAGGCAATATTTCTGAATTTGAAACTAGGACATCTCCAGAGTCCTAAATGACATTTCCAGCTTTATGTTGCCATTCAGTGTCTTTTATGCTATTTTATTTTGTTCAGTCTGTTTGAAGCATTGAGACCCACAGTTCATGATAAAATACATTCTTCAATTTTAGTGCATAGTTACAAAAAAAAAAAAAAAAAAAAGGACACCTATTGGCATTTAACAAAGTGACCATTCATAAAGTTTTGACCACTTATAGTAGTTTTCATGGGACAGCCCCAGTTTATATTTGGTTTTCCAGTGTAATTATTTAATAGTATACCAGTTTATTCTCAAAAACTGTAGATGATTTATTATGTGGCATCCCTTAATGTAGTTAATGGTGTCACAACTACTTTGACTTCAACACTAGTGGTTTTTGTGTTTGATTAGGCCTATTCTTCCCAGCTGTGTCTTCTCCAGGAATTAAGGCTCATGTTCCCAGTCTTTCCTTGGGATCCAAATACTGTGAACATGATAGAAGTTGGCAAAGCTTACGGACATATACCCTCTCCCTTTTCCTTTATTATTGTTGACCTTGTAGAGAGAAGTAACATACAAAATGGGATAGATCTCAAATACTTTTTCAGGTGTCTCTGACCCTCCATTCTGTAGATGGTGTAACTGGGATTCAAAGAGGGTATAATGGGTGTAGCCCATGGATGGCTTGTCTCTTAGACCACCATGCTTTTCAGTTTAATTAGTATTTAAAAAGGGTCCTAAATAAACTCACTAAAAGGGAGGGATCTGAAAAACCAAGCCAACATGAAGGTGGAATTTTATACAAATCCAAATGAAACCCTGGGTATCTGGAATCCTCAAGCAAGGCAGCTTTGGGTAGAAAGACTCCTAAACAAAGACACAAGATGGAGCTCCTGCTACTGTAGGGTGCCACCTGCAGTACCTGGGCTCAAGGAACCATTCCTATGACAGCACAATTAACTATCCCAAAGTAGGGGAAATATAGTAGAGAGGAATACTCCAGGGAAGTCCTATTTTCCCCCATCTTTTTTCTAAATACACGGACTTCTTTAACTTCCAATCAGAAATAATCTACTCCTCAGAGTCCTTATTGTCTATTGGACAAATCCAGTAAAAGATATGCATTGCATTTTTCATATGTGTTTGTTATTTTATGAGTTCATTTGAGTTCTACCTCTCCTCTGAGAAAACCAAGCAAGAGGAACTCTGTAATAGGGAACACTATGACTAGAATTAAGGACTTGTATATGACCACTGGGGCTGTCAATCATGAGAATGGCTTGATAATAGAGTTTGCAGAATAATATCTGAAGGCCATTAATTTTAACTTGGATTTCTACTTTCCTGGAATAAATTAGGAATAAACTGAGTCTTTCCAAAAGCAAAGGAATACATGAAACCCTTTCTTGATTTGTGGTTAAATACTTTGCCCTTTTGGAGACTCAGGTTCTCATCTATTACAGCAAGAAAGAAAAAATAATGGAAATGTTTATCTCCCAGAAGTTCCTGATTCCATGGCGTGTCCCTGACGAGATGGTGTCTTTGGGACCAGTGCTACTGACAAGTGAATATTGAGAAATAGAATAGACACAGGTGGGAAAATATGACTGCTTGTTTCACAGAAGATTCCAGAAACACATAGCTAATATCCTTTCCTTTCACTCTGCCTCTTCACAAAGACATTCCATAGAGTGTCACAAAGACCCCATTCCTTGGATCACCAGGTCATGAGGACCTTAGGTCTAGAATAGAAAGTAGAGTGCTCTCTCTGTTGGGAGGTTCCTATCATACTCTGCATGGTAAGAAAACAGATATGCAATGGTATTTCTCAGAACTGGTTTAAAACATGCCACATGTGGGATCTTGGCCTCTGCCTTTCTCCAGGGCCAGTCTTGTGGCAAAGCTCCATGGGGTGGGCCTATTCTACCACACTGAGACCAAAAAAATTCCAAGACTGCACCTTAGCAACATGGACGTATGATGAGGAGAAAAGAATAAGAAAGCTGTGATTTTTCTTTGAAAGTAAAAGTTTTAAAAAAAATGCGTTGAGCATAATAGCCTGTCAGCCATGCTCTCAAATTTAAAATTATAGCTGGACCCAGCAGACTCACAATGTAAATCTGACAGTTAGGGCAACAGGGAAGTGTTGCACAAATGCCTCCTGGGACCATAACTTCAATTCATCTCTGAGGAATCAACATAAAAGGTCTACTCTCCTGAATACTCATGCCCCTATAATTTCAGGCTCTGTTCTCACCATGTAGGTAAATACAACCTTGAACCATGTCTGCATTTTTCATTTTATTTCAGGCAAATGAATTCCTTGCAGGACATGTTGTATGTGAAATCAGGCATTTTTCCTATCATGGCCTTTGAGCATTGCCACTTGTAATTCTAAGATAGCCAGAGACATTAAAAGGAATCCAAGAGAAATTCGTAGTTGAAACAAATAGCAACAATGCATTGACTTTGATAAATATTCTTTACCCTTGCCCACACTGGAGTTCAGTCAGCTCTTTAGCCTTCAATGATGAAGGTTGGAGGTGCTTTTCTGGGGGACAGCGCAATGGAATACAGCCTATTTCAATTCCAACATTTTAGAGTGTCTACATTGATGTAGCCAATCTATGAATTTCTAAGACATTGCAAATCAAAGCATCAAATCAATGTTATATGTTGGAGAGTATACTTAGAAAAGGTAAATCATAATTTCAGTGCATATGTTTTAGTTGTGATATATAATATTTTCTTAATAGGATTTACTAAGCACCCTGAGGGAGAATTCAGTGATTAAAGAAATATCTCTCTCTGTGTGTGTCTGTGTGTGTGTGTGTGTGTGTGTGTGTGTGTGGGTGGGTGGGTGTGTGTAACTTTTGCCAAGTGCTAGACACTGTTCTAGATCTTAAAGAAGCAGTGATATAATCTTATTCTCAAAGCACACATCAAGCTTGAAAGACCCAGAAGAACTAACCATTGCACATAGGATAGATGTTTTAATAGATGCATCAGTAACTTGTTGTGGAAGCAAAGAAGAAGCACACTGAGATTTAACTTTGCTCTGGAAGGACAACAAAGGTATAACAGTCCACAGGTGATAACTGAGGTTTGAGTGGGGCTTTGAGAGAACAAAGACTTCACAGCACTCACTTTTGAGAATGTAGGTTGTATTACAGTGTAACTTTGTGATACATATATATTTTTAAAATAAATTCTTAAACTGGTTGTTTACTATGTAAATAGTATCTAGCATTTTATAGTACAAAATCTCTTCTAATTCTTGTGACAATCCTATGGGAGAGATAATACTAAAATGCCTTATATAGATAAGGAAACTGAGAAGCAGAGAGGTTAAGTAATTTACTCAAGTTCTCACAGCTACCAATTGGTGGAACTGGGATTAGAACCTGGTCTACCTGGCTCAAAGTCCCAGTATCTTAGTGGACCTATTTGCTTGTTAGCAGTGACCTTATTAATTTGCTAACCCCTCGTAAGATCCCACGATGAACCTCGCTGTCCAGAACTTGACCTGAAACCATGACAGGAGAGATTAGTGCCTGACCTGGCATCTGGGGATTCTCTGTTTCTTTCAGTGTCGGTTTCAGTACTCAAGTGGTCTTGGGACAAGTTACATAAAATTGAATAGCCCTACTTTCTTATAAGTAAAATGAATATAACGTTCCCTCCATTATGAAGTATTTAGTAGGGTTACCTTTAATCTATACACCTGGATGGCTAAACATACAGTGCTAAGCACAGGGCACATAATATGGTGTTCATGAATGTGTCTGTTACCACATACATTTCTGAGTAATTTGCAATAGGGCAATTCGGAGTATCCCAACATTTGCACTAATGCCACCCATAGTGTCTGCTTTTGTCTCTGTAGGACAAAGTGAAAGAACTATGTGTAAAATGTTTCTGTAACTTAGACTGACTTTCAGCTAATTAGTCTTGGTTTATAAGCTTTTATTTTACTTTGTTAGTAATCCTGAGTGTTTATGCAATGTCTGGTAAGCCAAAGGATTCCACATGCATTTCCAAATGTTAATGCTTACTTAATACACTGTATCAGCTTTTGGACTGATTTGTGGTCATTTTATTAGGACCCTATTACAGTGCTAATGATGTTATCCCCTCTTTGACTTATCTGACCCTTCTACCTTACTTGACTCTACTTGGTTGAGACTCCTGGTTGCTGTGATATGGGAAAGTCAGTTTAAAATAATCTCAAAGTCTTCCCCTCGTTCCAGCAGATCTGAACACCCCAGGGCTATTGGGCTGTGTACTGGCAACACGATAGCTCTGAATCCCCTCTCCCACCAGTCAGCCCTAGAATCCAGGGACTCACCTCTTATCCTCCCATCCTTCTGCTAAGGTGGGGCCCTTGTGATTCTCAGCACCCCAGTTCCCAGGATCAGGTTTTAACTTTGTGGCTTGGGATTCTGTTTGCTAAGGACCTAGTATAAGGGCTTGAGTCCAGCTTGCCCTGGGATCTGACCTCCTGACAAACAACTACGTACATGTCAAACTACAATTAATGTAAGCCAATGTTAATACATTTCTATTAAGTAAAGTCCATACTTTATTCAGATGTCTTTAGTTTTTACCTAGGGTATTTTTTGTTCTCAGAATCCCATCCATGACATCATGTTACATTTGGTCCTCTCATCTCCCTAGGTTACTCTGGGCCATGGCAGTTTCTTGGAATTTGTTTTTTATGACTTCGATAGTTCTGAGGAGCCCTGGTCAGATACTTTGTAGAATGACCCTTAATTAGGATTCAGCTAATGTTTTTCTCATGATTAGCCTGTGTTAGTGTGTATTTTTGGGAAGAAGACCATAGGTGTAAAGTGCCATTTTTATTGTATTCTATTAAGAGAGCTATATCAATACGACTTATCACTATTGATGTTGACCTTGCTGAGGTAATGTTTGCTGGGTTTCTGTATTGTAGAGTTACTCTTTTTCCCTCTCATTTTATACTTTACTCTTGCTGACCAACCTTTTTCACTTAAATAATATCAGGTCACCACCAAGGATACCAGAGATAAAGGAGCTTAGATAAAAGCCTGAAGGAGGTAGGGAGATCTAAAGCCTGAGGCTATTCTGCTTTGGGTTTAATTTTTTTCTTGGGTCCAGTGGTGTGAAAAATTGAAAGAGGTTTTTTTCACTTTGAGAACAATGAGGAGCAGCCCCTGGCAGATGCCTGTAAGCCAGTGTGTCAGCACAGGGGCAGGTGGCACTGACTGGAGTGGCCCCTGTCCCCATGTCTCCCTCAGGGTTCTGGCAGGGCCTGGCTGCAGGGCTGCTAGGGGTCATGCTGAGGTCCAGTCCTGGTGATCACATCAGGGAAAGCGTGCACATTTAAGATCTAAGAACAAAGTGCCCAAGGATGACTCAGCTGTGCTCAAGTCAGGGCAAGTCTGTTAGGCCGGAGCAGGGTGGATGCAGGAGCTAAAGCCAAAGGTCAGTGGCCTGGGAGGATTGAGAAGAAGCCACTTGCTGGCCTTGAAAAGATGAAGATTCTGAATAAATTCCTAGAAGAAGATGAAGTTCCTTTCCTCTTCTTCTTCTTCTCCTTCTTCTTTTTTTTTTTTTTTTTTTTTTTTTTTTTTGCATTAGCCACATAGTTAATGGATGGGTAGAGGAAATTTAAATAGAACCAGGATGATTGCATCTTTCCAAATGAACTTGTTTAGCCCCTTCTAGAAGGAGGAAGGTGAAGGCCCCTGTTCAGGCTGTTCCTTGGAAATTACATTGGCGTTTCTACTGCAAGGAAGACTGAATAAAACGTTCAATGAAATATATCTATCTAAGAAAATCAGTTGCTCCCAAATCCTGCCCCTTGACTGATAGAGCAGCAACTTCGACTGCCATTCACATTTCTTGTAGAGAGAAATTTGTCAAAGTCTCTACTTTTAAAGCCCAGTAGGGATGTTCCATGAGAACTCTGGCATGCACTGTGTGGCAATTGGTACCTCCAGGGAGGGTGCCCCTCAATTTAAGCTTCCAGTGTCTACTCCCACTCAGTCTCCAAGCATCAGCCTGTCTCTGTTAGATGTGCTAAATTTGTTAATGTATCCACTAATGCAATCCAGAAGCTAATACTGAGTGAACAAGTGAATGAGTAAGCAGGGGCAGGGATGAAATAACAGCATCTTTCTCAAATAACTCTCTTCCCTTCCTTTCTAACTGGAATGTGTCCCTGTGGCTTTTTCTTCTAAGAGACAGTAATTTACAGAGACAAAAGCTATTGAGACCCAGTTTTCACTTACCTAGTCATTTCAGCTTTCAAAAAATTGAGTCTAGGTAGTTATTTGACCAAATTAACCTTTTTGATGACTGTGCTAACCATCTGGATTAATCACTGTGGTGAAAGCAGTTGTCCGCACAAACAGAGTTTTACGAGTCTCATTTCCTTTGACCTTTATTCTAACCACCCAGTTATCTGACAACATGTGGCTAAAAAGTGAAAAAGGTCCACTTGCTTTACACTGAATTCAATAATGTCTGACCTTGCTCTTCAGCTGTAGAGTATATTGTTTAGATCGTGAAATTGATGAGGCGAGAAGAGATGCTGAGAGGAAAATAACTGAAATGCAGGGAGAGCAGATAGTGCAGTTTGCTTACATTTAAATTAACTGATGCTAATTTATTTACTTATTATATTTATGGGATGCACCCATTACTTATTAGCCCCTGGATACATTTTAAGAGGATCATAAAAAGAGACACTCCTTGTCATTATGGCTAATTAACATTCAAATTGACTAACTAACTAACATTTAAGCACTAAGAATAAAATCGGTCATGGGCCAGTCAACATTTTCATCAAACGTCCTTAAATAGAATCCATTAGTTGGTCTTCTCTCTGCTACATTTCTACCTGCTGCCAAAATATCTGACACCAGAGGATGTCAGAGTTGATAAGGGAACTATATCTGTAGCATTGCAGCTAATGTCAGGTGTGTCTCTGGACTCATCCAGGGTAGTATGTAAAGCTTGATTAAATGGACATGGCTTCCTCTCAGAAGAGGTTTATAGTCCAGCTGTAATTGATGTAGAAGAAATGAACACAGAACATTCAGGGCTTATATGTCCTATTGTTCTGAATTTGGTTTGCTCACATAGCCACAGCAATTACTAAAGCTTACAAATTAGGGTGTGTGTCCAATAGTAAGATTTTCTATTGAATATATGAGCTGAAAGATCCTTGAGCTATTGTAAATCCATTCAACTGAAATATGTAGGACAGGGAGAAATACTGATCGGACAACTCAGATGGTTCTTTTCATAATTTCTAGGAGGAAAGGACTAGAAAGGGAAGGAAATACGTATTAGTCATTAACCTACCAAGTAAATCTCTACATAAGGACATGTGAGTCCCACATTAAAATATTTGCATATTAAATTTTCTGTCCCTTTTACCTTTTATGTTCTTGATGTTTTCACTGTTTTAGCTCTGAGTTGAGGTTATGCTGAAGGCAGTTGGGGGTGACTGAGATCAGGCAGGGAAAAGACAAGTTGTGAATTATGAAGATTTTCTACTAAGTATTGTGAGGATTATTGTTACTAGATAAGAACCAGGGTGATATCACTGGATGAGAGTCAATATTTTCACTTTAATCAGACTTTTGGTAAATTTACATTTTTGAAGAATCCTATGTTTTAAGCCATGAAAGGCACTTCATTTAGGCTAATTTTAAAAGAATCACCTCCATGTGAATCAGAAGTTCAAGCCAAATTAGAGATTTAAGGTTCTGTGTCATTTTATTAAAATTCAATGAGCTTCTTTAGAATTTGGAGCATCTGAAGTTAATTTTCAGATTGGTCACTAACCCAGTGTAGTATATAGGTGAAGCAAATGGGCTCTGGAGCCAGAATTTTTAAACTCCCAAGCTAGCTAGTAACTTCGGGTACATTTGTTTATCTCTCTGAGGCTCGGATTCCTTCCCAGTAAAGTCATGAAGATAATAGAACCCGTTAATTCAATGAGATAATAAGGTACAGTGCCTAACACTGTTCCTAGCATATAGTAAATGCTCAATACAACTTCAGCTATTGTTATTATAATTACTAATGTGTTACCAATATATAGCAACACAACAATTATTAACAACTATCTTTAATCCTATATTAACTAAAATTTCTTCTCACAGTGGTTCAATAGTCTAAAGGAATATTTAAATTCAGTTTTCTTTCCCTAAGATGGTACTTCAGGGTGATTGCAATGGAGCTTCTTAACTTTCCCTTCAATCCCTTTCCTCTCTCTCTTTTATTCTCCCCATTTCTTAGTGAAATCCTCAATTCTAAGCCTTGCATGCGTATAGAAAATTATTGTCTTACCCCTCTCTGTGGTGTTGGAGAGGGTATGTAGGGAGATCTAGTAGCATCCTATTGAGGGCTAAGCTTAGAGAAAGTCTCATCTCCTGCCCAGAACTGTGCCTTGCTGGAGTCGGGTGGGGGAGAAAGGGCAAGACTGCAACAAATGATGCCCCAAAGAAGAGATTTAAAATAAATAATGAAAGCAGGTAAATATGGAGAACGATAAAATTAAGCTAAGGAAAAAAATAGATGTAAAAATGGGATAAGTGTGTCTGTTGGGTGTGTGGGAGCAAGGTTCTTGTTCAGAATGATGGTCTTATCCAGGATTAGCTTAATGTGCAAGAAGAGTGTCAGGGCCAGGAAGCTCTAGCTCATGCCATCCATTTAATAAAGAGTTAATGTGTTCCCACTAGGTGACAAGCACTGTGCTAAGCATTGTGTATAGAATGACAAAGACCAGAGACATGACCTTTGCTGCCATAACAATTACACTAAGTTAATGGGAAGACTTATATTAGTAATAATATTAGTTGACAACCATGATTTCAAATTTATTATTTTGCAAATAGGCAGAGCAGCAGCTGTTAATAAGGAATAGGGACCAAAAGTTAATTAGTTTAATGGATTAGCTGAGGAAAGACTCAGGAAGTTTATATAGGTTTTTTAGAGAGTGCCTAAAGAACTGCTTCTGGTTCTGGAAAATAACTACGAGGCAATAAAGAGTAAGTAATCACAAAAGCTGGGACTTCTAGTATGTTTCAAGACTCTGTAACTCATCAAAATAAAACAAACTGGCCTTGCCAAATCTTGAAAAAGCATCATTGTGCAGAAGGATTTGAGTAGGACTTTTTTTTTTTTTTTTTTCATAAAATGACTCAAAATTTCTTGGGAATTTTCCATTGAAACTATTTTTAAAACAGCTTCTCCCCTAGTTGCTATTGCCAGAGAGAGTGGTTTTCATAATTTTATAAGTTAGCTCAGTGTCAATAGGACACTGAGGGTATGTATGAAGGTATGTACTAGAGAAGCTAAATAAGAAAGACTGAGAATAAATATTGCTGTCAAATATTAGATAGAATTCTAAATATCTTGGTGCTATGACCAAAACTCCCCTCCCTGAGTCCTGGTATTTGTAGAAGTAATTTTGGCTTTTTGTGAAGCACTAGCCCAATGACCAGCTACTTCTTCTCTCCAATAGAGAAAAGAGAAAGGGCTTTAAATAAGATTGAGGAGGCACTGCTCCTGCTTCAGAGCTCCATTATGTTACCATTATGAGACATTTATTGAGCACCATAATTTTAAAAATCACAGTAAGATGTAGTCCCTTCTTCACAGTCTGTTGCTCTTAAGGAACTACCTTATCCTGACCTTTCATTTCCTTTTTTTCCCAATATGCATGCAGTTTCCCCAACTCAGCTGGGTCCTGCCACCTAGTCTGTCACAATCTCAGCTGATCCTAATCCTGCTTGGTGACTAAAGTGCTAAGCCTCTTACAAGAGCATCAGCAATTTCAAGTAACACGGAGTGAGCACTTCAGGATGGAGGTTAGGCTTTAAAAAGTGCAAATCCTACCCTTATGAGCTCCCATTCTCTTCTTCTGTCTCCTCCCACCCTTCTGTTTCTATCATGGGTAGTTGTGTAGAGTGGATGAGCTCATGCCATCTGAGGTCAAACCCAGCCTCTCTCACTTGCCAACCAAATGTCACAGGTCAAAGCACATGATCCAGCTAAGCCTCAGTTTTCTTTCTTCCTTTCTTTTCCTTTCCTTTCTTTCTTTTTCTTTTCTTTTTGGACAGAGTCTCACTCTGTTGACCAGGCTGGAGTGCAATGGTGCAATATCCGCTCACTGCAACATCTGCCTCCCAGGTTCAAGCGATTCTCCTGCCTCAGCCTCCAGAGTAGCTGCGATTACAGACACGTGCCACTGCGCCCGACTAATTTTTGTAATTTTTTTAGTAGACATAGGATTTCACCATGTTGGCCAGGCTGGTCTCCAACTCCTGACCTCGTGATCTGCCCACCTTGGCCTCCCAAAGTGCTGGGACTACAGGTTTGAGCCACTGCACCCGGCCAAGTCTCAGTTTTCTTATAAAACAGTGAATGTTATAGGTGGATTTTGAGACAAAGGGCAGGCTAATCTAGGTAAACTGTTTTGCATGAGATCTGGCATGAAATGCTCAATATACCTAAGTTCTTATTTTTATTATCTTATTATCTCCTAATTCTCCCCAGTCACATGCTCTGAGCAGATTGGAATACTCCTTTTCTCAGGAATATGCTTTATCTCTCTCTCTCTACTTTTAAAAATAAAATTTACTTTATCAGAAATGACCTCCTTATCCCTCAATTCTTCTATCACCATCCAGGGTTACCAAATTTAACCAGTAAAAATACAGAACATCTAGTTAAATTTGAATTTCAAATAAACAACCAATCATATTTCATACAAGTATGTCCCATGCAATATTTAATGGATTATGCTTATCCTAAAAAAAATCTACTTATCTAAATTCATATATAACTGATAGTCTTTTTTTTTTTTTGAGATAGAGTCTTGCTCTGTCATCTAGGCTAGAATGCAGTGGTACCATCTCAGTTCACTGCAACCTCTGTCTCCTGGGTCCAAGCGATTCTCCTGCCTCAGCCTCCCAAATAGCTGGGATTACAGGCACCTGCCACCACGCCCAGCTAATTTTTATATTTTTAGTAGAATCGGGGTTTCACCATGTTGGCCAGGCTCGTCTTGAACTCCTAACCTCAAGTGATCCACCCACCTCAGCCAAAGTGCTGGGATTACAGGCATGAGCCACAGTGCATGGCCTGATAGTATATATTTTTATCTGGCACCTCTCCCTCCTCTACTGTCTCCTGCCTACCAAGCCCTATCTGCTATTGAAAATCTTGTTCGCGGGTAGCAAACTCGACCAGGTGGGGAATGCTGATGGGTGGAAGAGTCCTGGTGAGGATGTCATAACTGGGCAGTGTATGCAAGGTAGCAGCATCTCATCTCCTGCTTGTTTCTATGTGTGAACATAAAACTTGTGCTGCTAGTGTCCCCAATATTTAAGGGTAGTCAGAAATTCAAAAAATTAAGTGTGTGTTATCTGCCAATATTTAAATGTTGAAACTAATTTAAAAATCACTGATGGGTCACAAATTTGAAAACTCCAGCTGGGATAATTACATTTCCCCCCACATGACTTTCCTTGATATCCCACACTTAGAGATGACATCTCGTTCAGCTGAACTCCCTATAGGGAGCTGTATTCTTATCGCTCAGTATTAATTGCCCAGTATGGTACATTTTAATTTTTTCCAAGCAGACTATAAATTTGAAGACAGCAGAAACAATGTTCATTCATTTTTTATTCTCCAAGGCTTAGTATTTAATGCATTATCAGTTGAAAGAATGAATAAAGGAATGCATAAGTGAATAAATGCATTTCAATTCAGCAGGAGTCAGCAAAGATCACTAACAGGGTCAACAATAGGAGTAAGACAAGGCAATATTGAGCAAAGCACAGAAATCCAACACTTTTCAAACCATGACCAGGCAGCAACAACTTGATCCCATTGTGGCATTTCCTTGTGGTTCTCCAATAAATACATTTACTTGAGGTGTTATGAAATGAGTATATTCCTCCTCTCTCCAACAGCTGCTGTTCCTCAGGCCTCAATCACTCAAACAGCCTACAGCAGGTAGGCTGTGTAAACAGAAGCATTCCCAGTTTACTCAGGGAGAATCCTTATGTCAGAGCACACAGTCCCAGTGAGAGCAGCCAGAGGGTTCCTGAAGTGGTCTTCATCAGTGCCCTAGCCAGCCTTATATCTGAAGTTTTAGCCATAATTTTTTCCCTGGATAGAGATTAATTTTAAGTCCCTCAATATTAATAACAGCATTAAGAACTAATACAATAAAAGTTTATTGACTAATTTTCCACCATAATTTGTGTTTGATTCTTGTGCTGCCATGTTGTGTTTTTATGAAATGGAAACACTGTAGGCTGAATAATAATGAAAGAAAAAGAGCAAATGATACCTTGAAAATCATTCATTGGGATCTAAGACGTTTTGGGTCAGGAAACTTTTAATGCTATTTTCATGAGGGATGGGTAGAATAATTTAAAAAATAATAAGGGAATCTGCCTAACCAGAGAAATGCTTAAGAATACATAATCACTTATGGTTGGTTTATATATTATTTGGCTATACTCAGAAGTTGATATCTTTGTAAAAGCCTTTTTAGATCATCAAGAAAGGAGAAGTTGAAATTATGATCAAGAATCTGTTTTCAAGGGCTAAACTGCCATGTGTGATTGTCCTATCCCTGCCATGGGATGGAGAATAATAATAACAACAACAACAACAACAACAATAGGTAATGGAAGTTAACCAATTTATTCCAGGCACTGTACCTACTATTTCATAGACACAATCTCATTTATTCCTCATAACCATTCTATGAGGTCGATTTTCTTACTAGACAAGGAAATGAGCCCAGTAGTTAGCTCCAAGACACATATTTGTGAATGATATCATTGATGCTTTAATCCAAGATAGAGTATGTACCTACTGTGCCTTTGACATGGTCTCCTGCTGTAATACTGCAGCACAAACACAGTAGGAATGGAAGCCAGGGAGCTGCCATCAAACTCGAGAATATTCTCATAGGTGCAGTTGAACCAACGGAACATAGTTGAAGTAAGGTGCCTTTTACTGGGACATGAGATACAAAAGTTGAGTAGCACACGCATCAGAATCAGAATCAGGCATGGGAAATAAGCTCAAGAAACAAAAAGATCAAACACAGTGTCATGAGTGGACATTGGGGTCAGAGTCATATATTAGAGCAAGCGTCAGGACAGATGGAATAAAGATCTAACCTTTAGAGTTAGAAATACAGTTGAAGAACAAGGACAGAAACCATCCATTCTACTATAGGGACTCAAGAAAGATGATTTTCTCAAATCTGGTAGGTGAAGGCTTGCTGGCAAGAGCTGTATTATAAAGGATGTTCGGTGTAGTTATTGTGCCATGTGACTGTATTACATAGCCCTGAGAGTGATGGTTGTCCTTACAGCAAATTTGGATGCATGGATGTAATTATCACTGGTCATTGAAGAACCCTTTAAATTAGTGAAGTCCAAATCTTACTTTAAAAAAAAAAAAAAGTTGACCTAATGTTTTTCCTTTGGAACCAAAATCTTCAACATCTCATGCTATGGAAAAGAAAAAAATTCTTGAACAGCTCTCTCCAATTCCTGCTCAAACAAAATTTATCACTTTTTAAGAAGTGAAGAACACACCTAATGGACTGCTTTTACTGATTCGTTCTGTTTAATAAATGACTTTGAGAACCATTGAAGATGGTGTGAGAGTAGGTGTGCCAATGACATGGATATGCTTCTGGGAGAATATCCAGGTATCTGTGACAGCAGGCCCATGCCAAGGCCTTACCATTATTCCTAAAAGGACTAAATGACTAAATAACAGTTTGTGCACTTGGGCAGGGGGCATTGTATCCCTCTTACTGGAAGAGGTTGCGTAGCTTCCCTTCTCCAGAGTCTAACCATAGCTGTTGTCCAGCCAAAGGATCAATTACAGGAGATGAATGTAATAATATGGAGTTGGCAGCAGGAGTTAAGCCAGAATCTTCTGTCTGCATTGATCACAGGGAAGAGACAAGCCCAGCAGGGATGCGAACCCAGCAGCCTGTTGTGCAGTTGACCTCTCAGGTATTGGACTGAGATCAGTTCTTGGACAGGGAAGGATCAGAACAACTTGAGGAAAGTTAAGGTCATGCTTGAAAGAGCTCTGCGTATCGAAGGGAAAGCTGCCAAATCCACAGGGGTGGGGTAGATGATAACACAACTGATGAAATTTAGAACATTACGAGCCCAGTACCCTCAGGAACTGAGAAGGGAGCCGAGAGCCAAGTTAGAAGCAAAGCCTGGCTTGAGACAACTGTTTGCAAGGAACTGGGAGGCTGTGCCTTGTCACTGGGTACCAGCTATGTGGTGTGTGGTATTCAGCTAGTTTTAAAGGCGTATGGTCAGGTCAGAAAAAGAAAACAAAAATCCCTGGCTTTGAATCTGAGGATCAGGCTGAGAGTGAAGGAGAAATTTCCCCCATCTCTGAATATTCTAAGGGCTACAGTATAACGGAATGAGCCTGAGCCACTGAATCAGACAGAGCTGGTTTCACGTTCTGGTTTCATTCCCTGTTACCTGTGTCCAGCCTGCCATTTACTTTTCTGGCCTAGATGCCTCTTCCTCATTTGTAAGTGAATCTAATCGTATCTACTTCACAACGGTTTTCAAAATTTCATTGGGAATGTCAACCCCAGAGCCTGACTCAAAGTATATTTTTAATCTTTCCTTTAATAACGGTAACATCCTAATAAAGGATCATTTTAGATCTGTCATTGTTGTAAGCCACTTTCTCTTCCTTCATTCAATGCACCATTGTGGCTCAAGGAAATGACTGGAATGAATTAACTTTGAGAAAGAACTAAATCTAATAGCAGGAGAATCAGTGCTGGAGAGAGAAGTAAAAAGCTACCTCTTATAGCCCTGGTGGATTATGGGAAGCAAAAGAACAACAACAAGAAAAGCAAGTGCTTCGTCATAGGCCTCCTGGCCTCCACTGTCAGGGCTGAAGTGTTTTGGGGAAAATGTGTTAGAGAAGGGTGAAGAGGAAGCAGAGGAGACAGATGTGACTATCTCTATTTAGAACTCTGGAAGAAAAAGCAGAGAGATGCAATTGCTGTGCAGGAGGGTCTCTCCCCCAACCCCCTGCTCCTACCCACAAGGCAAGGTGGCTGCAGGGAAGTAAAAGTGATGGCGGCAGTGTCGTGGGTGTTACTGCTATTCTGTCTGGATCTCCTGTACCAGCCTGTGCATCCCTCCCCGGATGCTATATTGTCTGACAAGGAAAAACTGTTGTTCTCTTCTGACATTGCCCTCAGCTAGACAGAAGTCACTGAGCCAGAAAAACCTAGCGGCTCTCTCTCCACTCAGCCCCTGTGGCCTTTGGCCAATGACCAGCTGCTGCAGGGCACCAGGGATCTCCAGATGGGACTCATGGCTGCTGTGGGTACAGTTTGTCCTCTCAGTTTCCCTGTATGATCAGATGGATGGGAATCTCCTATTGAGACAACATTCTTTTTTTTTTCATTTTTGTTATTTTTAATTGATTTGCAATAGTTGCACATACTTATGGGGTATGTGATTTTTGATACATGTATACAATGTGTAATGATGAAATCATGGTGATTAGCATATGTATTACTTCAAATATTTATCATTTCTTTGTGTTGGAAACATTCAAAATTCAAGCTATTTAAAAACAAACAATAAATTATTATTAATTATAGTCACCCTACAGTGCTACAGAACACCAGAATTTATTCCTCCTATCAAATTTTATTTTGTGTTTATTAACAAACCTCTCACCATTCCCCACTTCTCCCTTACCCTTCCCAGCCTCTAGTAACTGCTATTCTATGCTCTCTTTCTATGAGATCAACATTTTTAGCTTCTATATATGAAAGAAAACATGGTATTTCTTTTTTTGTGCTTGGCTTATTTTACTTTACATAATGTTCTCCAAACTCCCCCATGTTGCCATGAATGACAGGATTTCACTCTTTTTATGACTGAATAGTATTCTATTGTATATATAGGCCACATTTTCTTTATCCATTCATTCATTGATAGACATTTGGGTTGACTCCATATCTTAGCTATTGTGGCTAGTACTGCAATAAACATAAGGGTGTGGGTATCACCTTGATATGCTGATTTTGTTTCCTTTGGGTAAATACTCGGTAGTAGGATTGCTGGATCATATGATAGATTTGTTTTTAGTTTATGGAGGAATATCTGTACTGTTTTCCATACAGGTGGAAATTCACATTTCCACCAACAGTGTACCAGCATTCCCCTTTCTCCACAACCTTGCCAGCACTTGATATCTTTTGTCTTTTTTATAATAGCCATTCTAACTGGGGTAAGATGATATCTCACTGTGGTTTTGATTTACATTTACATTTCCCTGATGATTAATTAGTGGTGTCGGGGATTTCCTTTTTATATATCTGTCGGAGAACACAATCTCACTGGCTTTTTTTCTCCCCTCTTGCTGGCTTTCCTCATTCCACTTTTCTTCAAAGAATATCCCGCCCCAGTAAGTCACTTGGATAGGAATTCTTACTTTAGTATTCAGGGAGAAGGAGAGTTGGGGTTAGCCCTACCCGGATTCATTCAGCTATTGCATGGTGAGAAAGGACCTGAAAGTTTTCACATGACTGTCAGAAATGAAGAGTTCCTGGAAATCTAGCTGGAGAGCTTGCCCGAAGGGCTCACTACAGGGGTAGAGTGAGCCCAGGGCCAAAAGCTATCTGGGGACAGGCCATCCTGCCTAAGGCCTGAATGGGAGTCCCAGGTACTAAGAACCAAGGTGGCTCTTAGGATCCTTGGGAGCATTGTCCATGCAGCAAAAGCAGAGCTATGAATAACAGCAAGAAAACCAGCAGTAACATCCAGCGGCAGAAAGGGAGAGTGTGCTGGGGGTCAGCACCAGGGCCAGCCGCCCACACCTAAAGGCCAGCCCAGCCCTTTGCAGTCAAGAGACCAGCACAAGACAAGGGGCCACCTGCTCCCCATGCCGTCACAGTCCCAGGACAACCACATCCCATCTTGGGAAAAAGGAGGGAGGGGAGAAAATTTAACTGAGTTAAATTCTGAGTTCACTTAATTTGGTTTCCCACAAAGTTGTTTTAACCCCAAAGACAATTCAAACAAAAAAATAAATTGAGATACATTAAAATGTGAATTTAAGATTTTCATTATCCAGTGGGGTAGGTGCTCATATATATAAAAAGGTGGAAACCACGTTGTCTTTGCCTGTCTGCGTTGGGGTTTGAAAAAAATCTGTGTTATTACTGTGTGCATCTTCCTATCTCCTTCCCATGGGAATGGATGTGGCTTGCATCAAAGGCCTCAGATGGGTTCAAGAACAATCACATTGGCACTCAGTTTGACTTGAAGCCCATCACCCTGGGGGAGATGCAGCCCACTGGCAAGCTGACGGGAGTAGCAAGTCGGCCATGAGGATCTGGAGAGAAAGAAATCCATAAAGTGTGAACGTGCGATAGCCTTTGGTGCTTACAAAGATGTGACTTGTTGCTATAGTGATGCTTTTGGGATGAATGGGTTATAACAGGAAATACCTCAAAACCCTTTTGCTTCAGCCAAAGCAGGAGCAGCCCTCAGTGAAGGCTTGGTCAGAGGAACTTCCCTTGCAGTTGATGTAGTCAACTCTCTTCCCTGTGGGGACACAGCGGGGCACTCCCTTGTCAGTCTGGATTTATAGAATTTCACCACTGAGCACTCCTTGTTATTAAGCATGGCAGATGCCCTGCTCCATAGAAAATAAGCAAGTGTCTGCTAGGGAGTGTGGTAATAGAGTGCAGCCTGCATTTCCTGCCTTTCACTCTAGACCTGCCTTCCCTTTTTCTTGCAACCTGAAGCACAATTCTGTGGATATTTTTTCCCTCCATGTGACCTCAGATGAATTCATTCATCCATTTATCAGGCACAAAAGCCAGTTGAAACAAATAAATAAAGTGGAAAGGAAAGGGAGCTCGGTGTCCCAAACCCCTCCATTGAGCTGTGACTCAGGAATTACAGTACGTTGTATTAAACCATTTCTTTTTGATGCATTGGGGCCATGTAAAAGTCGACAGTGACATATGGGAAAGGCCCTGTTAGCAGGATTGGGGCTGTTGTGTGATAAATGACACAATATGTCAAAGAACATCTGTTATCCATCATGTTGGCTTCCTCAGAGCACTTGGTTTGGAGAGAGAGAAAGGGGGAAGAAGAAGAAGAAGAAGAGCGAGAGAGAGACTGGTAGAGAGTGCCTGGGAGGTGGGTGAATGAAAAGGAAGCAAGACTATACACAGCTGGGAGAAGATAGGAAAATGACCTGCTCACCATAAGAGAGTAGACATGATTCAGGAGGATGAGCTAAAGTGAGTCCCTCCAGCAGCCTGTCACTCTCCTGTCCCTCACATCTGTCTTCCCTTTATGTTTGCATGTTGATTTGTTTCTTCAAGTTTAATCAGTTGAGCATATTAAACCTTCATTCCAGTAGGTGAGGAATTGGAGCTGGCTGCAGTTGTTCTGTTCCTTTCCCTCTCCAGACGCACTGCTCTGGTGTTGCATAGGATCTCTCCTGGGCCAGACAAGCTCAACGGAGCATTCTGCAACTTCATTGGCATGGCAAGCAGTATTAGAATTGCTCAAGTGAATGCTCTGAAGCCAGTGCTTGAGAGCAGGTTTTGTGCCAGGAGGGAACTTGGATTTCTTAGCACTTCATCCTTCTAACATTCCTGTCACACTTATGCAAATGCCTGTAAAGTTTCTGATTATTTTGTATCATCAGAGGAAACTTCCATTTATATTGAATTTCTGTTTGTGATATCATATCTGTGACTTTCACAATGGGGCCAGGGTACCCAGGAGGATAGATTTCTACTCCCCTCAAAGATGCAACTGCTCATGATGCCATCTAAGAAAATAAATTGGTGTTAGCGAGTCTGAAAGATCAGAATCAGACATCCCTGCAGCTCATATGCTTTTATTTTAGATGAGGTTACAGCAGAAGTGGTTTTTGAAAATAATTACACTGTTATATTTACAGAGTTAGTTTCCCTGGTACTCATATTTCTTTCTAAGCATTATTTTATATCCTTTAAATATATATCCAGATTGTTGTTCTGTGTTACAGAAACCAATAAAGGAAGAGACAGAAGCAAGATGCTTTGATCCCACAGTCTGGATTACCTGAGTAGGTTTTATAAAGTGCAGATCCTATACTTTAGAACAAGATTCTGATTCAGAAGTTTTGATATAGGGCCCATAAATCTGAATTTTTATGTTTATCTGGTGATTCTGATGATAAGTGTAGTAAAGTTATTGGTTTTAACCTAAAGTTAATTTTCCCCTTTTCCTGCCACCAGTACCCAAATTTCCTTCTGTGTATTTAATATCTGCCTCTTCTCCACCGTGTGGTTATTTTAAAAAGATAGATCCACATTTGTACCATTCAGGCCAATGGTAGAGAGTAAATCCTAAAACCTAGAGGTACTGTAAATGACTCTTTTCCTCTGAAGACAGTGGATAAAGATGTGAGCCCCAGAATTGTAGTGGACATTTTGTTTGCTATAGCCAGGGAAAGCCTTAAGCTGTTGGGCACTGCTGTGTGTAGCCTGAGAATGAAGCTGACACCATGGAAAGCAGAGAGGAGAGATGGAGAGAAACTGGATCCTTTATGTATCAATTGAGCTTCTTGATCAGGCTTGTCTGACTTGAAATCTATGTCTAGGTGTTTCAGCGACATCAGTCAAAGTGTTTAAGTCAAGATGAGTTGTGTTTTAAATCACTCAAAACCAAAAAAGTGCCACCTGATACAAATAGCTATGCTGAGGAAACCTTGCTCAAAATCTCATTCCAAATAGTTAGGTAATCCAAAATGAGCATCAACAATACACTAGATTCTAATAATACTTACTGAGTGTCTGGTAAGGCCAAGCACTATTTAAGGCCAGCATGGAATATCTGGAGTTGAGAAGGCCAGTTCTTATGAGATTTTCTGAATAAAAAGAGAGGACAGTATGCTTTTTAACAGAACTAATAATGTAAGGCAATACAAAAGTATCAAAACAGGGCTGGGTGCAGTGGCTCATGCCTATAATCACAGCACTTTGAGAAGCTGAGGTGGGAGGATCGCTTGAGGTCAGGAATTCGAGATCAACCTGGGCAACATAATGAGACCTCGACTCTACAAAAAATACAAAAACTAGCCAGTGGTGGTGGCACGGGCCTGTGGTCCCAGCTGTTCAGGACGGTGTGGTGGGAGGATCACCTGAGCCTGGGAGGCAGAGGTTGCAGTGAGCTGAGATCACACCACTACACTCCAGCCTAGATGATAGAGCAAGACCCTGTCTCAAAAACGAAAAAAAAAGAAGTATCAAAATAGAATAAATGTGATCAATAAATGAAAGGAAGTTAAAGGAGTAAGAACCAAAGCTCATCATGGGCCAGAGATGTAGAGAAGGTAGTATTTGGATTTGTTAGCCATCATTGTTTACGAACACCATTTCCTGTCTCCTTTTTTGGGCTTCTCTTGGGTAACTCCTGTGACCAAAGAGAAGATAAGACATCAATTATCTCAGGTCAGACAGGAATCCCCACTCATGAGTTAAGCATGCTGATATCATTGAGGGTAGAGCCATGTCTAGGTGACTAGTACAAAGAAGAGGTTACATGAATTACTGATCTAAAAATTACTTAAAGATCCAACTCCCCACCCATTGTCAGTTAAGGAACAACACTTTGGATTTTTAACAGTAGAGAGATGCACCTGGCCTATCTGGGAATATTAATATGACAGTTGTGTCTAGAGTGTCTTAGAGGAAGGTGAATCAGAAGAAAGGAACGTCCCTCAAGTATCTAGGCTAACATCTCTTTAGTCTCTGATTGAATGTGGGGACAATCAGATTGGCAGGGAGAGGCCTGAGGCCAGGTAGACTCAAGAATATTTAGTAATTGATTGGTTATGAAGGTTAAAGGGAGAGGAGGGAATTAGATGTAATTATGAAATGTTTAACCTGAGTTACTATGGGACATAGTGTGCCATTAAAATTTAACTCAAAAGAAAAAACTGATTTCAGAAGGAATATAATTCTTTCAGTTTCAAATACTTTGAATTTCATTGGCTGGCAAGATATTTGTATGGAGATATTTGTGGCGAGTATATGAGAAATAAGGATGTGGTGCACTGAAGGGAAGTCGAGGTTACAGGTGCAGTTTTTTAAGGGTAACACAAAAAGTTAAAGCTGGAAGAATAGCTACAAAGCCCCGTAAGGAGTATATAGAGAGAAAATATGAGGATCAATGCCAAAATATGAGTACATTTCTAAAGCAAAAGGAGGAAATGGAACTCAGAAAATAAATAGAGATAGGCTGGTCAAGGAGGCAATGGTAATAACAACAAAACAACAGCCACAGTGATAACTAATTTACTAAGTGCCAGACACTGTGCTTAAGCACTGCAAAAATATACCTTAGAAGGATCAAAGGCATTTTTTTTTTCTCCCAGGCAAAGAAAAAAGGATCAGAGGACAGATGTAATTGCAGAAAAATTCAAGGCAACTCATACTGGCTGTCTTTGAAGTGGGTTGTGAGATCTTCAGTTGGTAGAATGGGGTTCTGTCCTTGAGAAGCATATTCAGTAGTGGTACAGTGGTTGAACGTCTATGCTATGGAGATGGCAAGACCTGGGATTGAAACCCTGGTCTGTACTTAACTATCTGTGTGGATTCTTGGCCAAGTGGCCCAGTTTCTTCCTCTGTAAAAATGTGGAACTATTTTACCTACCACACAGGCTCATGGCAAGGATTAAGTAATGAATAGCATATAAAGCATCAGGACCACCACCTGGTACAGTGCTCAGCGTAAGATGTCTGTTAAGAGTGTGGAGGAGGTAGGAAGCCTTAGCTGGGACTAGGCAGCAGAACTCTGTTATGTGTCCAGCTAGGGCAGCCTCCTGGTATTCAGTGAGGCAGATTCTGGGTTGTTGCATGCATGCCTGTGAGTGGAGTGACTGAGGAATGGCATGTCCAATCCTTCTACTCAGGAGAGCCATACTTTGGTTTGCTACGATAGTAAGTGACATCCGTGGCTCTGTATGCCGAGAAATAAGCTGCAAATAAACCCCCTTTCTCTTTCACTGGCCTATTTTTTTTAAAGTTAACAGTAAATTGTGGCATTTCAAAGTTCCCTTTTGTGTGCCATCTGTTCACCTACCCGTAGTCCTGCATGTCAGCTTACTCCAGCAGCTCATAAATACCCCTGCCATCAATACCAGTGACTTCTGACTCCATGAACATTGGCCTGATAAAAATCATGTCTCTATTTATCTTGATAAATTGACTGTGGCATAAAGCCATTCAGTTCAACTGCCTCCCATGATGATTGGGGTACATTTCTTGATGGATTTGACTGTTAGCTATCTAAGGCAGTAATGCTTATCCTTGACTATCCATTAGATTCTCCCAGGAGAGGCTTATTTTTTTTATTCCACATTTTTTCCTTGTCAAATCCCTACCCTGGACCTGATGCATTATAATTTTTAGGTATGAATTAGGTATTTTTATAAGGCTCCCTGACTGAGTTGGATGTGTAGACAGTGGTAAAATCACACATTTAAGGAGAGAAGTCGTTGAAAAGTTGAACTGGATTTGTTGGTTGGCTGTTTGCTCTGGAATGAAGTGTTTGGGGCCACATGCTTTCTGTCTCTTATACTCAACCTACAAAAATTTTGAACAGTATTCATTCTGTGTATTCAGACTGGAGAATGACTACTTTCTTATCCAAAACCTAACTTTTTGGACTACTACTATTTAAGAAAAGGGTCAGAATAATAGAATTGGGGTTAGAGACATTTGGACTCAAATTCTAGCTTAGTTATGTACTGACTGTAACTTTGAAGAGGCTAATTCATTTCTATGAGCCTCATCTATAAAATGCAGGCAACACCCATATAACATGTTTGTGGTTAGTGTTAAAGAAGATGCTGCATAAAAATTCTCTAGCTTAGTACCTAGGCATGGAATATGCTTTAAATAGAGCCAGTGTTAGTAATATTTTATTTATGTTCATTAGTTACTGATTAATCAATAGATATTCTTACTGCACTATCCTTATAATATTCCAGATATTTATAGGTTTAAGTTGATATTTTCTTCTTGGGGTTTGTTATCAGCTAATAATGTCTTCTGGGATATGTTTTAATGGATATCCATTCTTTGTTTGAAAATGTTAATTTAGACATGTATACATATGTACAGACATACTCAAAAGAATTTGTTATTGACTTACTAAATATACAGGCTCATTATGGAACATTTTTGTATACCTTGAGATTATGTTTTTGCCATACCTGAACTGGTTAGACACTTTCTTTCCCACTCACTAAATTTCAGCATGTGTGACTTTCTCAGTACTTTTTGGGCATCCCATTGCCTTTGCTATTTTGTTCTATCGCTGCTGGTCATGCAAGCTAAGAAGAGAAGGAGTGTAAATGAAGGCAGAGGGAAAGAAGGCGCTTAGATACATCTAAAATGCAGGAAGTTTGAGGATAGAGACCTTGTTCTTTACATTTTGGTATACTTATAATAGTTGTTTAAAAGAAATACTTGTTTAATTGAAATTGTGTTATAATTCTTCTTTACCAGAATCTCTCAGAAAACAGCCTTTCTTAGGCTTCTGAATATTTAATTAGTTCCTGCTTTTCACCTGTGGCCATATGACCAAACTTTGGCCAGAGAGGGCTTGGGATTCTGATTAAAAGCTGTATTAATTTGGCATACCATGGGATAGAGGTAATTCCTCCAAAGGAAAAAGCAGTTGCTGCTACCTACCAAAAGGAGAAATGAGTAATGGAAGGCAAGAGCAGTTCATGTCCCCTTTTCCATCTTCCATTACCTACCAGAGACCACCTTCTCAATGTCTTTCCCATGTCTCCCTTTTTCTCCAGGCCTTGGCCACTGTTCTAATGTGCTTTCCTATCTCCTTTTTGTTTTCTCCCAATTCTATATGATTTGCACGTCTGTAAAGTTAAACTTCCCAAAAGGTACATTTACCATATTTTAAAACCTTCAGTCATTTCTAATCCTCACTAGATAAAGTCTGAACTCCTCTGCCTGGCATTCAAGACTGTAAAAAAATCTTGTCTTTTACTAACGTTGATGATTTTATTATTCAGAAATTTCTACTTGAACTTGCTGTTCAATGAATTGGCTCTTATATCCTAAAGATAGCCTCCATGGATTGGTGGAGGAGCTTTATGCCAGCCATAGTAGCTTTGCCTGGACACATTATATAGACTCATTAGAAATCTTAGGAATAATCTAAGCGTAATCTCTAGACTCATCTCCTAACATTCCTGGAATTCTCTCCATTCCCTATTATAGGCATGCTCTGTATGTCCATCATGTTGGAAAACTCACAGGTCTTCGGGCAGGCCAAGTGGTCACATGTTTGTCCCGCAGTACATGGTATTCCCTTTCTTGAGTGTCATTCCACAATCTCTCTCCAGTGCTGACCACTCTCACCTGGACATTTGTCTCAGAAAAATTGTTCCTGGTTTCTCCTAGTGAGTGGGAGGTGCCTCTCATTTGTAACCTCATGATGCACTGAATATTACCTTATGACACTGTAATGTAATTTCCATTTACTCTCCCTGTCTCAACTACACCAGGAACTCCTTCATGGAAAAACTGAGCCTTCCAAATCTTTATCACCTGTCCTTAGCACGTGCTTAGCTAGTGTAGAGGCTCAGGGATGGTGCAAACCTTACCTATCCTATTCATATCTTGTCACATCCTAGTGCACAGAGAAAGATGGGGCATAAGGAAGCTCTCAACACAGAAGTACTTCAGTGGCTCCACCTCAGTCATGGTAAACACCAATGTTCTTACTGAATGAAACAAAATATTCTCTAAGATGTGATCCTGCTGCCCTTCTGCCCACATCTCCTCACACTGTCCCTGACACACCTTGCTATTTCTGCCCACTGGCCTCCTTGCTCTTTCTGAGACATCCCAGTGTCCCAGAAAGTGACAAGTGTGTTCCAGATTCATTCTCTTTGCCCTGAGTGTTCCCTCTGCTGGAATTGCTCTTTCCCCTGGTATGTACCTGGTCTGCTCTGTTCAATAATAACCTAATTAGGTCCCTGATTACCTGATATTATAAAGTGCTTTCTACATAGCACATCCTATATGCCTTACCCTTCTTAATCATTTCCACTGCCCTTAGCCTTATGTTACACGATATATGTTCAGTGGTGTGTTTATTGCATTTTGCCCTTTTCTCTATGGTAGTTCCATGAGGGTAGGGACTTTGTCTTGTCTGCGACTCTATCCTCAGTTTCTAGAATATGCCTAGTACACAGTAGGTGCTCAATTACTGTTTGTTAAGTGAATGAATACGTGCTAAAGAAATAAAAGGATGTAAGGGAACACAAAACATGTAGAATAATTGTGTTGGGCACTATTGAATATAGATAGCTATTCCCACCAGCCATTCATATTACCTTCTTTACAGAAACAGACAGATACCTAAATTAAATATAGATGAATGTTCCGGAATCTTCAAATCTAATACAGGCACAATGGTATTAATAATACAAAATACATCATGTCTAGCATTGCTTTGTGAAGGAGATTGGGAAAAGAGAGGAGACAGCCCGAACACTTCTCCCTACAGCAATTCCATAGCACTTTTCATAATATTTTGGTAGCTTGATGGAGGCATTTTCTTCCCAAAAGCAGCCTGACATTTATCCAGAATTGCCTGAATTTACTGCTGCAGTTACCAGCAGAAAGCCGTCAGGTTTTAGAGTTTTCTCATCTGTAGAAAGCTGGTCAATTTATTTTATTAGCATCTTTTCCAGTGCCTGACCCTAAAATAACTGTTTTCAGTGTTTACATTCTTAGAGGTGGGCTAATGAAGAAGCTTTGGCACCTATTGCCAACCCCTGGATATCTGAGTAAAGCTTTGTAATAAAAGCACCAACAAAACCCCAGCCTTACCCATTGAAAAATAAATAGGCTTTTTTTTTGTGTGTAGTATTTTTAAAATATGATATTTTATAATAGATATGATAGATAGATTTGTTTTGTGAATAGACAATTAAAATAATTCTGTAAATTTTATGGAGCTTCTCTTTCCATTCTTCTCCACCTTGGTCATTGACAGATATAACTTGCCTTTTTTAGGGTAGTCTGCTATTTTTCACTCTTTCTTGTTTTCCTCAATTGCCCTCACCCATCTGTGTGTCTTTTTCTCACTCTCTTCACTACGTATAGAAGACTTTGTTATTTCTGAATCTTTGGATGAACCTTAGAAAAGTCCCCGTAGAAGTGCACACTGTGGTGGCTTCTGAGAGTCCTGTGCCTGTCCACATGGAATTCCTTTTACTATTTTTGCCTATTTCATCATTAAAAATGAACCCAATTGTTGGCAAAAATATAGAACAATTGGAGCTCTCTTACATGACCAGTGGGGATGAACTCATATGCAGCCACTTTGGAAAACATTTTTGAAGTTAAGTTTACAAATACCCTTATCATATGATTCAGTGACTTCCACTGTCTCCCCAAGAGCAATAAAACATGTCCACATGATTGCTCATAGCAGTTGTTCTCATAATCACCCCAAACTGAGAACTCACCAAATATTTATCAACAGATGGATGAATAAGCAAATTGCAGCAAATCCATGCAATACAATACTATTTAGCAATAAAAAGGAACAAAATATTGGTACATGCTACAACATGGATGAACCTCAATGACATGATTAGCCAAAGAAACCAAACATAAAAAGACTACACATGGAATGATTCTACTTTATGAAATCCTTTAATAGACAAAACTAATCTAAATTGATGGTTTTCTCAAAACAGGGGTGGGCTATTGACTGAAAAGGGGCGTGAGGAAACTTTTTGAGGTGATGAAAAAATTTTATATCTTGATTGTGGGAGTGATTACAGAGACGTACCCACTTGTGAAAATGCATCAAACTACCCTTTAGATGGGTGCATTTTGTTGTGTGTAAATTGAACCTCAATAATCTTAATTTAAAATAAAAACAAAAAAGCAAAAATAATGGATGTTTGAAGTCAATTCCCAATGAAATCTTCAGTGGTCAAGCCGTCTGTCTACAGCAGACTGTTGCCTCCTTAAGACACTACTGACCATTTACCTGTCAGGAAAATTTTAGGAAACTTCATTAAATTATTACAAAGAGTAAGCTCTGATTCAAGATCTGATTTTCCTGGCCTCTCCCTGGGAGAACAGCAACTGATGATAAAAGCAATGAAAACAGTGGGGCTATTTATTGATTTGTTGAAATACCTGGCATTTGTAGTGTTGTGCCAGTGTGTCTGGTTCTTAGCACAGTGCCTGGTGCATAGGAGGCACACCATAAATATTTATTGGATAAAAGAACAAAACTTATAACAATGTTACAATGAATGTATCACCATTTTATCACCATTTTATAGATAAATAACCCAGGGTCAGAGAAGTTAAGTGACTTTTCCAAAATCTCTGAGGTAAAAGATTTCAAAGCCATTTTTTGAGCCCAGGTCTCTAGCATTAGGTTTTCCATTAAATTAAACCGTGATTTAATGCAAGATATCCTGCTTCCAAATTGGTTGTGTTGTTTTTTTAATGTAAAATTGTTCTGATTATATCTAAATCATATGCCTGTATTGGCAATCAAATAATTTAAATATGTGAACAATCTTTGTAAACTCCAAAGCTTTGTAGAAAAACAAGATATAAGCAATATGGCTTAGCATAAAATTTGGCTTTCTTTTTTCCTAACATAATAAAAGCTAACATTTGTGCTTAAAATATACACACACTGTTTTAAGTGCTGCAGAGTCTATAAAATCACTTAATTCTCACAAAAACTCTCTGAGGTACATATCATCATCATTGTCTTATCTTTGTCTTCAACATCTTCATTTTATAGGTGAGTTCATGCAATTTTTTTCCCTGAGTTATAGAGGTAGTAAGTGGCAGAGCCAGGATTTGAATCCAAATAGTTTTTGTTCAAATCTCTCATAGCCATTACCCTATAATTTCTCATCCATCTATCCACCTACCTATCCATCCATCCATCCATCCATCCATCCATCCGTCTTTCCATCCTTCCATCCCCACAACACTAGTTTTTAGCATTTTTCCTTGCAACACATCTGACAAATAATGTTCATTCAGTGATACCCTCACCTCATTGTCATTCACTTTGGTGTTCTATATAGATGAACCGACTGCAAATTATGTATAGTTTTCTGTATGTCAGTTGAAATTTCAATCCATTTTAAAATTCAGAATAGAAACTGTTCCTCTAGATTAAAACAATAACAACAAACAAAACAATGGCATGGCTTGTCTTTTATTGCTGCCAATCTGAGTTGGGTAAATTTTGCATTAATAAGTCCCATCACATTTATCTGAATAATGTTCTCTTAAACTGAAAAAAGACACAAAGGACTCATTACTCTAGAAAGCTATCTTACCTATTCCATCCATACTGTTTCTCTTTTCCTTCTCTTGAAAATATGTTGGAAAAATCTAGCATTGGATTTCCAAATTTTGACTCTTCAATTCAATATTTAAGGGCTCATGGCCAGAAAGTCATTAGTATTCTTCCCAGTGACCAGGTAGCATGGGCACAGTAGATGATGATGCCTTTGAGAGCAGCTGAGAAGAAAAACCTCTAGCCATTGTGGTATTCAGAGGAAAAGCCTTTAAAGGTCCAGAGAGGTTTATTCTTCAGGTTGACATGCGTGTCTGTGGGCTGGATCTTACATTTGGGGCAACAGTCCCCAAGGAGAATAAGTTCAGAAGAAGTCTGATAAAAGCTACACATTGATTAGAACATTTCAGTGAGGAAACTGCGATTAAACATGTCTCTAGAGCAAATACAGTTTATGTATTTCATGTCAGTTTTGATGCTTCATTTTAAGAAAGGAATTGTGATTTTTTTTTCAATGAAATGTCAGTTTTACTGGATTGGTTTTATAAAATTGAGCATATCTACAATGCTCTCTTATTCAGACTTTATAACTTTTGCTATTGTGTTGACTAGGTGGAATGACCAACATTTGAATATCTTCAAAAAGGATTACCTACATTCTGAAGACAGATACATTTATTAGGTATTCCTTATGGATTCATTTCAAAAATTACATATGTAGAGAAAGAACACACCATTATTTGCCTTGTTAGTAAACAAAATGGACAAAATCCCTTTCATTATGCAGCCTAGCTAATATTACCACATTCAAAAAAAAATTTCAAAATTTAAGAATACACTTCAAATGTGCATTTGGTTTACAATCAGGCTATAGTTGACACACTAAGGTTTTTTACCTCTGGTAAAGAGGAGGTTCACTCAACAGGTTCGTCGTAGCCTCTGCACCCAGGACCCCACTGGAAGTCAATTCCAAAATATTCTCTGCTTTCTGAAGAGGGCAGGACATCCAGAGAATACTTGACATTAAGAGTGATTGTCATAAAGTTTTGTCTTAATCTATTCAGGAGGATTTTAGAGTTAGGAAAGTATGATTAGAGCATCTGTGTCTTGGGAAAAGTGTCCCCACTATGCTTTAAGCTTCATATCTTGTAGAAAGATTTGAGACCAAATAATCTTAAAATGAAACCAGATTAGAAGTGCTCTAGAGAAGAAGTCCAGGATATGTCTTCCTAGTAGTCACATTACACAGGATGATACAGCTTTGTTGGTTGAGAGGATGTCAAGGGATTATATAAATTATCCACTTTGACAAAGTTAAAGATAAAGATTAATAATATACCAGCAAAAGAGAGGGCAATGCTAGACACACATACTTCAGTCATTGCTTCTCATAATTCCTCTTAGACCTCTCTGGGCCTGGGATTAGTGAGTGCCCCAGATTCTTCCATGTGGGGCCCTTGGCCTCTTTCGACTTTCAGTGCTTTCAATCATAGGGGTAGTCTAGTATAAACGGAAGGCTGATGGACTAAAAGTGAAGACAATGCAGGTTGAATAGGGAGAAAAGATTGTCCTACTTTCCATTTTGGAAGCCAAATAGACTGTCCTCATATATTGCCACTTGAAAAAAATGAGTTAAAAAAACTCAGAAGCTCAGAAGGCTGGCCTAAATGAGGTCAACTAGTATGACTAAGTAACAATCTGAAGAAATGTACAAAAATCAAGCCTGTGTTTTCCAATATTTGGAAGAGAGTTTATTTTAAATAAAAATCAAACTTTTAAGAAGTAGACTACAAAATGAAATAACTGAAATTAATTTTATTATATGAAATATAATCTTGTAATGGATATATTATGCCCTATATAATCTATATGATGATGTATTATGATAATTTACATTTGTGTGCCAAGAATTGAGCTATCCATTTTGCATCAATTTTCTTTCTCTTTTTTTTTCACCAAATGACAAATTTAATGTAAACTGATTCTGTTACAATTGGATCTAATATATAGAAGCATGTATACCATTCATTCCACTGTAGTCAGTCTGTTACATTGTTTCTATCAGAGCTATCTTTTTTGTGAATGGAGAACAAAGCTCACACTAACACCATTTGTCACTGAACAAGCTGAACTCTGCTTTCTAAATAGTCTGGCCATATCAATTTTCTAACATATTTATCTCAATAGTTGTATGTGAGCAATACGTTTACTGTCCCATTTAAGAGATGAGAACGTTAAGGCAGAGAAGGTTATAGAGCTCACCAAAGGCACACCATCACTAAGTGCCCGCTGCAGAGGGAGAACCCTAGGTAGCAGACCCAGGTGATAATTTTTAGGTTTATTGCAGGCTATCCTGTGTAGTTAAGTGCTATGAAGAAAATGCAGCTAAGAAAATAGAATGGAAATTGCAGCTGATTTGTGAGGCAAATAGGCATATCAAGGTCCCACTGTGCACTGCTCAAAGTCTTTATGAATTAATTATATGCTGCATGTCTCATTAATTACTAACGTATCACTGTACTCACCTTTTGCCTTTAAAGCTTGGTAAAATGTCATATATATCCTCAAATGAACTACTGCTCCTCTGTATGCTTGCTTACAAATTATAGTTGAATCCAAGAAACTAGATGGTTCTGCTTCTCTCTGGCTTATATTCACATGTGTTGACATGGAGCATGTGTATGTGCAGTAATCATGTGAGTATAACAGGCTCCCTCGAATAGTGCCCACCTCAAGGAGAACAGCTGCAGTGTTATTGTTTTCAGTGTAATAGCACATTTATAGAGCTTGCTGCCAATGTGGTAAGATCAATAGGAATCGCACTTTTATACTACCAGTTTTCCTCTGGCCTCCTGTCATTTAGACCAGGAGCATACACTCACATGCTTGAGGGAAACCGAAGCCACAGTGAGTGACAAATGTTCATTTGTCCCCAGGATTGAGACTGGAATAACAGTACTGCTTTCTCTGGTTTCAGCTTGCCTAAAAACATGTGGTGATTAAATCTTTATTCAACATGCTTATATCAAACATTGGTCATAAATTTCATAATTTTTATTCTCATAAATAGTTTGGGTAAAAAAAGATTTGGGAATGAAAAACTTAAGATCTTATAAAAGTTTTCCCAGTTTAGGTCTTGATTCCATTATATGATTTTATTGATAACTTATCATGTTCCAGAGATGGCCCTCCACATAATACATGGTTATCTCAATCCCTACCACATCCCAACAACAGAGGCTCAGAAAGGTCATATGCTTTCTGGAAATGGTAGAATTTGAACCTAGATCTCTGACCCATAAGGGTATATTCTCAACTCCTACAGGATTCTGCCTTTTGAAATTAATGCAGGCAGGCAGAGTTGCCATTTTTTATTGCCCAACAGATAGAGCTACTCTTATGATGAAATCAGCTTACATAGCTACAGTGCCTAGTGATTTGCTATATGATGGAAACTCCAGATAATTTAAAAGTGAGGAAAAATTTAGGATCAAGGCTTGAGCATAATTGATGGCAAAATCTTCCTGCTTCTGAAACAAGCAGAGAGAATAACTTGTAAATTGGGCTTTTTTGTTGTTGTTGTTGTTGTTGTTGTCAGGGCCAGGCTGGTCAGATTCAGCAATAGAAGAGTGTTGACTTGATACTTGGTTGAATTTGGTCTCCTGGTCTTAGGTGTCACTTGCAGCTTCTTAGATGTCAAGGGACAAACTGCACCATTACAAAAGTAAAAGGAGGCTATTGGATGATA
The DNA here is from genome assembly GCF_008728515.1 of Papio anubis. Taxonomy (NCBI): domain Eukaryota; kingdom Metazoa; phylum Chordata; class Mammalia; order Primates; family Cercopithecidae; genus Papio; species Papio anubis. The sequence continues at coordinate 102,621,978 of NC_044982.1, read as the reverse complement.
GGCATCTCACAGCTATCATCCCAGCACTTTGGGAGGCGTGATGGGAGGATTGCTTGAGCCCAGGAGTTCCAAATTAACCTGGGCAACATAGAAAGACCCTGTCTCTACAAAAAAATAAATTTAAAAAAAAAATCCAGGCATAGTGGTAGGTATACCAAGTACCTATAGTCCTAGCTACTTGGGAGGCTGAGGCGGGAGGATTCCTTGAGCCCAGGAGTTTGAGGTTGCAGTGAGCTATGATTCAGCCACTGCACACCAGTCTGGGGAACACATGGAACAATCCCCTGTGCCTTAAAAAAACAAAACAAACAACAACAACAAAAAACAATGGTTCTTGTTAAACATACAGCTTCCCAGGTTCCCAGGTACCTCTCCTGGAGACAGGAATTCAGAGGCCCTGAGGTGAACTTGAGAATTTGCAAGTTTAACATATACCCCAGGAAATCCTTACCATCAGAGAAGTCTGAGATACTCTGCCAAGGCAAAGAAGATGAAGGTTGGCAGAATTAATTGGCCTTCCTTGCCGCTTTTCCTTAAATGCTTGTCTCTGATTTCCTAATTCCTTTAATGCTAGTTCTGTGCCATTGACTCTTGACCTCATGCATCCTTTCCTGGGCTCCTAGCAGCTGCTCCAGTTCTTGTCTGTATACCACTCTGCCTCTTGGGTCACAACCACTTGCTATTTTCTACTATTAACCTTGCATTTTGTTTCTGTCAAATTTGACCCATGTGAGAGAACTGGCAGTTCAGTACCCAAACAAATGATTTCCAGCCCAGAAGTTCAAAGAATGATATGATCTTATTTTCTTCTTTGTTTTGGATGTGAGCTAAGCAAATGCATTCTAGGTCAGTGGATGTCAACCTTGGCTCAGCTCCTCAGGGAGCTTTACAAACCACCCTGGGTGATTCTGATGTCATTGGTCTGGTCTATAGCCTGGGATCAGGGCTTCAAAGGCCCCAGCTGCCTCTACCATGCCTCATCGGTGGCAGGGTGTGGGGGTATCAACACTCTAGAAAGTCCTGCAACCACTCTACTAATTTTTAGGAGAGTGGGACTGGGTTTACAAAAAAAATGTTTGCTTTAGGTATAGAATCCTTCTGAGCTATCTTTGAAAGAATCAACCAAAGTAGCATATTGCTCACCCAAATTCTTTTCAAGGAGAGAAAAATCTTCAGTAAGCCCCTTTTATACCTAGCCACCAGTCTTCCCTGGACCCCCATCTGAGAAGAACGTGTTATAATATTGTATTTATGTAGCGCTTATCTCCCTAGAGCACACATACCATGCAGATATGTTTTAAGATCTCATTAATCCTCACAGATTTTTTCCTTTAAGATTTCACAGGAGTATCATAGCAATACATAAATGCTGAAAACACAATTTAAAAAATATAAAATGCCATGTAATTTTCAAACTAGTGTTTACATTCCATAAACATTTATATAGATGGGTGTATATAAAACCCAGAAAATATCTATAACATATATAAAACACAAACCCTCAAATGTGCTGACATTGATCAACATTTCTTTTCAATTCCATCTTTTACTCTGTGGTGCCCTATATTTTCTTTCTCCTTCCCTTTGCAAGAATTTTCATGTCTCTTTATTGCTGAAATTCCTATGGCTAAACTTATGGTTAGTTCACCCACCGTGTTTGCTTATTTTCCACGTGCTCATAGTGGCAATCGGATCATGGTGACCAAACTGCTTGCAACATCTGTTGCTTCAAATCTTACCATACAACCCCTCCCTGCCTCACGCAGCCCATAGAAAGTCTTAGCTCTGTGGTATTCCTTTTCCTTTGACAATTACTTACAAACTATGAGTAGCTTCATTTGTTGGACAATAAAAAATGGCAACTGTGCCTGCCTGCATCAATTTCAAAGGGCAGAATCCTGTAGGAGTTGAGAATATACACTTAGGAGTCAGAGATCTGGGTTCAAATTCTACAATTTCCAGAAAGCATATGACCTTTCTGAGCCTCTGTTATTGGGATGCGGTGGGGATTAATTGAGATAACCATGTATTGTATGGAGGGCCATATCTGCGGCAGGATGATCAATAAATGATGACATCCTTATTAGCATCTGTCATCTACACAGACAAGCCTTTCGGTCTCAGCCCAAGCTCTTTCCTTTATTTAAGTTGTTCACTGACTTCTGCTGGGAGACTTCAGGATCTGTTTCCTCTGCTGCATCCTTCCTTTTTCTTCCTTTCTTTCTCCCTTCCTTCCTTCCTTCCTTCCCTCTCTTCCTTCCTTTCCTTCCTTTCTTTCTTACTTTCAACTTTAACTTCTGGGATACATGTGCAGAATGTGCAGGTTTGTTACATAGGTATATACGTGCCATGGTGGTTTGCTGCACTCATCAACCCATCATCTACATTAGGTATTTCTCCTAATGGTATCCCTCTCCTTGCCCCCACCTCCCAACAGGCCCTGGAGTGTGATGTTCCCCTCCCTGTGCCCATATGTTCTCATTGTTCAACTCCCACTTATGAGTGAGAACATGTGGTGTTTGGTTTTCTGTTCCTGTGTTAGTTTGCTGAGAATGATGGTTTCCAGCTTCATCCATGTGCCTGCAAAGGACATGAACTCATTCTTTTTTGTGGCTGCATAGTACTCCATGGTGTATATGCACCACATTTTCTTTATCCAGTCTAATATTGATGGGCTTTTGGGTTGGTTCCAATTCTTAGCTATTTTGAATAGTGCTGCAATAAACATACATGTGCATGTGTATTTATAGTAGAATGATTTATAATCCTTTGGGTACCCAGTAATGGGATTGCTGGGTCAAATGGTGTTTCTAGTTCTAGATCCTTGAGGAATTGCCATACTGTCTTTCACAATGGTTGAACTAATTTATACTCTCACCAACAGTGTAAAAGCGTTCCTATTTCTCCACATCCTCTGCAGCATCTGTCGTTTCCTAACTTTAATGATCACCATTCTCACTGGCATGAGATGGTATCTCATTGTGGTTTTGATTTGCATTTCTCTGATGACCAGTGATGATGAGCATTTTTTCATATGTTTGTTGGCTGTATAAATGTCTTCTTTTGAGAAACGTCTGTTCATATCCTTTGCCCACATTTAATGGGGTTGTTTGATTTTTTTTTTTTCTTGTAAATTTGTTTAAGTTCCTTGTAGATTCTGGATAGTAGTCCTTTGTTAGATGGATAGATTGCAAAAATCTTCTCACACTCTGTATATTGCCTGTTCACTCTGATGATAGTTTCTTTTGCTGAGCAGAAGCTCTTTAGTTTAATCAGATCCCTTTTGTCAATTTTGGCTTTTGTTGCCATTGCTTTCGGTGTTCTAGTCACGATGTCTTTGCCCATGCCTATGTCCTGAATGGTATTGCCTAGTTTTTCTTCTAGGGTTTTTTTGGTTTTAGTTCTTATGTTTAAATCTTTAATCCATCTTGAGTTAATTTTGTATAAGTTTTAAGGAAGGGATCCAGTTTCGGTTTTCTGCATATAGCTAGCCAGTTTTCCCAACACCATTTATTACATAGGAAATCCTTTCCCCATTGCTTGTTTTTGTTGGGTTTGTTAAAGATCAGATGGTTGTAGATGTGTGGTGTTATTTCTGTTTTCATACCAGTTCTCTTTTCATACCAGTTCCATGCTGTTTTGCTTACTGTAGCCTTGTAGTATAGTTTGAAGTCAGGTAGCATGATGCCTCCAGTTTTGTCCTTTTTGCTTAGGATTGTCTTGGCTATACAGGCTTTTTTTTTGGTTCCATATGAAATTTAAAGTAGATTTTTTCCTGATTCTGTGAAGAAGGTCAATGGTAGCTTGATGGGAATAGCATTGAATCTGTAAATTACTTTGGGCAGTATGACCATTTTCAGAATATTGATTCTTTCTATCCATGAGCATGGAATGTTTTTCCATTTGCTTATGTCCTCTCTTATTTCCTTGAGCAGTGGTTTGTAATTCCCAGGAAGAAGGTCCTCACATCCCTTGTTAGTTACATTCCTAGGTATTTTATTCTCTTTGTAGCAATTGGGAATGGGAGTTTGCTCATGATTTGGCTCTCTGTTTGTCTGTTATTGGTGTATAGGAATGTTTGCGATCTTTGCACATTGATTTTGTATCCTGAGACTTTGCTGAAGTTGCTTATCAGCAAGGAGTTTTGAGGCTGAGATGATGGGGTTTTCTAAATACACAATCATGTCATCTGCAAACAGAAATAATCTGATTTCCTCTCTTCCTATTTTGAATGCCCTTTATTTCTTTCTCTTGCCTGATTGCCCTGGCCAGAACTTCCAATACTATGTTGACTAGGAGTGGTGATAGAGGGCATCCTTGTCTTGTGCTGGTTTTCGAAGGGAATGCTTCCAGCTTTTGCCCACTTAGTATGATATTGACTATAGGTTTGTCATAAATAGCTCTTATTATTTTGAGATATGTTCCATCAATACCTAGTTTATTGAGAGTTTTTAGCATTAAGGGGTGTTGAATTTTATCAAGGGCCTTTTTTTGCATTTATTGAGAAAATCATGTGGTCTATGTTGTTGGTTCAGTTTATGTGATGGATACGTTTATTGATTTGCGTATGTTGAACCAGCCTTGCATCCCAGGGATGAAGCCCACTTGATCGTGGTGGATAAGCTTTTTAACATGCTGCTGTATTCAGTTTGCCAGTATTTTATCGAGGATTTTCTCATCAATGTTCATTAGGGATATTCGCCTGAAATTTTCTTTTTCTTGGTGGTATTCTCTGTATTTCCTAAATATTGAATGTTGGCCTGTCTTGCTAGGTTGGGGAAGTTCTCCTGGATAATATCCTGAAGAGTGTTTTCCAACTTGGTTCCATTCTTCTTGTCACTTTCAGGTACACCAATCAAATGTAGGTTTCCTCTTCTCACATAGTCCCATATTTCTTTGTTTGTTCCTTTTCATTCTTTTTTTCTCTAATCTTGTCTTCATGCTTTATTTCATTAAGTTGATCTTAAATCTCTGATATTCTTTCTTCCACTTCATCGATTTGGCTATTGATACTTTTGTATGCTTCATGAAGTTCTCTTGCTGTGCTTTTCAGCTCCATAAGGTCATTTATGTTCTTCTCTAAACAGGTTATTCTAGTTAACAATTCCTCTAACCTTTTATCAAGGTTCTTAGCTTCCTTGCATTGGATTAGAACATGCTCCTTTAGCTTGGAGGAGTTTATTACCCACCTTCTGAAGCCTACTTCTGTCAGTCATCAAACTCATTCTCCATCCAGTTTTGTTCCCTTGCTGGCAAGGAGTTGTCCATTGGAGGAGAAGTGGCTTTCTGATTTTTGGAATTTTCAGCCTTTTTGTGCTGATTTTTCCTAATCTTCATGGATTTATCTACGTTTGGTGTTTACTTTTGGTGACCTTCAGATGAAGTTTTTGTGTGGTTGTCCTTTTTGTTGGTGTTGATTCTATTGCTTTCTTTTTGTTAGTTTTCCCTCTAACAGTCCGGCCCTTTTCTGCAGGTCTGCGAAAGTTTGCTTTAGGTCCACTCCAGATCCTGTATGCCTGGGTATCACCAGTGGAGGCTGAAAAACAGCAAAAATTGCTGCCTGCTCCTTCCTCTGGAAGCTTCATCCCAGAGGGGTGCCCACCAGATGCCAGCCAGAGCTCTCCTCTATGAGGTATCTTTTGACCCCTGCTGGGAGGTGTCTCCCTGTCAGGAGGCATGGGGATCAGGGACCCACTTGAGGAGGTAGTCTGTCCCTTAGCAGAGCTTGATCACTGTGCTGGGAGATCTGCTGCTCTCTTCAGAACCGGCAGGCAGGCACATTTAATTCTGCTGAAGCTGCTCCCATAGCCGCCCTTTCCCCCAGGGGTTCTCTCCAAGGGAGGTGGGAGTTTTATCTTTAAGCCCTTGACTGGGGCTGCTGCTTTTCAGAGCTGCCCTGCCCACAGAGGAGGAATCTAGAGATGCAGCCCGGCTATAGAGGCTTCGGGGAGCTGTGGTGGGCTCTGTTCAGTCCTAACTTCCTGATGGTTTTGTTTACACTGTGAGGGGAAAACTGCCTACTCAAGCCTCAGTAATGGCGGACACTCCTCCCCCCCACCACGATTGATTGTCCAAGGTCGACTTCAGACTGCTGTGCTGGCAGCAAGAATTTCAAGCCAATGATCTTAGTTTGCTGGGCTCCATCAGGGTGAGTTCTGATCTAGACCATTTGGCTCCCTGGCTTCAGCCCCCTTTCCGGGGGAGTGAACAGTTGTGTCTTGCTGGCATTCCAGGCCCCACTAGGGTACGAATAAAAAACTCCTGCAGCTAGCTCTGTGTCTGCCCAAATGGCATTGCCATTTTGTTCTTGAAACCCGGGACACTTGTGAAATAGGCATCTGAGGGAATCTCCTGGTCTGAGGGTTGCAAAGACCATGGGAAAGGTATAGTATCTTGGCCAGAATGCACTGTCCCTCATCGCACAGTCTTTCAGGACTTCCCTTGGCTAGTGGAGGGAGTTCCCTGACCCCTTGCACTTCCTGGGTGAGGCAATGCCCCACCCTGCTTCTGCTCACCCTCCATGGGTTGCAACCACTGTGATGATGCACCCAGTGAGATGAACCGGGTGCCTCAGTTGGAAATGCAGAAATCACTCACCTCCGTGTTGGTCTGGCTGGGAGCTGCGGACCGGAGCTGTTTCTATTCGGCGATCTTGCCCAGGAATGCTGCTACATCATTTCTGCTTGTTTATTTCACCTTTACAAATGTTCCTTTATTTTCTTTTACTTACATGTTTCTGCCCATTAGACTGGAAACTCCTCAGGGCAGGAATTTGACTTAAATCATTGTGTCCCTGCTCCTAGACATGCAAGTATATAATGAGAGTATGGGGACAGATAGGGAACTTCCTACCTGCAGATACTTGGATAGTTCACACTAAGCCCTTGAACAAAAATTGCATATCTGTTTTTCCTCCTGTCGGGTAAGAAGAAAGCATTAGACAAGGCATTCAATTCCTTAGCCACCTTTTTCTAACTGGTCCTGAGTTGGATCTTTAGACAAACTTTGCAAGGTCTGTCTTTCAGAATGGAAATCTAGAAACCCTGTCCATTGCACAAAATTTTGGCATGCTGAAGCTTAAATTACTGAGCCTCCCTAGAGAATGAACCTTGTTAAACTTGGGGTGTAGTTTCCCAGACCCCACTGATGGAATCTGCATTCTGGGCACTTGGCTCTCTCGTTTTGATTCAGGCTAATTCCAGGGGCAGGTCACATTCCCAGAGGAACTTGGAAACACCTGTTATGGACAGACTTGGCCGTTCTTCTTCTTCTGAGGAGAGAATTGTTTGATAGGTCTTAAAATGATCTCATTATTAGCCCTTGCTGGAGCCTCCATTTTTATCAGATTTATTAAATTGGACTAAACACTGACTAATAAGGCTCCTGTGCTTATTAAAATTGTGTTGTTCATGTTCATGGCATTTCTCTTCATCACCAATGAATAATGAGTAGAGTTTGTAAATTCCTTAGCTAATAATTCAGCAATTATGGTATTAAAAGAGTGTACGATAGACATGAGAGAGGATGTACAGAAATTAGGAGAGAGGAACTATTCATCTTGAAGCTGAGGGGGAATAGAAATTTTTATCTCCCCTCTTGGAACCTAAATGAAGTGGGATAGGCAGAGTGGTCTGTGATTGACTTTTTGTCTTTATCAAGGTATAATTAACAAATACAAATTGTATATATTTATGGTGCACAATGTGATATTTGGATATATGCGTTCATTGTGAAATACGTATCAGTCAAGCTAGTTAACATATCCAACACCTCACATAGTTTGTTTTCTGTGATGAGAGTATTCAAGATCTCTGATAGCAGTTTTCAAGTATACAATACATTATTATTAACTATAGGCACCTTGAAGTACAAGTCTCCAGAACTTACTCATACCGTCTAACTGAAACTTTGTACTATTTGAACAACAGCTTTTCGTCCATTTCCTTTTCCTGTTCCCTCAGCCTCTGGTAATCAACCTTCGACTTACTGCTTCTATGAATTAGAAGTTTTTTAGATTCCACATATAAATGAGACCATGCAGTATTTATATTTCTATGCATAGCTTATTTCAGTTAGCATAATATCCTCTAGGCTCATCCATCTTGTCCTGTATTGACAGGATTTCCCTGTTTTCTAAGGATGAGTACTATTTCATTGCATGTATGGATCACATTTTCTTTATCCATTCATCTTTCCATGGACACTTAGATTGATTCTGTATCCTGGCTATTGTGAATACTGCTGTACTGAATATGGAAGGGCAGAGATCTCTTACACATACTGATGTCATTTCTGTTGGATATGTACCCAGAAGTGGGATTGCTGGATCATAGGGTAGTTCATTGTAGTATTTTTTGAACCTCCATATTGTTTTCCAGGATGCTAGTACCAATTTACTTGCTACCAACAGTGTACAAAGGGTATTTTCCCCCACACCCTCCCCAATAGTTGTTATATTTTGTCTTTTTGTTCAAAACTATTCTCACAGGTATGAGGTGATATCTCATTGTCATCTTAACTTGCATTTCCCTAATGATTACTGAAGTTGAACTTTTTTTATATATACCTGTTGGCTGTTTGTATGTCTTCTTTTGAGAAATGTCTATTTAGGTCCTTTTTCCATTTAAAAAACAGGTTACTTGTTTCTTTCTATTGGTTTGAGTTCCTTATATATTTTGGATGTTAGCCCCTTACAGATGTATGGTATATAAATATATTCCCCCATTCTGTAGGTTGTTTTTCATTCTGTTGGATGTTTCCTCTGCTGTGCAGAAGCATTTTAGTATGACACAATTCCATTTGTCCATTTTTGCTTTTATTGCCTGTGCTTTAGAGATCATAGTCAAGCATCATGGTCCAGACTAATGTTAATAAGTTTTTGCCTATGTTTCTTTCTCATAGTTTTACAGTTTTGGATCTGGATTTTAAGTGTTTAATTTATTTTGAATTGACTTTGTATATAATATGAGATAAAGGTCCAATTTTATTCTTTTGCATGTGATAATCTAGTTTTTTCAAAATCAGTTACTGAAGAGGCTGTCCTTTTCCCATTGTCTGTCCTTGGCACTGTTGTTGATCAGTTGATTGTAATTGCATGGATTCATTTCTAAGATCTCTATTATATTTCATTGGTCTATGTCTATTTTTATGCCAGTACCATGCTGTTTTAATTTCTACAACTTCGTGGTATGCTTTGTTCATTATGCTCAAGATTGTTTTGGCCAGTCAGTGTCTTTTGTGGTTCCATATGTATTTTATGATTGCTTTTCCTATTTCTATGAAAAATACCATTGGAATTTTGATAAGGATGACATTGAAGTTGTAGATCACTTATAGCATGGACATTTTAGCAATATTAACTTTTTCAATCCTTAAACATGAGATGTGTTCCGATTTATTAGTGTCTTCTTAAATTTCTTTCATCAATGTTTTATAGTTTTAGTGTACACATCTTTCAACTCAGTTTAATGTATTTCTAAGTGTTTTATCTTATGCTATTGTAAATGGGATTGTTTTCTTGATTGGGGGGGATAGTTCTTTGTTAGTGTTAGAAATTTTACTGATTTTTGTATGCTAATTATGTGTCTTGCAACATTACTGAATTTGTTTATTAGTTCTAACAGTGTTCTGGGGGAATCTTTAGGGTTTTCTATATCTAAAATTATGTCACCTGCAAGCAGAGATAATTTTACTTATTCTTTTTCAATGTGTATGCCTTTTATTTCCTTTTCTTGCCTAATTGCTTCTGTTAGGACTTCCAGTACTCTGTTGAATAGGAGTAGTGAGAGAGGGCATCCTTTCCTTCTTCCTGATCTAAGAGGAAAATCTTTCACATTTTTACCACTGAATATAATGTTAGTTGTAGGATTGACATAAATGGGCTTTTAAATATTATATGTGGCCTTTTTCATATTAAGATAATTTTCTTCTACACATACTTGGTTGAATGGTTCTATCACGAAAGGATGTTGAATTTTGTCAGTGCTTTTTCTGCATCTATCGAGATAGTCATATGATTTTCATCCTTCATTCTATTAAGATGGTGTATAACATTTATTGATTTGTGCATGATGAACCATCTTTGTATCTCAGGGAGAAATTCCACTTGATCTCAGTGTTTGACTCTTTTAATGTGCTGTTATATTCACTTTGTTTGCATTTTGTGAGAATTTTTATATCTATGTCCATCAAGGATATTGGCCTTTTTTTTTTTTTTTCTCTTAGTGTCCTCATCTGGATTTGGTATCAGATCAACACAGGCCTTGTAAAATGAGTTTGGAAGCACTCACCCCTCTTCAATTTTTTTGTATGTTATTGATATTTAAATCACATTTCTAATATTTGGTGAGGACAGAGGATTACAGTGGTGTTGGCTTCTCTTTGTAAATCTTCACTCTTCAGGGCATTCCATTGCTTCTATGTTCAAAGTAAAATGTATACTAGAGTGAAAAAAATAGGAAATTCAAGTTTTTAAAACGGAGGGTCATTTAAGGTGATGTAGTATGTCGAATGGTGACCTCCAAAAAGATATTGGCATGTCTTGACCATAGGAGCCTGTCAATATGATCTTGTTTTGAAAGACGGTGTTTGAAAATGTAACTAAGTTAAAGATCTCAAAATGAGATTACCCTAGTTTATCTGAGTAAACCATAAATCTAATGACAAGTGTGCTTATAAGGCACATAAGAGAGGACACACAAAGAAGAAGATCATGTGAAGATGGAACCACTGACTGGTGTGATGCAGCCATGAGCCAAGGAAAGCCTGGAGTCACCAGGAGCTGGGAACAGCAAGGTAGGATCCTCCCCTAGAGAGTTTGGAAGGAGCCTGGCATTGCTGACACCTTGATTTCAGACTTACGGCCTCCAGAACTGTGAGAGAATACATTTCTGTTATCACCAAGTTTGTTGTAATTTGTTCCAGCAGCCCTAGGAAACTAGTCCAGATGATTAGAGGATTCATATCAGAAAGGCAAAGTGACAAAGTTCATAGGCTTTGGTGATTACAGGACCTGGTTAAGGTTCAGGCATTTTTACTCCTTTGCTTCTATGGCCTTAGGCTAAGATATCCTCTCTGACATCTGATTGGCCAGTGAATTGATAATTCATTAATTGGTTCCTCAACAAGCTTATAATTACATCTTTCTGTGCTTTAGTCACAGTGGTAGGCTTTGTGGTAAGTAGATGCACTTCCTAACATTGTACAATTTTACAGGTAATGCAAAGAGACCAGTATTATGTATGTTTGTTAAATTTTCTTTAATCTGAGTATAAATATTCCAACTGGAGAACATGCTAATTGGAGAACATTTAGAAAATATAGAAAGACAAAACAATAAAATAGGTTGGGTGCCGTGGCTCAGGCCTGTAATCCCAGCACTTTGGGAGGCTGAGGTGGGTGGATCACCTGAGGTCGGGAGTTCGAGACCAGCTTGGCCAACATGGCGAAGCCCCGTCTCGACTGAAAATACAAAAATTAGCCAGGCATGGTGGCACATGCCTGTATCCCAGCTACTTGGGAGGCTGAGGCAGGAGAATTGCTTGAGCCCAAAAGGCAGAGGTTGCAGTGAGCTGAGATCGCACCACTGCCCTCTAGCCTGGACGACAGAGTGAGATTCCATCTCAAAAAACAAAAAACAAAACAATAAAATAAACAACCCATTAGCCCAGAATCAAAGTTTAATCACAGTTAATATTTTAATGGATTTCTTTCAACCCGTTTTATAAATATTCTTGTAACTACAATAGTATATATTACTTTACTCTAACATTAGATTAAATGAAATGTTACTTTAAAATATAATTGTAATGACTTTATAAATCCTTTACAGAGAATACTGTTCTCTAATTTTGTAGCATTTAGGTTTCATACCAATTTCTTCTATGCACAAAAATAGGTTTGGGTACTGGATTTTATTCTAGGAACCCAGAACGGGGACCCCGATCCAGTCTGGGAGGCTTCCCAGGGAAAGACTGAATGTGATAGGAAGAGTGAGGCCCCCTCCCAGAACCATTCTAAGTATTCAAGGAGATAATGCAGGTGAAAAATTCTTGGTCAGTTGTTAAGAAAATTCTTCTCTATTGGTCTTTTATTTAAATAGCTTTGATTTCCAATAAATACAAATTAAAGTTTAAAAAAAGCACGAAGAAGAAAGTCAAATTGCCTAGAATTTTATTTTGGTGAGTTAATAACTGTTAATATTTTAGCGTATAAACTTTCATCATTTTCTATGTGTATGTAGTATGTATATTTTTTTATCTGCTTTTTTGTAAAAAGGTCATATAGTACATACTTTGTGTTAATGTATGTATTTTCTTCATATCAAAACTATTCTGAGACAGTATTTCAATGACTACATAGAAGACATTTTATCTTAGGAATGGAAAAAAATTTATTTGATCTTAATAATTTTTCCAAATTGTGGTGCTTATTTTTATGGCATGACTATTCTGTTTTTGGAATTTTAGTTGCTTCTAGTGTTTTGCTGTTGACAGTGTTTGCCTATACCATTGATTATTAACTTGGTATTAATTCCCATAATGGAGTGGCTGGATTGAGCCTCTGGACATTTTTCTTGCTTTTGATAAGTTGTGCCAAATTTTCTTTTGGAGAATTGTCCTGACTTGAACTTCTACATGTAGTGGGCTGGAATACCCCCATCTAGATGACTGGTCTGAATTTCGTAAGAATGAGTATGTGTTGCTGGACTCAAGTAATAAAACTGCACTGTTTGGTATTTATGTTTGATGAGTAGATTTTGGCAGCTCTTGCCACACACAAAAATGAGTAACTATGTGAGGTGATAAATATATTAATTTGCTTCAATATAATAACTTTTTTTTTTACTATCTATATGTATTCCATAACAACATATTATATACCTTAAATATACACAACTTAAAAAAGTGTTTTGCCAACATTCAAAGCATCAAAGTTCATTTTTTTTTTCTCTTAAGTGCTTATGTTAGAGTTCAGGTTTGTGGCTGTTTTTGCCATGCTAATGGAAATTAGTGGTGAAAAATCTTATCAAGAGAACTTGCACCAGAAATGAGCCAATTAAATTCTATTTTATAAACATTCATTGAACATCAATCATGAGCATAGGAATTTATTTGAATCTAGTACTATGAAAAGAGGAATATGATGTCATCCTTTTAAAAAGTACACAGTGTTACAGAGGAATAAAACTTACAAATGCCTATGAATAAATATACATACATATGAGAGGGAAGAATGTACTATATACTGTCATACAGACTCAAGCAGAAAGGAAGATAAGATCATGTTTTCTTGGAAGGTATGGCAAAGAGATTGCCCTCTGAGGCTAGGCAGGATTTTAAGAGTTGGAGATTGTAAGGCCATAGGAATAGCATGAAGAAAGAACATAATGTCAGAAAGGCTAAGAATATCTAGGCAATGGTGAGCATTCTAGTCTGGTTGAAGCCTGGGAAGTATGTGAAGGGCTTTGACCATCATGCTAAGAACTTGGAAGCTTATTCCAATAGCAAAAGTACTTCTTGGGTATTCTTGACTTTTTTTTCTCCTGCCATTTAAGGCTGGTTACTATTTTCAATGGGTAGGATTTATCAGTTAAGAGGGAGGTAGCAGAACAAAAGAGGAAGAAGAAGAAGGAGTAAAATCTTTCCCATGAAATGAAATTTGAACATAACAGTTGAAGGACAGAGCAAAAAAAAAGAAAAGTCACTTTTCTGTCTCAGTGCCTTGCCATGTTTAGAGGATTTCTTGAGGGTTTCATGACAATAAGAATAATGAGTACCTACTGTGTGCTAGATGCTTTCCTAACCTTTCATTGAACAATTCAGGTAGATATTTTAAACCATCGTTTATGAAAAGGGAAGTCAAAGTCTAATAAGGTCATGTGCCTTGTTCTGGATCACACAAAGGGCTGAGAATAAAATTTAAAATAGTTGCTTCCAGATCCCGTGCTCTTACTACTGCCCTGTATTGAATATGTGACCTTCTGGGAGCAGGACTTTCAGGGTTCTTTTATTATTCTTATAGCTTCTATCTCTGAATCCTAAGGCATGTTGAGCTTGGGTTGGCATACGCAATGAGTGCATATTAATAATTTCCCAAATTGTGGTGCTTATGTTTATGGCATGACTGTGCTGTTTTTGGAATTTTACTTGCTTCCAGTTTTCCAGTCTTAAGAACAACAGTGCCATGAACTGTTGCACTGTTGCCAATCTTTTCCTATACTATTGATTGTTCATTCAGCATTAATTCCTATAAAGGAATGGTAACTCAGAGTTACCTGTTTTGCACTTTATTTTCTTCAGATTCTGCCAAATCATCATCTTAGAACTAGAGAGAACTTTGGCGGTCACCTCATTTATTGTTCACCCTTCTGAAATCCCCATCTAGCATCTCTGATAGATATTTTCTGACTTAAGACTTGACTGAAGTAGAAGGGGTTGTGTTCTACTTGAATGACTCATTTAATATAGCTGAGAAGTGGAATGACAGAGGAAAGCCATGTTTGCTTCTGGAGAGGTTAAACATTGAATAGAAAAAGTAATGTATAGATGTTGCTAGAGATAAGACCAGTAGTCTGCTGTGTTCCCAGCCTTACTCATCGTTCACAGCTTAGGAACTCCTGCGCAAAGGAGACAGAAGCAATGTGTTCCTGACTCTTAACTCTGATGAGTTAACCTACTTTGGTAATATATTTATAATCCTTTTGAGCTCCTTGGAGGAAAGATGCAATACGAATATAAAATAATAACAAGGCTAGCCTTCAAGTACTTCCTGAATGCTCAGGTGCAGTTTGAGGCTTAATGAATTTGTGTCAGTAAAATATTCTGAGATCCCAGTTGAAGGGAGCTAGAGAGCACAAATGGTTATTAATTATTATTATTATCGACTCCTGCCCAGAGCATGGAGATGGATGGCCTCTGCCATGCTTTATCCCCAGGAGTGTAGCTGCAGATGCCAGGCCAGTATGCCATAAATGTCTAATCTTTTAGAAGGATTAACTCTACATTGGATTAAAAAAATAATGATTTCCCATAATCTATTCTGAATGAGATGCTTTTTTCTCCTCCTATTTCATCTGGTGACTTTTGATACCTGTAATTAAAACAAACTGCACTGAAACCCTGGCTGGATCCTTCATGTTTTATATTAAGAAGCAGTGTGAAGACCGTCTACTTCAATTCATCTCACCTGCATAACAGGAGAAGAGAAAACAAACGAAATGTAGTTTTACATGTAACCTTGGCATATTTCACCTACTTTGTGTCTTATAGTCATGTTCTTGCCACCCAGAATGTCCAAACTGGGTCTATACACAGTCAACATAGATCAAAATTTTTTTTCAATCATTTTGCTTTACATGCTCTTAATCATTGCAACAAAAGCTTCATCAGCCAAGCAAAGTATGTCTCATCATGTCAAATGAAGGATGACAAGGTTCATAAATTTGGAAAGGAGAGCTGTATTTCTCATAAAGAATTACAATATGCAGAGTGGCCACTCTGACAGGCTGGGAAACATAGCCTCCAGCCAGAAGCCAGAAACAGGCACTTCAAGGGAGAAGAAAAGGGAACAAAAATTTATGCTGAGAGGGGTGGCTGAATATATGTATTTATAAGCTAGGGAAGGAGTCATGAATATGTATAAAAGGAGAAACATGTACATGCTCAATTGAGCTGCATGCCTCTCCATGGGGCCCATGTTCAAAATACGGCAGCACTGGCGTGATCTGCAGGTGCAGTTTTCAGTCCTCTGACATAAAAATGTGAAGCAAAGAGCATGAAAACCCTTACTGTGCATCCTCTGTAGACTGGCCAGAACCACTTCAAGGTTGATGGCCTCTTATCAGGAAGGAATCTTAGTTGGTGGTTGGGCTGAAACTGCAAAAGAGAGGGGCAGTTTAAAGTGGTTGATGTCAGGGGTTTGGCTGATATTGATGGTGGAGCCGGTCTTTCCAAAAGGCTGGTTTATTTAACCCCCAGGAAAAAAAGCCTAATGACAGTTAGTGAGGGAGGTATAATGAGGCTTGTCCTACCTCCCATCCCATCATGGCCAGGAACTCATCTTCCGAGGTTTCTCTGCAGTTCCTCTTGACCAAGAGGGTGTCCCTTCAGTCCATTAGGGGGCTTAAATTTTTATTTTTATTTCTCATTCAGTTTCAGGCTTGTTCCAAGGAGGCAGGGGGAAAAGTTGATGATTACTTAACTCTGCCACAATCACTGTCTATTGTCATTGCCTGAGAAACACAATGGAAAGATTTGGGTAGATGAAATGGTTCAAGCACATTTCCAAAGTGATTACAGAAAAGTTTCATTGGTTTTTGAGACACAAACATTTAGCTGTTAAAATAAACAAACTTCTGCATCCCTACAATTATTGCTTGCCAATGCAGATGCAGCTTAAATGAATCCCAGCTCATCCTGAATACTGTTATGATCTCCCCAAATGAAGCTTCTTGCTATTTTAGCCAGGGAGGGAGCAGTCAGTATTCAGCTGAATGATCTTGTGACAATATCCTCCCTGTTTTCTAGTTCAAGTTTGAAGGACATTTCCAATCAGGTTAATGAGGACCTGCTGATTCAGTGCTGAAATAGGTTTGCTTACCTCTCTCCTCTTATCTATCCATGAAGAGCCATTCTCTTTCATCTGCCAGCCAATCACAGCCTGCCAGTGCAACATCTGGCTTGAGCAGCTGCCGAAAGAGGAAGTATACTTTCTCTCCCCTCAAGCAAGTAACAAGTGTGTGTAATTGAGAACCTGTAATTGCAAGAACGCACAGACTTTGGGAGAAACCGTGAGGGGAAGCTGAGAGAGGAGATGAAGGAAGCAGGGCAGGTTTTGTACATTTTGAAGGGAGTGTGAGGTGGAAAGAACCGCACAGAGGAGAGCAACGAATCATTTTTATCTGTGCGCCGGCAGAGAGGAGTTATTGTAACATGTGTTCATAATGTCCTGGGCCACTTTTTAATCAGATGAACATAAAGAAAAAACAGATAAGCCTTAATATTTTCCCAAACTGAAAATGCAAGGGATCATTTATGAATCTGAGTGGTATTTGATTCTATGACTAAGACTCTCTTGAGCTCAAAGGTATTCTTTAAGGAAGCCTGTGTTAAAATAGAAACAGGTTGGCTTCTTCCACATTTCAATACATTTAGTTCGCCTGAGATTGAGTACTCTCTCACCCTTGGCACACTGAAATGCTATTGCCCGAATATGAAATGCATTTAAAAGAGATCCTATTATCAATGTATTCCATATCTTATCAAGAACTTCCAAAACATCTCTTTCCTCTGTTGGGGTCTGTTTCCTTCCAAATCTGTAGCTGTGTTACTCAACTGAGATGAATTCTAGAGAACTGCTATGAGAACTTTTTCAAAACTTTACATCAGGCCAGATCAGAATCATTGGAGGTGATTGAAAACACTTGAAATAGTTTCCTGGCTTGTTCCACTCTGCTTTACTTTTTTTTACATGCCCCACTTTACTTAGAATATGTCACTGTATTTACGAGTTCCCACTTGCTAATGCTTTGTAAAGATTTTGGAAAACTACCTTTGAACCTCAGTCATCTTTGAGAACTCCTTGCAGAGAGAAGAGCAGAGCACATCTAGCCAAAGCAGCATCTCCATCCCTGAACAGTCTAAATGACACCTGAACAGGAGGGAATAGAAGATCCGCTAAGCTGTCACTACTTAAAGTGTGGTCTATGGGCCAGTATCATTGGCATCACCTGGAGTTTGTTAGAAATGCACAATCTCAGGCTTCATGCCAAACCTGTGAAATTCAAATCTGCATTTTACCAGAATCTTCAGTGATCTTTGTGCAAAGTTTGAAGAGTGCTGCTCAAAGCCACATCTGAATAAAGAAAAGACATTAAGAGCCAATACCAGCATAATTCCACCCATGATTTTTCACTGCTTATATATGAACAACTATGCTTATTTTTAATATGCGTGCAGGATCAAACAAATCCTGTCATGGGCTTATAGTAAATATTTAAAGCTTTGCAGCTACACAATCTCTGATGAAACTATTTAGCTCTGCTGTTATAGTGCAAAGGCAGCCACAGACAATATCTAAACAAATGGGTATGGCTATGTTACAATAAAACTGTATTTATGTACACTGAATTTTAGATTTTACATAATTTTCGTATAACACAAAATATACTTCTCCTGATTTCTGCTCAACCATGTAAAAATTCTTCTCAGCTCAAGGGCTATACAAAAGCAGATGATGGGTTAGATGGGGCCTGTGGACCATAGTTTGCAAACTCCTAAAACATATTGAGATATGTTTAATTTTCATTCTGTGTTGTAGATATATTCATTCAAAATTTATTCTTATTCTGATGCAGGTGGCCTGTAGAAACACCCTTGACAAATCCCAGTCTAAAGGTTTAAACTTTGAAATCACACCCAAAACTCTTCACAAACCTTGACCACATCTCTCCTTTCCTTCTCCTCCTCTTTTTAAACCCAATACATTAGACACTCAGAAAGGTAGAATTGCATAGCAGCTAAGAGGCTGAGCACTGGCATCACCTGTAACTGGGTTGACACTTAGGTTCTTGTGTTTACTAACTATGTGAACCTTAGTCAAGATGCTTAACCTCTACACAGCTTAGTCTCCTCATCTTTAATTTGGAGATAATTATATAATGTCTAGCTGACAGTTTTGTGCTATTTGTAAACGATCAAGTATGAGGGTTCTTAGTGCAATGTTTGGCATGTGACAAATCTTCTATAAGGCTTCGTGACTCCTGATCCATGCTGTGAATATTTAGCTCTCGATTCTTTGGCTTATGCTCCTTTTGCCCGGTTTACCTTTCCCTCATTTGTCCCTTCTATTTCCATATTCTTCTAGGTTCAGGATATAAGTCCCTTCTCTTCTAAAATCTTTCCTAAATCATTCCACCATGCCAATCCCTACTTAGGCAAAAGTAATGATTCCATGCTTTTGCTTTGTGAATCTCATCACTACATTTGCTGTCACATTTTAGCATGGTCATGTATATGTTTGCCTCACTGGCTGGACATCGAGATCTGATTGGGCTTTAGAATCCAGGCACCTGGGCACAGTCCATTTCCCAGAGCAGGCAAGCAACAGCTGCATGAATTAAAGAGATACATGCAGTAGTTGTAATGAGCAAAGAACTTGAGAATTGTGATGAAATTACCTTTTTTATATTACAGAGTTTTTATTATAATTTTATTTTCTCAACCTCATTCCTGTGAGATATTGACCAATACAGTGAATCTCCATGCGTCTTTTGGAGCGCAAATGCTCCCTCTCTCTTTTTATGTCTCCCTGCTTATGGACACTTGGGTCTCAGCTGTGCCCATCTACATGCATTTGCCCTTCTCTTGCCTATGCACTTTTATTCGACTTGGACCTCTGTACACGGATTCCTGATCAGTGACTGAGTTCCCAGCTTGAGTCTTGAATGCCAACCCTGCATGCATAGCTTTCCAGCTTCTACTCTTTCTGTAACCCGCTGGATGCTTATCCTCTTCATTTCAGCCCATAGGTGTCCAATGGTGCTGCACGCTCCTTGCTGTAAAACTGGCCAGGATCTGTAGTCGCCCAATATTCTCAGGTTCTAACCATCCTGCTAGCCCTTGGGCTTGTCAGCTCTTTTTTGTTTCAGTCTTTCCTCTCTTTCCAGAACTGGCAACAAAGAGCGTTTTATAATCAGGAATAAAGGGATGGCAAGGTCACATCACAAGGAGATGGCCACAGGGTGCAGCGTTCGTCCAGAAACAAGCTCAGTCCACATGAAAATTTCTCTCTCCCTATTGTAACTCTTTGCTTGAAAAAGGAGCTTCATCCTCCAAGGGCAGCTGCCCCCCCAGCCCATGGAAGATAAAGTGAAGCCCTAATCCTGTGGTGCTGAAAATACTGTGGACTCCTTGCCAATGTGCAGAACAATGGTGAAAATAGTAATTAATAAGTGATGGGGTATTATTAACTCAGGAACACCTTTGTACTAGGCTGAATCAATGGATAATATGGGCCTCAAAAAGATGCTTCTTACGAATCGAGATACCTCTGGTAATGAAATGAGCTAAAAATTTGAAAAGGTCCCCTGACTTTTTTTTTTTTTTTAAAGGAAAGTAGCTTCAATCTAAAGGAAAATGGAAGCTCTGTTGGCAAGGAGGCTGAGACCAGTGCCAGACAGCAAGCTTGATGCATTTAGTTAGCCCCTAAATCCCATCTATTAAGGAATCAACTGCATGATTAATATTATTTTTCTTTCAGTTGTCCAACAACACTGCACTGAATGTTGAGTATTGAATTCATATTTTCTCTAAGCAGTCGAACCTATCTTATTTGGAATTAAGTCTCTGAGTTGGTGACTTTGGGAAAGTCTGGAAAACCAGAAGCCTGCATAATGGAACGTCGCTGAGAGAACACTGGTCTGCAGGGCATGCCTGTTTTATATCAGGGATGCTCAAACGTGTCTGGATGAGTTTCAAGTTCCCCTCCTTTGCTTTCTTCTCAATGAGTGGGGTTTACCTGGTCGAAGCAAACAATAAAAGCACTAAACATCATTAACTCATCCTGAACTTTTCTACTCAGCCCCAAATTTGGTTTCCAGTCATACTAGCCCATAGTTTTAGTTGTGGTGTTTCAGCTAAACAACAGCTGGGAGTTGATGGCAACCCAGCTGCAGCCTGCTAGAGCAAACACTTGAGCTCCTAAATGTATAAAAATGATAAAATGGTTAGACATATAGGTCTCTAATTGAAGCCAGGATTCTGCAGCTGGGAAGTCACCCGAAGATATATATTCTGTGTTGTAATCCAGCAACTATGCAGTTTATCCCAACTGAAAAGCATTTCCCTTCCCTCTCACCCCCGAGATTGCTGCCAAAATGTGAAGTCCAGTTCCAGCTCCCAAACTATGTTTGCTTCTTATTAGGAGCTGACCCAGCTCCAGTCTTGTAAATCTAGCCATGGATTGAGCCAGGGAGATAGATCAATTAGAGTTTGAGGGTGACATGATGGTAAGGTAGTACCAGGACATAAGACTCAGATGCGTTACAAAGATGCATAAAATCTATGGGGTCACAAAGGCAGCCCTCCAATCCAGCACCACCTGCACCGCCATACACATGATTGGGAGCAGAGCCTCTTGTTTCCTCCCTTCAGCCTTCTGACACATCCCCCTCACTCCCCTCATCCCCTCTTCTACCTCCCTGTTTTCTATTCCTCCCTACATATATACATACCTGTCCTCCTTGCTTCAAACAACTCCTACGACTCATCACCCCTCTCTACCAGGTCCTTTCTAATGATGGCGAAACGTTCATCTTCCTTGAACTTCTCTCACAAGCATTGAAGGGCTTTCCTCTTCCTTTGCAGAAGGAGTTTCCCTATAGTCAAATATTCATTCTTCTGTCTTTACGATTAATCCACCAAGTGTTTGCTCTTGATAGGAAAAAAAAATAACCAAATTTAGTTTTCTTCTGCTTGAAATCTGGCTTTCAAGACTATCATTTTGCTGTGGATTTAAAGAGCTGAGCAATGATTTCTTTGTTCCCTTATCCTGAGGTACTGATCTTTAGTTTCTTGGACTAACTAGTCTTCATAGCAGAAGGGCTTCAGGAGTTGGGGGAGAGAAGATATTGATAAAAGAGGCCAAGAAAGGAAAGTACATCTGTAAGAGTCTAAACCATTATTTGGCTACAGTGATAAGCCCTGGCATTGCACTGCCCTGGCTTCTTTGCCTTTGGGACTAGATCAAAATCTCCTTATGATAAGAGGCCTTCTATTTGCTTTTATATTCGCAGGGTCTTGCACAGTGCCTGGCACAAAAATATACCTAGGCAATGAAAAGTGTGAATGAATGAACTCCTGTCAAATCTGGTTGGATCTGCTAGTGCTAATGATAGTGCCTTATATTTGTAAAATTTTCCCAAGTATTTCCATATACATTATCTGACTTGATGTGACTATTGGTAAGTTGTCGTTTTTTTCCTGCACTTTTGTCAATGAGCCAAAAAACATACAAATAAGCAACTGATTTAATTCTGAGAATAAAACCAGAGGGAGCAATGACATAGATGATGAGATCTATTATCTTCTATCTGGCCTTTGACGCTATTTTGGTAAATAAAATTTTGTCAGAACACAGCCATACTCATTCATGATGCTGCTTTATCTCGACAATAGCAGAGCTAACTAGTTATGAGAGATGGTCAGGCCTATAAAGCCCAAGACATTTGTTGTTTTGCCCTGGACAGAAAAAGTTTGCTGAGCTGTGGTCTAGATGATTAAGAAGCATTCGTTCAGCATGGGGCACATGTCACTTTTAGGGATGCCAAGAAAGCTAGAGAAAGTCTGCCTGCCTTTGAAACTTCTCTTGATTGCTGGGTGGTATTTTCTGATCGGTGACCTAAGTTATATGCTTAAAAAGAAACAACAGGCAAGAAAAGTGAAACAGTAAATAAAACATAAAATTATCCTCTTCAGTGGATGCATGGGTAAAGGCATACTGGAGTACCCAGGGATTCACACTCAGATTGCCTTGTGTTATCTCAAACAGCTCAACATAAAGTGCTTCGGAGGGCCCACTGTCCCACAAGGCAGCTATGAGGCCCCACTGAGCCATCTTAGCCTCCTTCCTTATCTCATACTTTCTATTACCGTTACACTTGAGAAGTTACTCCAGATGCAGCTCTGCTGAAATTAACATAATTAGGTATGGGTGCCTCCTCTCGCTCTTTCATCATCCCTAGAGTGTGTGCAGGCTGCCTTCACTCTGAGAACTTAATTTTTCCCTGCTGGATCCATAAGTAGATGGAACATATGGGACCTCTTGTACCTGTAGGCATTTTAGCAATTTCTTCTGATGAATCCATTTGTAAACCTCTGCTCAGTTACACTGAAAGGTTCCTCTCATTTTTGCAGCCTCGGAAGATTTTGTCATTCACACGGGCAGGAGGTCAGGAGATATCTGGTTAGTTGTGGGGAAATGTTTGCTTTTGGATGCTTATTTACTTTGATAAGTTGAGATGAATTTTTTTTACAGGCAGATACTTTTAATTTATCTGCATGACAACACCATTGTTCTAGAACAAGTCCAACATGAGGATTTGAAATCTGCCTCTTTATCTTGGCAGCTGCCATTTAGCCTTACTGTTTTTATCACTGAGCTATAGAAAAGGAAACTGATTGCAAACTGGTTAGGTGACTTCATGATTAAAGTGAAATCATGCAAATAAAGAGAATATTGAAATATTGTTTCTCAGTGGCACCTGCTACATTAAAACAGCATAGACTTAGAAATAAGAGAACGTGGATTCCAGCCACAGCTCCACCACTTAACAGACTCCAAGTCTCTGGCCAATTTGTTCTGTAACTTCTCTGAGCTTCAGTCTCTTCCTCTAGGAAATCTGGATGATGATTTTATCACCAGTCTCACTAAATTCACTTCTATTCCATTTCCACTGACAGAATTTTATTGAGCATTTACTCTTTCTAGGCTCTTTGTCTAGCACTGTGGTTATACAAAAATAGATTTATTTCTCCTTAAGTGGCTAGGGTGAATTGAGAAGTCAGACACATATAAGACTGAGTTCTATATAATTTGATATGGAGCATGTGGGGTTCTATTTGAGTTTTACAGGGATACAGAAGAGGGGTATTTTTCTCAGTCTGAGGGTCCAGGGAAATTAATGTTATTAAGCCAGGGTAGAAGAGAAGGGTTAACCAGATGGTGACCACAGCATGATAGGAAGCAAGGCTGTGTGAACCAGCATGGTATATGTGGAAATTTCCAAAAGGTTCAGCAGTATTTGATCATAGAGAGACAAGAATACAGTGTAGCCTATGTGGCTGGAGGTGCATGTGAGGACCAGGTCATGAGGGGCCTTGTAGGCGTCGTTAAAGGGTCTTTCCTCACTCTATCCAGAGAGCTCTGGGAATTTTGTGAGGCTTTCAGGCAGGGATGTGGTACAGCAATTACAGTGCACTTTTGATCACTTTGGCTATTGTATAGGGCACTAGTCCAACAGAAGATAGTTTTAAAGTTAAGAGAGAATTCTTACAGCTTCCAGGAAAGAGACAGACTAGATCCGACAGAAGAGACAGCCAGAAGGGGTGTGGTTTTTAGAATCAGTAAAGAAATCATCAGGGGTAGAGAGGTTGATTGGATAGGGTGGGTGAAGAGAGGGGATATGTTTATACTGATGATGAAACCAGCTAATATGAGTAAAAACATTGCACAAACTGTTAAGTACTAGACAAAATTAATGAAACTTTTAGTCATTCTTCCAAACATATTTAGTGACGATATGCTCAGTTTTAAGCCCTAGGGTAAGTTCCAGGCACTGGCCTATTACTACACATTCATTATTTATCTTGGTTCTCACAATAGCCCTTGGAAGTAGATTTTACCTTCATTTTTGGATGAGAGATGGAGACTTAAAGATAACACAATCCCTACCCTCAAAGTGTTCCTAGGGTAGTGAGGGAAATTTGTGTAAATGGAATTATAACTCATTGTGAGGGAAGCTATGATGAAGATGAACATAGAGTGATGCAAGCATATAGAAGAAAAGTGCTGAGCTGTATTTAGGGAACTTCTCAGAGGTGGTAGCATCTGTAAGGTGATTGTGACTTGTCCACTAGGTAGGAGGGGGCAGCCCACAGAGCCACATGTACAAAATTTGAAGGACTATGAACAGAGAACTGCAAATGGATCAGTATGGCTCCTAGTAGTAGCAAAGGGAGGCCAAGGTTGGTGGATCACTTGAGGTCAGGAGTTCAAGACCAGCGTGGCCAACATGGTGAAACCCCATCCCTACCAAAAATACAAAAATTAGCTGGGTGTGGATGTGCACCTGTAGTCCCAGCTACATAGGAGGCTGAGGCAGGAGAATCGCTTGAACCTGGGAGGCGGAGGTTGCGGTGAGCCGAGATCGTGCCATTGCACTCCAGCCTGGGTGACAGACTCTGTCTCAAAAAAAAAAAAAAAAAAAAAAGACAAAATTAAAAAAAAAAGGTGAAACTGTAGGATATGCTAAGACTGGGCCTTATGATAAAAGAAATAGGAAACCATTGATGAGTTTTAAGCAAGTGTGTGTTAAGATAAAATAAGTACTTAAGAAAGATTATTTTGAGGGTAGTATAGAGGGGATGAAGAAGATCAGGGAAAGGCAATTTCAAGGTCAGAGGAGGTAGAAGCTTGAACTAGTATGGTGAAAGTGGAGATGTGGTAGGACTAACATTCAGGAGGTGAAGAGAGACAATGTGGTGATCAGGAGTTTTAGAAAGGGATGGATATAGGCTGGGCATGGTGGCTCACGCCTGTAATTCCAGCACTTTAGGAGGCTGAGGCAGGTGGATCACAAGGTCAAGAGATTGAAACCATCCTGGCCAAAGGCCAACATGGTGAAACCTCACCTCTACTAAAAATGCAAGAATTAGCTGGGCATGGTGGTGCACACCTGTAGTCCCAGCTACTCAGGAGGCTGAGGCAGGAGAATCTCTTGAATCAGGAGGTGGAGGTTGCAGTGAGCCGAGATCATGCCACTGCACTCACTCTAGCCTGGTGACAGAGCAAGACTCCATCTCAAAAAAAACCAAAAAAACACACAAAAACATTCAGGAGGTGAAGAGAGACAACATGGTGATCAGAGGCTTTAGAAAGACATGGATGTAAATGCCACTGACTTTCTTATTTGGGGGCTGGGTAGATGGAGGCTACAAGAGGAGGAGTATTTGGGAGGAAAAGGGGTTGAAGGAAGAGAGTAGAGAGACATTTGGAAGACACATGGGAGAAGGTAAACCGGTAAAATGTGAAAGATGAAGGGGAGAGAAATTGTGGATGCCACAAGCATGCCCAAGGACAATGGCATCATTTACAGAGGAGGACAACCTTTTGTCAGGTGGAGTCTCTTGGCCCACTGAGAGCCAGAATAATTGGGTCTTGAGCTCACATTCCTCACTTTTGGAGGTCTGAGGCTTTCCCAGTATTTTCAAGATTTCATGAAGCTTAAGTTCTCATTATTTGAGTCCACATCCTTTCTTCTGTAATGCTGTGGGTTTTTGCACAATATTTATCCATATGTAAAACTTCCCTTCACTTTTCCCTGCAAAACATACACAGACACATCTCTAAACATCATAGACTCCAGTGAAGAGTTTATGGTGGTCTTGGGTACCACGAAAGAAAGCTTGAAAAATTACTTCCTTTACAGTCCTACACTCAAACATCCCCTTGCCCACTTCCCCCTCCTCTGACTGCCCCGACTATTTAGACTATTTAGCTTCATATCAATGCATGGCTCCTCTCTTCACTCTATCCTTCCATTCTCCTTTGTTTTCTCATCTTCTTTACTCCTTTTCTGGAGCCACAAATCTCTTTTCCAAACCTCTCCCTTTTGCAGGCAGACTGGTTCTTCCTTCATTTCTGAACCCTTGATGCTCACTGACATCTCAGCCCTTGTGACCTTGGAGCACGAGGTAAGAGGTGGGAGACGAGTCACCTTCTACTCTAAGTGTTTATCAAGAGTATTTTCTTCCAAAGATCATTGAGGTACTGGCTATAAAGTGATTCTAGTCTATCCACTTTATTATGTGGTTAATATGAAGCATGGTTGATGTGGGGTCATGTTTGTAACAGAAGGTGACCTGTTTTATTTTAGACGAGTTTCATTTGACATGTCTGTTGTACATTAAATTACTCTTATGGTTACAGCTAATCTCCTTCCTACTAGAAGATTTTTCTTATAAAGAGTAGAATTTTGTAGGTGGTTCTGTTCTTTCTTATGGTCACACCTCAACATAAGAAAGTTGACTATTGAGTACCATCATTCTTTCTCCTCACTGGCTCTTCCCATGCTGCTTTTTTATGTTCTGCAGGACAATGGTGTGCTTAGAGGGTTGATGTCTCCAGTCTGGGATAAGGAACTCAACTTTCTGCTCAGTCAACCTAATCTTGACAGTCTCTTCAGACCTAACTTATTATCACCTACCGATCAACATCATGACTTAGAAACACAAGCAATTTATTTACTTTTGTTTAATAATAAACTCTGACTCAGGATTTTTCAGTTAGTACTTTTATTTAGAACTACCCTTGCTTTAAATGAAAATGTCAGCCTTTATTCTAGAACGTGGACCTTTAAAAAATAAGTCTAGATAGTTATCATTTTATACAGGTATATCAGGAGCCGTTATTATTCATGTATTTGTTTTGTTTTATTAAATAATTCAGACATAAAGTAATGTGCAAATGATATATAAGGAACACACACTTAATGCTAATATTTAACAAAGTTTAACACTTTTACATATTTGCTTCAGGGTTTTATTTTTAAATAAATAACGTATTGTAGATAAAGATGTCAGGCCCCTTTGAATCCATTCACAATCCAATTTTCATGCTTGCTTCTCCAAAATCGCAACTGTCCTGAACCTGGCATCAACTGTACCTCCCCCTCCGGTCTTTCTCTCTCTCTCTCTTTCTCCTTCTTTCTCCCTCTTTCTCCTTTTCTGCTTTTATATTTTTTCTTTGATGTCTTTGGTCAACTTTTAATGCTTGTATATGGCTAATTTACAATGTTTATATAGAAAATTTTTATTGAATTCTTCTTTAATTAAAAGCAAACACACAAACACACCCCATTCCAAGAAAACTTCTAAAATTCAAAACAAAACGAAACTCTAATGTCGTTTTTTCCCAGCTTGATTTATCAGTTTCTGTGAGAGGTATTTTTTTTAACTTTCATTATGATTGTGATTTTGTCAATTTCTCCTTGTAATTATTTTTGCTTTTGTATTCTGAAGTGATGTTCTTAGGGGTATACACTTTCATGATTGTGAGAGTTTCTTAGTGCATTGTTTCTTAAATACTTACGTGGTGTCCTCCTTTAACTTGATTAATGATTTTGTTGTAAATAATTTTTTCCAGTAGCTATTAGATGTTTATCTAATTCATTAGTCCCTTTCTTAATATTATTTCGGATTTGCTGATGATTTCTATTTTTTCTATTTTATAATTTGCTTTTCTTTTTCCATGTATTCCACTGATTCTTCTTTCCTTGGATTTACACCAATAATTTTTCCTAGATTTGAACAAGCTCATTTTATTTTTACTATCTTTTGTTTTTTTAAAAAAATCTTATAAAATAAATTTGATAAGCATTATTTTCTTATATTTCTACATTTTTATTCCATCATTTCTTTAATGCATAAATTGATAGATTATGTTTTTTGATGCCAGAAGGTCATGGTAGAGGTTATTATTGTTGGAACGCTGTTCTTATAACTTTTAAGGTGATGCTTGATTTCTAATTCAATTCCATTATGATTAAACAACCTGGCCTCTACAATAATTTTTTGACATATAGTGAGTCTTCTTTTTGACATAGCATGAGAACATTTTTTACAAATATTCTATATATGGTATAAAAGTATGCATCTTCTCTGGGATATAATTCTTTAAGATCAAGCTTTTTTTGATGTATTATATAGATTTTTTTATCCTGCTTTTTCTTTTTTTTCCTATTTGATCTGTATCTCTGAAGGATGTCTATAAAAAAAATCCCAATATTGTATCTCCTTGGAACTATTTTATCCTGTTCAATGTTTGTGCCCTCAATTCTATTTTCCCCCCAGTACTAGTATTGCTACACCAGGTAAAAATATGCCTACTGAGTCTTTTTTTTCTAAATTTTTATTTTCAACCTGATGTGGTTTGGCTCTGTGTTTCTACCTGAATCTCATCACAAATTGTAATCCCCATAATCCACGCATGTTGAGGGACAGACCTGGTGGGAGGTCATTGGATCATGGTGACGGTTTCCCCCATACTGGTCTCATAAGAGTGAGTTTTCACAATATCTGATGATTTTATAAATATTTGACAGTTCCTCCTTCACACTTGTTGCCTCTCCTGCCACCTTGTGAAGAAGGTACCTGCTTCCCTTTTGCCTTCTGCCATGACTGTAAGTTTGCTGAGGCCTCCTCAGTCATGTGGAACTGTGAGTCAATTAAACCTCTTTCGTTTGTAAATCACCCAGTCTCAGGTATTGTTTATAGCATGTGAAAATTGATTAATACACAATGTTTTCCTGATAAGCTGTTTTAAGTATGCATCCAGCAGAGATCATATACCTTTTTAAAAAAATCCAATATATAGTAGTGTCTTTTAATAGATTACTTTAATTTTATGTTTATTGTGAGCATTCCTCTATTTGGATTAATTTTTCCATCTTGTTTTGTGCTATTTAACATCATTTTTTAACTTCCTTTTAAAATTCATTTTTGATAGCTTCCTTGGATTACAAATTTTTTAACAATTTTTTTTTTTTTTACTTTTGCAGGTTTGGAAGCTACTAATTATATTTTATTATTTTGGTTATTTTGCTTTAATTAAAAAATAACAAAATACAATATACATACATAAAATTGTACATGACAGAAATGAATGATCACAAAATGAACATTCATGTAACTGTCGTGCAAGAAATAAAACATTTCCAGTATTTCAACAGTATAGAGCATTAATGCATTTTAAAAATGCATCTTTTCCCTTCTAGTTTTAATGAAGCACATTTGACAAATAAAAATTGAATATATTTATGGTGTACAACATGATGTTGTGATATACATACACATTGTGAAATGAGTACCACAATCTAAAATAAATCTTTAATTTAAATTTTGTTTCTTACATTATCTAAAGATATGCAGTATCTCAATACCTTCCCAAATGAGATGAAGACATTAGCAACGCTGACTTAACTAGCCATCAAACACTCTTTCTCATCTTCCATGATACTGTTTTTAATTTTAATATCACTTATTCGAAGCAAAGAAAGTCAGCTATTTTATATTCAGTAGTTACGTAAATTTTGCATCTCGCTTCCCTTCTCTGTGCCTTTTTTTGCTTCTTTCTAAAATACATCCTTTAGTAGTTCTTTACTACTAATTTACGAGAAGTAAATTTTAAACCTCATTTTATGTCTGAAAATGTCTTTATTTCATCTTCATTGGAATGATACTCTATCCAGTTACAAAATTCTAATTTAAAAATTGTTTTTCCTCAGCTCCTTGAAATGTTTCTTTGCTACTT
The DNA here is from genome assembly GCF_008728515.1 of Papio anubis. Taxonomy (NCBI): domain Eukaryota; kingdom Metazoa; phylum Chordata; class Mammalia; order Primates; family Cercopithecidae; genus Papio; species Papio anubis. The sequence goes on along the minus strand of NC_044982.1, from coordinate 102,591,891 downwards.
TCAGTTATTTATCGTTACTACTCTTAAATGTTCTCACAATATCATTGCCATTGCTTTGAAGGGAATGTTTAAACGTTCAAAACATTTCTGTTTATTTTCACTGAAATGTGTCCTCCTGTTTTTATTATGGGACCTCACCCTTCCCTCAGCTGTGTTTCATGCCCCTAGGTTAGGGACCTGGGGCCCAATCATATGGGAATAAATCTCCTGTTTTCTGACCTGGAGCGGGAGGGCATATTGCTTAGTCTTATAACCTGGAGTATGGGACTCAGGATCTGATTGTTCCTAATGTAGACTTTCAACCAAGCCTTCTGTCTTTGGACATTTTCTGTAAGTCTCACATTCAGAGCTACCTGGTGCACCCAGTTCCTGACCTTTTTCTCACGTAAATTGGCTTGCTTCCTTTTGGCACATAAGTTTGAGGGATCTCTGAATTGCTAAATCACATACTGCTAGACCATCTGCTTTCAATCTTTCAATATTTAGATATTTCTTGTCTGTTATCATCCTTCTTTGCTATTTTCTTTGTGTCTGAAGATTTATAAATATTTCTAAAATTCTTTACAGTAATTTTGGAGGGGGTTTCTTGGAGGCATAATGAATGAGTGCCTATATTCAATCTTCTGTGTTTAAACAAAATTGTTTTCCATTAAGATTTTACAGACATTGGAAATTCTATTAACAGAAGATAGGGTCCTTCATTTCATAATTAGAAATATCCCAGGGAGACATAACACATTAACTTATAATTATAAATGGCTGTCTGCTTTCCTCTTTATAATTGACCCCCAATTCAGAATTAATTGCTTCCACACCTCGGTTTTATCTCTTTCACATATTTATGGTTTTGGTTGATAGGCCTCAATAACTAGACGGTAGACTTCTTGGGATTATATCTTAGTGCCATGACAGGTACTAAATATACATTTGAGTGGTACAGAGGTTGCACCATACATGCTTCTTCAATAAAACTGAGTGATTTAGCATCAGAATTAACACAAAAAGCTTCATCTATGACAAGAGTGTTTCTCATCCACTGGCAAGAAATTTGAACCAGATATTCACTGTGTTACCATACTTTTCTCCCAGATTTGTCACATGATTTGATTGATTACTGGGTTTAGAAAATGACATTGTGAGTAGATGGAAACCCAGTAATAATGGAATGACAATATTACTTGGTATGTGTGTAATCCTTCTATTGTTTAAGATATTTCCATACCCATAATTTTAAAATATCTTCATACATCCCTGCAATTTTGGAGAATTGCAAGGCCTATTTACAAGATTCTGGAGAGAATAATCATCATCAATTTAGGAAAACAAAGGAAATTCCCATATTTAACGTTTTATGTAAAACTATGAGGAGTGAAGGCAAGAAATTAGGAAAAGGGCTTCTTAAAGCGATTTTAAAATGTAAGGATCACTTGCCAATTGCCAAAGTAGAGGCCTGAATTTTTCTTCCCGTATTACTCTTCTCCTAAGGAATACGACCATGAGGTAGTTAGCACACACCTGCTTTTTGAAGAGAAATAGAAAAGGTGACTTGGTGCAACATGTATCTATCTACAGAAATCGCCTGTGTACTAGACCGCCTGTCCATGAAGAGTGACACAGATATACTTCTTTACCCAATTCCACATTCTGACCAGAAATGGACTACAGCTCTGAGCTCATCCTCTCTAATATTTTAAATGGAAGGAACAGAGGGACCTCTCCTTATGCAGAGAAACAAAGTTCTTATTTAGTAAAATTATTATAGTTAGACACAATTATAACCACACAGATACTTGACAACCAACAGTTATCAGCAAAGGGAGTAATGATAATTTTTGCCCAGCATAGAAAGACATGCTATTGTTAATTCTGAGAATTGTCTAATCTCTCCTCAAGAAGCAGGAGGCCTGATGATTCTGGCTAGGGTGGGATTCCAGGAGAAAAGAATAATATGGGTTTGAGAAGGGTTGGGGTCTGTGGCTATGCAATTATGAATGAAGTGTAATGGAACCAGGAAAGCTGGACTTAGACAAAGAAATATTTTAGAAGTTGAGGAAGAGTTTCCAAAGCAAGAACCAAATCTGTGGAAAGGATTACCACAGCAAGATTGCCTGGTAGGAGCTATAAAGTGTGTTGATTCAGTCTGAAAAGGAGGACTGTACATTGAATTGAAGTTATTTATTGCAGAATATCAAACAGGTAATGCATCCTCTACTAATTGGTATTACAGTTCAATTCTGGACTGATCCCATAGAATGAGGTTTTGAGCATGGATTCAGCTAGTAGGAGGTATGCATTTTAAATGCATTAAAGGAAGCTAAAGTTGTAAATTGTAAATAAATCATTATGCCATCTTAAACTGCCAACTAGGTAAGTGAAAGTAGTGACCTGGTTAGCAGTCAGTAGACATAGTTTCAAATGAGCAGCAGAAACATTCTATTGTTATATAAATGGAGGGAGCAGGGAATTGTTCCTCCTTCTTCAGAGAGATCAAATTAACTAACATCACATCATAGCATCAGGGAAGTCACCTGTGAATACCTAGCAGCTTTACAGGTGTGACTCCCTTGGTTACTGAAAGAGCTTGTCAGTTGCCAATCTGAGCTATTTTTATGTTAGTTGTGTGAAAACTGAAGAATTCCTGGGTTTGTAGTCATGCTGACTTGCCGGACAAAATGGACAACTGAAGAAAATGGTGCTATTTCCTTCTTCTAAAGAATAGACAGATACCTGTCCATCACAGAGGTGGGACTTGAGAGCTTTATGAGGCTGGCTGTTGGAGTCAGCCCTGGAAATTCCTTTTATGATGCATACGTTTGTGGAGGGAGTCTTTATGTTTGTCTCATGGCTTCTTGACAATCATTAGGTTTTTAGATAACTTGCTAATAAATTGTGGTTGACTTCTAAAAATGAAAGTTGCAGATTCACACAAGAAACTGGAAAGTTAAGAATAGGTTATCCCAAGTTCTAGTATGGAAATAGGTAGCCATTTGCTGAAAGAGTAAATGGTAATTAAGGGGCTAATGAATGGACTATTTGGAATACAAAATGTATTTTTCATAATGTTTGCAATTACATTTTAAAAATCAGGATATAATTCATATACCATGCTATTCAGTTATTTCAAGTGGGTAAAGTGGTTTTTAACATATTCACAAAGTGGTACAACCACTGTCTCATTCCAGCGCATTTTCACCTCCCCAAAAGAAAGCTGTTAGCCATTCTTCCCTGTTTTCCCCTCCTCTCAGTCCCCAGCAATCACTAATGTGCTTTCCATGTCTGTGGATTTTTCTATTCTGGATGTTTCATAAAAATGGTATCATATAATATATGGCCTCTTGTGTCTGCCTTCTTTCACTCAGCACAAGGTTTTCAAGGTTTCATCTATGTTGTTGAATGCATCACTATTTTGTTTCTTTCTATGGCTCAGTAATATTCCATTGTATGGGGATACCACATTTGTTATTCATCATCAGTTGATGGACATTTGGCTTGTTTCCTCTTTTGGACTGGTAGGAGTAATGCTGCTATAAACATCCATGTGCAAGATTTTATGTGGACATGTATTTTTAGTTCTCTTGGATATATATCCAGGAGTAGAACTGTCAGATAATATGGTGCTGGGTCAGATGGGGACTTTATGTTTGACACTTTAAGGAACTGCAAACCTACTTCAAAGTGGCTGAACCACTTGATATTTCGCCATCTACATATACGAGTTTCAACTGATCCACATTCCCTCCAACACTTGTCATTTTCTATATTTTATTTTAGTCATTGGAGTGGGTATGAAATGGTATCTTTATGTAATTTTGATTTTCATTTACCTAATGACTAATGATGTTGAAGATCTTGTAATGAGCTTATTGGTCATTTGTATATCCTCTTTGGAGAAATGTCTATTCAAATATTTCACCTAGCCTTTGATTGGGTTGTTTGTATTATTGAATATAAGAAAATATTTTCTCCCATTCTGCAGGGTGTCTTTTTCACTTTCTTGATAGTGTCCTGTGATACCCAATAGTTTTTACTTTTGGTGAAATTCAGTTTATCTATGTTTTAAATTTTGCTTTTGATGTTATATCTAAGAAACCATACCCTAACCCAGGGTCACAAAGATTTATTGTCATGTTTCTTCTAGGAGTTTTATAATTTTAGCTTTTACATTTAGATCTATAATTGGTTTGGGGTTAATTTTCATGTATTACTTGAGGTGAAGGTCCAAGTGTACTCTTTTATGTGTGGATATTCAGTTCCCCTAGCACCATTTGTTGAAAAGGCTATTTTTTCCTCATTAAATTGTCTTGGCATCCTTGTAGAAAATGATTTGATCAATAATATATGGGCTTATTTCTAGACTCTCACTTCTGTTTCCATTGATCTATGTCTATCTTTATTACAGTATCATACTGCTCTGATAATTGTAACTGATTTTGAAATTTGGAAGTGTAAGTCCTCCAGATTCATTCTCTTTCAATACTGCTTTATGTATTCCTTGTTCTTTTCATTTCCATGTGAATTTTAAGCTTAGCTTGTCAAATTTTGAAAATTAAAAAACCCAGACGGACTTATAATAGAGATTGTGTTGAAGCTGTAGATCAGTCTGGGAAGTTGTGCCATTTTAATAATATCAAGTCTTCAAGTTCATGAATACAGGGTATCTTTCATTTGTTGAAGTACTCTTTAATTTCTTTCAATAATGTTTTGTCTTTTGTGGTGTAAAAGCCTTACACTTCTTTGGTTAAATTTATTCCTAAGTATTTTATTCTTTTTAATGCTATTGTAAGTAAACTTGGCCTTTAAATTTTATTTTTAGATTGTTCATTGCTGGTGTATGTAAATAAAATTGATATTTGTGCATTAATCTTAATTCTGCAACCCTGCTGAGCTAGTTTATTACCTCTATTTTTTTGTAAATTAATTAGAATTTTCTATATACAAGATTGTATCATTTGCCAATAAAGATAGTATTACTTTTTCCTTTCCTATCTGGATGCTTTTAATTTCATTTTCTTGAGTAATTTCTCTGGGCTAGGATCCACAATACAATGTTGATTCGATGTAAAAGCAGACAACCTTGGTTCATTCAAAATCATGGAAGGAAAACTTTCAGTCTTTTATCATTAAGTAGAATAACAGCTGTGGGTTTATCAGAGTGAAGAAGTTCCCTTCTTAGTTTTTTTTTTAAACGTGTTTTTATTATGAACATATGCTGGATTTTATAAAATGTTTTTTCAGTAGCTCTTGAGATGATTGTGTTTACCTTTTATTCTATTAACATGGTGTATCACACTGATGGATTTACATACATTGAACGAACCTTCCAATCCTGAGATGAATCTCACTTGTTCGTGAACAACATATGTAATCTTTTTTATAAGTGGTTAGATTTGATTTGCTAGTATTTTCTTGAGTATTTTGGGCTTATATTTATCAGGGACACTTTTGTAGCTTTTTTTCCCATGGTATCTTTGGTTTTGCTATCAGGCTAATATTGGATTCATAGAATGAGTTGGAAATTGTTTCCTTCTTATGTGTGTTTTGGAAAGTTTTGTGAAAGATTGGTTTTAATTCTTCCGTAAAAGTTTGGTACAATTCACCAGTGAGGCCATGCAGAATTCACCAGTGAAGTCATATACTTGGCCTTGAGCTTTGATTTGTGAGAGCTTTGTTGATTAATAATTCAAGCTTTTATTTATTATAGGTCTATTTGAATTTAAGATTTTCTATTTCTTCTTCAGTCAGGTTTGGTAAATTGTGTCTTTCTAACTTTTTGTCCATTTCATCTAGATTTTCTTATTTGTTGGCATGTGATTATTCATAGTATTTCCTTACAGCCTCTGTAAGGCTAATAGTAATGTTCCCTCTGTCATTTCTCCTTTTAATAGTTTGTATCTTCTCTTCCTTTTTTTCCTTGTCAGTTTGGCAAAAAGGTTTATCAGTTTTCAAAGAACCAACTTTTAGTTCATTGACATTTCTACTGTTTTTCTATTCTGTATTTTATGTATTTCTCTTCTAATATTTATTGTTTCTTTTCTTCTGCTTGCTTCAGGTTTAATTTCCTCTTCTTTTCTAGTTTCTTAATATAAAAGGCTAGATTATTGAACTGTGATTGTTCTTTTTTTAAATAATTAATCTCTTTTTAATATAGGCATTTACAAATATTTATTTTTTTCTGCTTTTGCTTTATCCTGTAAGGTTTGATATGCTGTGTTTTCATTTTTATTAATGTCAAAATGTTTTCTAATTTCTATTGTAATTTTTTCTTTGACCCATTCATTATTTAGGAGTGCATTGTTTAATTTCCATGTGTTTATAAATTTCCCAAACTTCCCTCTGCTATTGATATCTAATTTAATTTGGTTTTGGTCAAATAATATATTTGTATGATTTAATCTTATTTTTACTTGCTTTACTATTACAACTTGTTTTATGGCCAACCATGTGATCTACTCTACAGAATGTGTGCACTTGAGAAAAATGTGCTTTCTGTTTTTGTTGGACCAAGTGTTCTATAGATGTCTGTTAATCTACTTGTTTCATATTGTTATGCAAATCTTATGTTTCCTTTTTGATTCTGTGTGTATTCTCTCCATTACTGAAAGTGGGGAATTGAAATCTCCAACGACTTTTGGTGAATTGACTATTTACTTCATTTCTTTTAGTTATTCCTTCATGCATTATGGTGCTTTGTTATTAGTTGTGCACATATTCACAATTGTTGTAGCTTCTTGATGAATTAACACTTTATCATTATTTAATGTCCTTCTTTGTCTCTTGTAACTGTTTGTGAGTTAAAGTACATTATATCTGATAGTCCTATAGCCACTCTATCTTTCTTTTGGTTACTGTTTGCATGGTATTTTCTTTTCATTCTTTTAATCCATTGTGTCTTTGAATTCATAGTATATCTCTTATAGCCAGCTTGTAGTTGGAACACTTTAAAAAATCCATTCTAATCTAAATCTTTTGATTGAATTGTTTAATCCATTTACATTTCATATGATTACTGATTTTAAAAAAGGTTTTATGTATATCATTTTGCTATTTGTTTTCTATATTTCTATGTGTTTTTTGTTGTTGTTTTCTCATTCCTCTCATTTCTTTTGAGTTAATAAATATTCAAGGTACTATTTGAATTTGTTTTCGTTAGTTTTACAGTATTTTTTGAATTCTTTTGTAACTGCCTTGGGGATTTATAATATTGATATCTAACAATCTAGTCAGATTAAAATAAACTTAATTGCAATAGTATACAAAATGTGTTATTATATAGCTTCATTTCCTTCCCCTTTCTTTGTGCTATTATCATGCAAAATACATCTTCATATATTGTATACACATCAGCACAGTTTATAATTACAGGTTATGCCATTGTTTTTTAAATCAGGGAAGAAATGTTATAATTAAAAATACACTTACAATGCCTTTTATATTTACATATGTATTAACTTTATCAGTGATTTTTTTATATGTGGATTCTTGTTACTGTCTAGTGTCTTTTCATTTAAGCCTGAAACCTTCCCTTCAGTGTGTCTTGTATGGCAGATTTCATAGCAATAAATTCTCTTACTATTTTCTTCATTGGGAAACAAATTAACTTCTCCATTAAAAAATAGTTTTGCTAAGTATAGACTTCTTGATGTCCAGTCTTTTTGTGTTAGCACTTTGAGTATATCATCTCACTGACTCTGGCCTCCACAGTTTCTGAAAAAAAATTAGTTATTAATTTCATTGTAGGTCTCTTGTATAGCATTAGTCAATTCTCTCTTGTTGCTTCAAAATTCTCTTTTTCTTTTGATATTTTGGTTATTACATGTCTAGGTGTGGACCCTGAGTTTATCTTTCTTGGAGTTTAATGAGATTTTTGGATGTGTAGATTAAATTAATGTTTTTCACTAAGTTTAGGAAGTTTTCAGCCATTTTTTTTAACTATTTGTTCTGTCTCTTTGTCTCTCTATTTTTTCCCCTTTTATTTTGGAACTCCTATTAGATGTATGTTTGTATGCTTGATGGTGTCCCAGTGGTTTCTGAGATTCTGTTAATTTTTTATGTCCTTTCTTCTCTCTATTTATGAAAGTGGATAATCCCATTGACCCCCCACTTCCAGTCACTGAATACTTTTTCTGTCTGCGCCAAACTTCTGTTGAGTATCTATAGTGATTTTTAAATTTCAGGTATTGTACTTTTGAATTCCAGAAATTATATTTGATTATTTTGTATAATTTTTGTTTTTTAATGATAGTTTCTATTTGCTGGGACATCATTCTCACACTTTCTTTTAGTTCTTCAGACCTGTTTTTCTCTCTCTTTTTAGTTCTTTAAACATATGTATAATAGCTTATTTAAGTCTTAGACAGTAAGTTCTATATCTGGGCTTCCACAAGGATAGTTTCTATTAGCTGTTATATTTTCTGTATATGGTCTACAGTTTCTTTTTTTTAATATCTCATAATTTTTTTGCTGAAAAGTAGAAATTTTAAATACATAATGTTGCAATTCTGGAAATCAGATTCTTCCCCAAACCCAGGATTTGTTGTTGTTTGTTTAGTGACTTCTTGAACTAATCTGTAAAGTCTATGTTCTTGTCATGTGTGGCCATTAAAGTCTTTGCTTGGTTAGCTTAGTGGTCTTCTAATGATTAGACAGAGTTTCTTAGTGTTCTGTAACCAGTAAGTGTCATAGTATTTGCTAGGGAACCTACTGTTGATGTCTGGGCATGTCTTCAACACTCAGTCAGACAGTTTACATCTCTTCTTTAATCTTCACTTCCTGCTTGTTCAGAGCCTCAAAGTTCGTCACAATTGAGAGCTCAGGGCCTTTTTAGGTCTTTCCTGAGCACGCACATAGCCGAGTGTACACACAATCCTACGCACGCAGGTCTCTCGAAATATTTTAGAGCTTTCAAAATCTCCCTGTGGACATTTTCTCCCCACCTTTTAGTTTTAAGTTTGGTGGTTTGCCCAATGGTTGTCCAACTGTTTTCTACTGTCTTGGAGATCCATGATGTTTAGCAATTGCCTCTCATTTTTTTCAACAAATGCCCCTGGAAAAAAGTCTGTTTCCATTCAGGAAGCTTTGAGTCATGTCAAATAAGGACCAGTGCAGTGCTGATTCCTTTTGCCTGTGAACAGAGCTAACACTCATCCAATAGCTTTTCAAGAAAACAACCTTAATTGAAGAGTCTTGACACAATTTGCAAGACATCACTAATTGGATTCCACTTGCCATCTGCTGCACTATACCTGACAGAGCCCAGTAAAATATAAATTCAGAACTGATGACAGAGTGAAAGGAGAAAACAGCCCCTTCTTGATAATTGTGGTTACCCAATTTGGAGCCTTAGAGGGAGGGGAGAGGTAGCACCTAGAGTCTTGTACTAAAAGGATTGGCACGGAATAAATAAATGTGTACATTTTATTTCCTGAAGATTTATTTGAGATTTTCTCACCTTTAAGGGAGAGCAACAAAGAAGGAAAGCAGGTATCATGTCATGTAGGATAATTTTTCTTAAGGAATATTATTGTGAGAATTATTTTCTTTTATAAATATATATAAAAGTCATATTGACTATGTTTAGCTCGAAGTGTCTATTTTAGTTTAAAATACCCAGTGAACTGAAGATAACATTTTTTTTTTCTGATCCATAAGACCTAACTACAAAGATGTTTTGGTTTCTCATATTGCAAAAATGACTCCCTGAATAAAAAGATGCAGTCAAACTCCTAATGATAAAGCCCTCTGATTTTCTCCTTGGATCTTAGTGGAAATAAATTAAAGTAAAATAACTTTAAAATGTTAATGCAATATCTTTGAAGGAGCTAAATCACTGAAAAGAATCAAGCTTACTTATCAGTAAGAAAGATGAAGATCTAATCATTTCATGGAAGATCCATTAATACCATATCCGTATTCAACCTGCAACTATTCTAAAAGGAAAATATACTCAGACCATAAAAATATGTTTCCCAGAAACTAGAGACTGGAGAATTCATCCATTCATTCTTTATTGATAAGCTGATTTCTATGTGTCACGAATTGTTTTTTGGGGCTGAGGATACAGTAGTTGAACAAAATAGGTAAGGCTCATGTTATCATTGAGCCTACACTCTAGTGGGGAAGAGGGAACATGAACTAAACTAGGGTAGATATGTAATACAAGGATGGATAGTGTTAAGTGTAGTGAGGAAAATAATATAGGTTGGAAAATAGAGGGTAACAAGCAGGTGAAAGGTGGGAAGAAGATCCTCTATGATGAGATGACATTTGAACAGAAACTTGAGAGAGTAAACCATGGATATTTGGGGAAAGAGACTGCCAGGTAGAATGAAAGCAGTTAAGAAACCCTTGATGTGGTCCAGGTAAAAGAAAATAGTGGCTTAGGCAGGGTGGTAGTGTTGAAAGTGGTCAGTTGTACTTGGTTTCTGGATATATTAAATATTTTGAAGACAGAGTCTGTAAGATTTACTGTTAAACAGGATTATGGGTATGTGATAAGGATGCCTTAAAGATGACTGTAATGTATTTGACCTGAGCAGCCAGTGATTAGGCGAGCCATTTAATGATAATAGAGAGAGGGTAGTTGGTGTTCCTTCCTTCTTTGTTTAGGAAGCCTAGTATGGGGTTTCACCATGTTGGCCAGGATGGTCTTGATCTCTTGACTTCGTGATCTGCCCGCCTTGGCCTCCCAAAGTGCTGGGATTACAGGCGTGAGCCACTGTGCCCGGCCTGTCATTTGCCTTTTAATTTCCTGGAACCACTTGTGTGTGTGATTCAGCTGAACAATATCAACAGGCTGTGGAAGATCTGGATAGAATTCAAACCAACATAAAAGCTTTTCTGCGACAAAATAGTAGAGCGTGTTGAGATAGAGGGGAAAAATAGTGAGAAAAAAGAAGGGATTAGAAAAAGATTGTGTTTTAGGTAAAGAAATTTCCAGACTTTTTCCAGGACACCTATTTTTCATTGGCTAAAGACCTGGGATCAAATTCGTGCTTGAAATACGTGTCTATGAACAGTTACATAAACCTTCTGAACTGCAGTTTCTTCAAATATAAAATAGGATTTTTTGAGGATTAAATGATAAATATAGCTTTTTCTCCTCTTATTTTCATTTTATTCTTATGATTTACTGAAAGTCTCAAAAAAGCCCTATATTGATGATCCAATTAGTCTCTAAGATTGTATATTACAAGTCGTTACTGAGATCCATTAAATGTAGGACATGATGATGAGTATTGAAGCAGATTCAATAAACATACAAGATGCAGTACTATCCTCAAATGATTTATAATCTAAATCTGTAGTTAAGCGAGATCTCAGGACAGTATTGATGGTGATGCAAATGTGAATGCTAAAAAGAACTGCTTTTAAAAAATGCAAACATTTGTTCATCACTGATTATGTACGAAGCATTTTGCTAAGTGCCTTAAGTGTGTTATGACACTTAAGCCTAAGAAACAAACAATCAAAAATCCTGTGAGTTAAATACTGATATCACCCTTAGGTAGAAATCAAAGGACAGGAGTATTCGTCCTCTGATATTGAACACTCCAAAATTTAACAAAGTGAAATAACTTGGCCAAATTTATACAGCAAGAGATCCAGACTAGAATGCACACAGCCAGAATCTGGTGATATACACATAAACTTTTCACCATTTTTGTTTTCTTAAGGAATTTTAGAGGTTGGAGAAATTGCTATAGATTGTAGTCAAAGGAAGTCTCATAAGAGGGGCAAGGCTTGGTAAGTTTCCTGAAAGACAAGTAGGATAAGAAAGAGATGGAGAAGAAAAAGATTGGGACTTCACACATGGCTCCATCAGCAGGTGAGAGGATCTGAGAGTTAGGAGAGCACGTAGTGGCCTGGGAACAATAAGGAAATATGGTTTGCTTGGACCACTGGGTTTGTGTTGGGCAGCAATAGAAGATTGAATTGGACTGGTGAACTGAGACCAGTTTGTAGAAAATCTTGAATGTCAGCCAAAGTAGTTTACGCATTCTTTTTTAGGTAACAGGAGCCAGTGAAAGAATTTGAATATACATTTGGAATTATGTCAAATTGGAGGAGAAACATTATGAGAGATAGGAGAGGAGAAAAACAGTGAGGAGGCAATAGCTGCAATTTATGTGGGAGATAATAAATCCTAGGCAGTTTTTCTCCTTATGAATTTGGATTTCAAAAGATAAAAGCTTTTAACCTACCTCCCCTCTCTTTCTCTTCACCTTATGTATGCCACTGTCACTTTTGTCTTTTCTTTTGCATGCCTTTACCTAGAATTAGCATTTTCAAAGGAGAAAGTCACCTTGGATAGAGATCATGTGTTCTAATTTTCTGCTTTAAAAACAACAATAACAACAACAAAACAAACAAAACAACATCTCTGAGCCAACCAAAACTAAGGAACTTGCTTAGGATTACATCGTAGCAAGTGTCAAAACCAAGGCTAAAGCTCTATTTTTTTTTTTTTTTTTCTTTTCTGATTTCTTCTTCAGCACTGAGTGCTATCCATTTTCTCCTACCAGAAATCAAGGAAAAGGAACTCCAGAATTCCAAGATGACTCTTTCCATTCCTTTACCTAGGATGGTATTGGCAGTCAGCATTGCTTTCAGGGAATGGGATAAATGTTTCCTAGCTACTTAAAGACCCAATCAGCAGAAATTATTTTTCTGTATCTGTGTTCCTTGTCCTAAGAGATGAATGAGGATTTTATTATACCCCCAGAGTCAGACACATTGACATCCTCTGAAGAAAGCATAAGAATCACCTTCTTTTCTACATCTACTAGTTATCTGGAAAGAGAAGAGTTGTTACTCTCTAGAGACACATTTGGACTTGATCCACTCACCAGGGAGATTCCTTTCTGGTCTGTAAAGAAAATTTATCTGAATATGAGGAAGGCTCTTAGGCATAGAAAAAAAGAACAATAAAACCTGATGCATTCTTTCCAACTAGGAAAATAAATATGGGGTCTTATGGTTCATCACAGGACTCTAATTTCTTTATCAACTTTTTTGCATTAGGGCTAGGAGACTAGAAGTTCCATTGCAACTTTATACAAAACAATGTCTATTTTTCTTAACGTTAATGATTTTGAACATTACATGATATTTTTCTATTAAAGATTTCTCTCCAACAAAGAACATACAATGACTTTTAATCCAAAGCAGACTGCAGCAGCCTAGGGGAAGCCTCGGCTGAGATGGAGATGATCAGGAACTATCAATATTTCATAATTAAATCTGTTGAATTCACAGTAAAAAATAAAGCTGCAGTTTTAATTTAGAGATTGACTGTCCAGAGAAAGAATATTCTGACAGCAGTAGAATGGGGAGTTGACTTTCATTTATTCCTCAGATAAAGGTGAATTCATTGTCTGTCACCTTCTGACCACTGTGATGGGTTGGTGCTGAGAAACCCACAGAACAAGAGAGACATGATATGTGCTTGGAGCTGGCACTTGATAATAATCCCCAGAATGTAAATTCCTGGAAGGACTTATTCACTGCTGGAATCCTCAGAATAAGAATAGTATCTGACACATAGTAGGTGTTCTAGTTGAACAACAAATGTATGGTGAATTAGTGAATAAAATGTTTTTTATATGACATTTTTGTCTTTTGAATATAATTTTGTACCTGATACAAACTTGTCAAATGGGAATAGGAATATTAATTTTACATAGAAGAAAACCACAAAGATGTCAAAAGATTTCTAAGGCTTATGGTCAGATGACAGCATTGGCCTCACAGCCCATCTATTTTAAAAATATTAAGCAGTGCAATCCTTTCTTCAAACAAAATTGGACTCCAAAGTTCAACAGGCAAATCAGACAGAAGCTGAGACACATTGGTTCATACAGGTGTGGGAAGCAGACACCTTTCATTTCCGTGGGCTACTTCCCCATTCCTTTTCATCCATTGCAAACACTGGATAAATCATGCGAATTAGATGGTTAAGACATTTTTGCATCATATAAGTAACTGTCTTCTCTGTTACATAGTTCACTATTTATTCAGAGGCTACTCTATCTGTGTGACCTTCGGCAGGTTATTTAACATCTCTAAATCTCAACTTTCTCATCTGCAAAATGGAAATTATAATTACAAATGCCTCTAGGGTGGTTGTGAAGATCAATGAGGAGAATACATATAAGCAGTTAATAAAAGGCATGGTTCAAAATAAGTGCTTAATGGATGTGAATTATAATGGTGGTGATGATGATGATGATTGAGATAATGGTGATTGGGAGGAAGAACAGTTTTTGATACTCACCTGGTTTAAAACAAAAGGATGAAGTAGAGCTCGTTTATTTTTCCCATGATAGGAGCTTTCAATATTAAATGAAATATATAATTATCCATTTCATTTTACATCACAGACATAACAACCAAGATATAAATAAATGTAGAGAATAATGTGTTCTTGCTTTTGTGGTGTCAGAAAGCATTTATTTTGCTTTTTAGGTTTAACAAAAAGGTTTTGAGCACAGTTTAGGGCATTAAAATATACAATTAAATGCCATTTTAATTCATGTGAATATATGTTTATGAAATAATATCTGTGTTCCAGTTACTCTTTCAGGCTCTAGGGACACAGAGGTGCACAAAACACTATCTTGTCTTCAAAGTGCTGAATGTCTAGTGGAAGAAACCATTATAATAAGGTAAAATCAAGTCTGTGGCAGAGGTGTCCTCAAATTACTTTTGCAAAAATTGAAAATGTCCATATCTTTCTGCTCATTTTGTTTATCTGGGTTTTTCTAATATATTTTTAAGGACAAGGCTTATGGGGAATGATATTTCCTAGATTTCTGAATATTGATGATAATTTGTCTATACCTCTATATTTGAAAAATCAGTTTTTCTGGACTTCAAATCATTGTCTCACATTTTCTTTCTTTAAATATTTTTATTTAATTATTTGAATATCCCTGTTCAATTTTCTTTTGAAGCATTGTCCTCAAAAGGGGTAATCTAATTTTTCCTCGGTAAGTCCTATCCTGTTATTACCTAGATTTCCAATGAGTTTCTTTTCTTTAAAATCCAGTAATATCACTAGATTATCTCTTGGTGTTGGTTGAAGTCTTAGTATTTCTTTTGATCCTTGGCTTTGTTTTTCTTTTTCAGAAACTACTATGTTAGGTGTTCTTTGCCTGTCTTCAATATTTGTCACTTTGCCTTGAGTCCTTGTTATCTTTTTCTGCCCTTCTATAGAATTAAAACAAAGTTTTTGGGGGCTTTTATAAGATGGTCAATAGGAACAGCCTAGTTCTCCCAACTCAGGCATGAGCTTTACACAGAAGACCCTCAAGTGATTTCGGGCATTTTCAACTGAGGTACTGGCTCCATCTCACTGGGGGAGTGCCGACTATCGGTGCTACTGGGGCTGCTGCAGCCCACTACAGGAGAGCTGAAGAGGCTGGCAGGCACTTTTCACCTGGGAAGTGCAGTGGGGAAGTGGGAATCCCTTTTCCCAGCCAGGGGAACTGAGACACAAAACACCTGGAAAATCGGTACCCCAATGCACACTGCGCTTTTAAGCAACAGGCACACCAGGAGATCATATCCCACACCTGGCCAGGAGGTCCATCACCACGGAGCTTCCCCCATTGCTATGGCACAGCAAGCCCAGATCACTGGGAGCAAGGGCAGCAGCGAGGCCAGAGGGGCGCCTACATGAGGCTTAAGTAGGTAAACAAACTGCTGGGGTTGCTCGAATGGGTGGAGCCTACACAGCTCAAGGAAACCTGCCTATCTCAGACTCCACCCCTGGGGACAGGGCAATAGTAAAAATAAACGCAGCAGAAGCCTCTGCAGACGAACAGACTTGTCTGGACAGCTTTGAAGAGAGCAGGGATTCTAAACAGGGAGGTTGAGATTCGAGAACGGAGCAGACTGCTCTGTCAAGGGGTTCCCTGCTTGAGGTAGCCTAACTGGGAGACATCCTCACTAGGGGGCAGTCTGATTCCCACACACTCTCACAGGTGGGAGTACACACGAGGAAGCTTCCAAAGCAAAAGCAGAATCAGATAGGCATCAGTTGTTCAGAAATATTCTATTCTGCAGCCTCTGCTATGATACCAGGCAACAGGGTCTGGAGTGGACCAAGTACCTCCAACAGACTCATAGCTGAGGGTCCCTGACTGTTAGAAGAAATCTATCAAACAGAAGGACACTCACACCAAAACCCCATCAGTACATCACCAACATCATCAAAAGACCAGAGGCAGATAAACCACAAAGATGGGGAAAAAGCAGGCAGAAAAGCTGGAAATTCAAAAATATATACACACTTCCCCTGCAAAGGACTGCAGCTCATCACAGCACTTAGATCAAAGGACGAGAATGACTTTGGACAGATGAGAGAAGAAGGCTTCAGTCCATCAAATTTCTCAGAGCTAAAGGAGGAATTACGCATCTAGCGCAAAGAAGAAACTAAAATCTTGAAAAAGTGGAAGAATTGACGCGTTGACTAATTAATGCAGAGAAGGGCAATATAAACGAAATGAAAGAGATGAAACCATGGACACCTAGAACACGCGGACAAATGCACAAGCTTCAGTAACCCACTGGATCAACTGGAAGAAAGAGTATCAGCTTATTGAGGATTCAAATGAATGAAATGAAGCAGAAGAGAAACCAAAAGAAAAATGAAGAAAAAGAAATGAACAAAGCCTGCAAGAAGTAAGGGATTATGTAAAAAGACCAAATTGCCTGATTAAAAACAGAAAGTGAGGGCTGAAACCAAGTTGGAAAACACTCTTCAGGATATCATCCAGAGAACTTCCTCAACCTAGTAGGGCAGGCTGCAACATTCAACCAGGAAATACAGAGAACGCCACACAAAGATACTCCTCGAGAAGAGCAACCCAAGACACATAATTGAAGTTAGATTCACCAAAGTTGAAATGAAGAAAAATCTTAAGGGCAGCCAGAGAAAGGGGCTTGGGTTACCCACAAAGGGTTTTCTCCATTGACTCACACAGTGATTCTCTGCAGAAACTCTCCAAGTCAGAAGAGAGGTGAATAATATTCAACATTCTTAAAGAAAAAGAATTTTAAACCTGTATCCTTACATCCCAGCTAAACCAAGTTCTATAAGTGAAGGAGAAATAAATCCTTTACAGATAAGCAGCAAATGCTTAGAGATTTTATTACCAGGCCTGCCCCATAAGAGGACCTGAAGGAAGCACTTAAAGACATGGAAAAGTAAAAGTGCGCAAAAGCGGAACAACCGTACCAGCCATTGCAAAACATGCCAAATGTAAAGAACATTGAGGCTAGGGGAAGAAACTGCATCAACTGAGCAAAATAACTAGTACATTATCATAATGGTGATCAAGTCTACACATACAAATAATCTTAACCTTTAAATGTTTGGACTTAAAATGCCCAATGAAAAGACACAGACTGGCAAGTAAACTACAGAGTCAAGATCCATCAGTCTGTTGCATTCAGGAGACCCAATCATCACCCAGAGACATAAGGATAGTCAAAATGGGGATGGAGGAAGGATTTACCTGCCGCACCAAAAAGTTGGGGTTGCAACTTAGTTCTGATAAACAGACTTAAAACCATCAAAGATCAAAAGAGACAAAGAAGTATTGGCTACATAATGGTAAAAGGGATCACCCAACAGAAGAGCTAACTATCCTAAATATATGCACCCAAGAAGTAGAGCACCTAGATTCATAAAGCAAGTCCTTAGAGATTCTAATAAAGAGACTTAGACTCATACACAATAATGGGAGACTTCAACACTCCACTGTCAACATTAGACAGATCAACAAGACAGAAAGTATCAAGGATATCCAGGAATTGAACTCCATTCTCTGCAGCAAGCAGACCTAATAGACATCTATAGAACTTCTCCACCCAAATCGTCAGAATATACATTCTTCAGCACCACACGTACTTACTCCAAAAATTGACCATAATTGGAAGTAAAAGCACCTTGCAAATGGCCATACAAGAACAGAAATTGAGTAACAAACCGTCTCTCAGACCACAGTGCAATCAAACTAGAACTGTGACTAAGAAACTCAATCAAAAACCGCCACCAACTACGGGAAATCCGAATAAACCTGCTCCTGAATGACTACTAAGTGTTACTCAACAAATGAAAGAAAGAAATGGAAGATGTTCTTTTGAAACCAATATAACAAAGATACCAGAATTCTGGGACACATTTAAAAGCAGTGTGTGAGGGAAATTTATAGCAATTCAAATGCCTACAAGAGAAGCAGAAAGATCAAAATTGACACTCTAACATCAATTAAAAGAACTTGGAGAAGCAAGAGCAAACACATTCCAAAGCTAGCAGAAGGTAAAGAAATAACTAAGATCAGAGCAGAACTGGAAGGAGATAGAGACACAAAAACCCCCAAAAATCAATAATCCAGGAGTTATTTTTGAAAAGATCAACAAAATTGACAGACCACTAGCAAGACTAATAAAGAAGAAAAGAGAAGAATCAAATCGACGAATTAAAATGATAAAGGGGAGACACACTGACCCCACAGAAATACAAACTACCATTGGAGAATACTATAAACATCCTCATTTAAAGTCAAACTGGAAAAACCTAGAAGAAATGGATACAATTTCCTGGACACTTACACTTTCCAAGACTAAACCAGGAAGAAGTTGGAATCCTGAATAGACCAATAGTAGGCTCTGAAATTGAGGCAATAACAATAGCCTACCAACCAAAAAGTCCAGACCAGGATGTGGGATTCATGCTGAATTCTTACCAGAGGTAGCAAGGAGAGTTGGTACCAATTCTTTCTGAACGTCCATTCCAATCAATAGAAAAAGAGGGAATCCTCCCCACCATTTTATGAGAGGCCAAAACATCATCCTGATAACAAAGCCTGGCAGAGACAACAAAAAGAGAATTTTGGGACCAATATCCCTGATGAACATCGACAAAAATCTCAATAAATACTGCAAACTCGGATTCAACAACACATCAAAAGTTTATCCACCATGATCAAGGGCTTCATCCTGGGGACGCAAGGCTGGTTCAACATTCGCAAATCACAAGTATAATCCATATAAACAGAACCAAAGACAAGAACCACACACGATTATCTCAATAGATGCAGAAAAGGCTTTTGACAAAATTCAACAGCCCTTCATGCTAAAAATACCAATAAATTCGGGTATTGATGGAACGTAATTTCAAAATAATAAGAGCTATTTATGACAACCACAGCCAATATCATACTGAATGTAAAAACTGGAAAATTCCCTTTGAAAAATCAATAAGACAGGATGCCCTCACCAGCTCCTAACAACATAGTGTTGGAAGTTCTGGCTAGGGCAATAGGGGCAAGAGAAAGAAATCAGGGGTATTCAGTTAGAAAAAGAAGAAGTCAAATTGTCCCTCTTACATGACATGATTGTATATTTAGAAACCCCATTTGGTCTCAGCCCAAAATCTCCTAGGTTGATAAGCACTTCCAGCAGTCTCAGGATACAAATTAATGTGCAAAAATCACAAAGAGTTCTATACACCAATAACCTGGACAAACACAGAGCCAAATCATGAATGAACTTCCATCTGCCAATTTCTTGCTTCAAAGAAGAAAAGCCAATAAAATGTTCTAGGGAATCCAGCTACAAGGGATGTAAGACCCTTCAAGGAACTACAAAACCACTGCTCACAGTGAAATAAAAAGAGACACAAACAAATGGAAGAACACATGCCTGCCATGGATAGGAAGAATCAATATCGCGTGAAAATGGCCATACTGCCCAAGGTGTAATTTATAGATTCAATGCCATCCCCATCACACCAATGAGTTTCTTCAAGAATTGGAAAACTAAGCTTTGAAAGTTCATAGAACCAAAAAGAGCCTGCATTTCCCCAAGACAATCCAAGTCAAAAGTTAAATCAAAGTTGGAGGCATCACACACTGGATTTACAAACTGATACTACAAGACAGCAGTAAATCAGTAAAACAGCATGAAAATACTCAAAAACAAAACAGATATAGACCAATGGAACAGAACAGAGTCCCCAGAAATAATACCACACACATCTACAGCCATCTGATCTTTTGACAAACCTGAGAAAACAAGAAATGGGGAAAGACTTCTATTTAATAAAATGGTGCTGGGAAAATTGGCTAGCCATATAAGTAAAAGTTGAAACCTTTCCTACTCCTTATACGAAAATTAATCCAAGATGATTAGAGATTTAAATGTTAGACCTAATACCATAAAAATCCTAGAGGAAAACCTAGGTAGAGTCGACTTGTGATGACATAGGTATGGGCAAAGACTTCATGTCTAAAACACTGTGCCAACGGCAGCAAAAGCAAATGACAAATGGGATCTAATTAAATCAAAGAGCTTGCACAGCAAAGAAACTACCATATCAGAGTGAACAGGCAACCTACAGAATGGGAGAAAATTTTACCCACTCATCTGACAAAGGGCTAATATCCAGAACCTACATACAAAAGAACTCAAACAAATTTACAAGAAAAACAAACAACCTGTCTCAAAAAGTGGCAAAGGATATGAAATTAGACATTTCAAAAGAAGACATTCATGGCAGCCAACAGACATATGAAAAATGCCTATCATCACCAGCCATCAGAGAAATGCAAATCAAAAACCACAATGAGATACCATCTCTACAATAAAGTTAGAATGGTATACCATTAAAAAGTCAGGAAAACAGTTTGGTAAGTTGGAGAGGATGTGAGAAATAGGGAACACTTTACACTTTTGTTGTGGGATTGTAAACTAATAACCATTATGGAAAAACAGTATGGCGATTCCTCAAGGATCTAAACTAGAAATTATATATGACCCAGCCATATCCCATTACTGGGGATATACCCAAAAGGATTATAAATACAAGGCAGAAGACACATGCACAATGAGTGTTTATTGCAAAGTAATTATTCACAGGCTTAGCAAAAGACTTGAATCAACCCAAATGTCTATCAAAGTGAGACTGATATAAAATGGCACATATACACCATGGAATAATTATGTGTTATAAAAAGGATGAATTTTGTATCCTTTGTAGATATATGATGCAGTTGGAAACCATCATTCTTAGCAACCATCACAAGAACAGAAACCAAACAATCGATGTTCTCACCATAGGTGGAACTGAACAAGAGAGGATCACTTGACTCAGAAGGGAACATCACACACTGGGGCCTATCATGGGGAGGGGAGGGGAGGATTGCAATGGAGTTATAATTTGATGTAAATGGTTTGAGTTGATGGTGCAGGTAGACCAACATGGCACAAGTATACATATATGTAACAAAACCCGCATAACGTTATGCAAATATGTACCCCACAACTTAAAAGTATAATAATACAATAAATTAAAAATTAAAAATAAAAGAAAAAGAATTGGGAAACAAAGTTTTTAATTTTACATTTTCTAAAGGCATTATTTGTCTTATTTATTCATGTTTGTGTTCTTTCTACACTAGGTTTTATTTACAAAAACTAATATTTTTAACCACATTTATTATTACTTGGTTTTTTAGTTTTTCTAATTCTTATTTTTTATAAATTATAGATTTTTTCCTTTTTTCAAATTATAACTTTTGAAACTCTTTTAAGTATTTATTTTGAAATAATTTATATCTGTCAAATAAGTTATAATAATAGTATAAAAATATTCCTGTATATCTTTCACCCAGCTTACCTAAATGCTAACATTTTACATATCTGTAAGATAATGATTAAAACCTGGAAATTAACATTAATACACTAGTATTAATTACATACATTATTCAGATTTAACCAATCATTCCAATAATGCTGTTTTTTCAGGATCATATATTGCATTTAGTAGTTGTGTCTTCTCAATCTCCTCTAATCTAAAATTGTTCCTCAGGGTTTTTTTTTCTGTTTATCTTGACTTTTTTGAAGAGTACTGGTGAGTTATAGAATATCCCTTGAATTGGGTTTGTCTCATGTTTCCTCATTATTAAATAGTGACTTTGTATTTCTGGCAAGGTTGTCACACAGGTGATGTTGTACCCTTCTCAGTTGTATCATATCAGGGGTGTGTGATGTTGATACGCCTCACAAATGGTGGTATTAACTTTGATCATTTGAATAAAGTGGTGTCTTCCAGACTTCTCCATCATAAAGTTACTATTATTCCCTTTGGGAATAGTAAGTGTCTTGTGGGGAGATACTCTGAGTCTATGTAAATCTTCCATTGCTCATCACACTTTTACCCACTAACTTTAGCTACATTGCTGATTGTTGCTTGTATCAATTATTACTGTGATGTTCGTCAAATGATAAGTTTTTTAAATTTTTCTCTAAATTTATAAATCTACTTCTCTATGTACTAATTGGAATTCTACTAAAATTAAGAGCTGCTTCGTCTTCCCTACTTATTTATTTATATCACTATGAATTTATGAATATTTAATTTATTCTATGGGTTATAACATAGTACTATTGTTTGTGGTCAAATCTTACTGAATTTTGCCATTGTGGTTCCCTTAGAATTGATCTCTGCATCATTTCAACATGTCCCCATTATTTAAAAATACTTCCTTACTTTTGGGCACCATTACATATTCTGTTCTAGACGGATATTCTTTTCTTCTGCCCCACCTCTGAAACCAGGCATTTCTTCAAGCAGCCCTAATTTCTTTTATTGACTAATGGTATTTAGAACCTGATATCTGGGAACTAGATATGTTTCTTGCTAATAGGGTGTTAGTATTTCTTGGTTCTTCTAGTAGACAGAGCTAGGAAATAGATGTTTGAATACACACACACATCTATTTCTTTATCCATCTGTCTGTAAATATAAAATCATAGTTCATGCTGATACCTCTGATTGCAGTACAACATCACAGTGTTAATTCTTTATTTGTAATTCCTTTCTGTAACTATGAGAAACCTGGTTGTTTTTATTCATAATTGATTTACTTATTTATTCAATCCTAGAATACACATAAAGTAGTTTTAGAATTGCTAGCTCAGAATTGTATACTGCTATGAAAAACAAATTCGTGTATCATTCTTTTTGTCCTTAGCTTTATCATTTAAAGCCAAAATTTTATTTTCTAAAGTTACTCAGTTCAGTTCTTTTCTTCTTACTTCCTTTAGTGTTAGTCATTTGTGGCAGAGTTTATTTATAAATGTTTGTAACCCATTTGGGTTTTCTCCATGGCTCCTGTGTTTGATTATATTTATTTATTGATTGATATGAATATGTGAAATGTTAACTTGGTTCTAAAAGTTGAAATTAGATAAAAAGGTGTGTTCAGGGAAATGTCACTTGCCCCTCAATCTTCTTACCCCATTCCCAGTTACCTATTCTCTATGTGTTATACCCCATGTCCACCAGCCTTCATTAGGCAATCAGTCTTATTAGTTTCTGATTTATCTTTCTTGTATTTTTTGCACAAAGGAATAAATGCATGTATATTGTTCATTTCCTTCATTCTTAGTTATGCTATGTTATCCCTTAACTGTATATTTTTATTTTTAAAAGTTGTATTTCATTCAATTTTATCATTTAACTCCATATCCTAAAAATTACCACTCCATATCATCTCATTGGGATTTTCCTCTTTTTTTACATAGTTGCATAATACCTCATTTTGTGACTGCACCAAATTATTCAACTACTCTCCTATATGGAAATTTACTTTTGTATGCTAATATTGTATCCTGCTACTTCACTGAATTCCTTTACTGTTTGAGTTAATAGTTGGTTTTCTAGGTATGCTGTAATGTTATCTGCAAGTACACATGGTTTCACATCTTCTTTACTGATTTGCATTCTTCTGAATGATGCCTCTTGTCTAGGTTCATTGGGTAATACTTCTAATCATACGTTGAAGAGTTGTGAAGAGAGTGATCCTCATTACCTTGTGCCTGCTCTTAGTGGAAATTCCTCTGGAGTTTCTCCATTAAATAAAATTCTTCCTTTAAGACTTAGAATTCCTGGCTTTAGGAATGTATGCGTGTGTGCGTGTGTGTGTATATATAGACATACACACACAGTATCTATCAATTCTTATTTTCTTGATTGCCTTTATCAGGAGTGGGTATGGAATTTTTCAAAGGTTTCTATTTGCTTTAATTATTATAAAAGTAATAATTAGTTCCCAGCTTGACTTTTCCCTTTGGCTTAATGATCTTGGGGTCCCGAGATGTATTTTTCTTTCACAGTCTGGTGACATAGCTTTAGAAACTTTCGCTAGCCGGGCGAGGTTGTGGGCGCCTGTAGTCCCAGCTACTCGGGAGGCTGAGGCAGGAGAATGTTGTAAACCCGGGAGGCGGAGCTTGCAGTGAGCTGAGATCCGGCCACTGCACTCCAGCCTGGTCGACAGAGCGAGACTCCGTCTCAAAAAAAAAAAAAAAAAGAAAGAAAAAAAAGAAAGAAACTTTCAACTTAGAGGGCTGTTTCATAGGGAGTAATACTTATTTTCATTGAGTCAGTTGTATGTGGGAACAAGTGCTGTGTAGAAATGTGAATTAACTGGCCCGTCGCGGTGGCTGATACCTGTAATCCTAACACTTTGGGAGGCCGAGGTGCGCGGATCACCTGAGGTCAGGAGTTCCAGACTGGCCCGACCAACATGGCAAAACCCCGTCTCTACTAAAAATACAAAAAATTAGCCGGATGTGGCGGCACATGCCTGTAATCCCAGCTACTCTGGGTGCTAACGCAGGAGAATCACTTGAACCTAGGAGGCGGAGGTTGCAGTGAGCCGGGATGGTGTTCCAGCCTGGGCAACAAGAGTGAAATTCCATTCCAAAAAAAAAAAAAAAAAAAAAAACTAAAAGAAATGTGAATTAACTGATCACGTGCTCTTGATTGATGCTAGTGATGCTGTAGGGCTCTCTCTATACTTGCAGCTAATCTGGCTCATCGCTTAATCTGGTCTGAGCTGATTTCAGCTGAAGTTGTCCTGGTCTTGTGATCTTTCAAATGATATTATGAAATCAGACTTGTGAAAATAACTTAGAAGTAAAAACCACATTTTAATCTTCTCTATTGATGTTCAAATTAAAATATGTAAGAGACTAACACAACGGTGGGAAAAATGGGGTGGGCAAGTATGTAAGTAGGGGTGTCTCCAAGCTTTTGGAACTGGCTCTGCTCCAAATGAGATGCTAAAAATCCTAAATATGTGTTCTAGTTCCTGGAAGCATGGTGGCAATAAATCCCTTTATAAAGTAATAATTCCTTTGTAAATGTTAATTTTCTTTCTTTCCTTACAGTCTAGTAGAAAGCACTGCTTCTTTCACTTAATGTGCATACACAGTCTGTTAGGATTTTGTTAAAATGCAGGCTCAGGGTTGGGACTAGAGTTTCTATATATCTAACAGGCTGCCAGGTAATGTTGCTGCCCCTCCTTTGTGACTACCCTTGGAGGAACAAGGACATAAAGAACAACTATTTTATATTTAGACCTACCAAAGTTCAAATGTTAACTATGGGTAATTTCTTTCACAAAGATGACAATTGAACCCAGGTCAGTTCTTCTGGCCTATCTTTAAAGATTTTGGCTTTCCCATTTCTGGGCTCTGGGGTGATCATACCTCTGGTAACCCGTTCCTGGGTTTCTGGAGGTGTGTAGGAACACCTGTGTTAGATCTCTTATCTTCCCTTGCTCTCTGGATTATTGACTCTCCTGAGCATTTTGCGTGACAAAAAATATCCTGAACATAATAATATGTCGCTGACAACTCTAGTTGTTTTGTAGCTTTGAAATGAAGTTGTCTTTTGTTTTTTTCCTCTTTTTTCCTTTTCTCCATCCAAACATGTTTATTTGGAAAGCTCTGGGTGCAGTGTCTGGCCGATGGTCCCCCATGCTGTTCATCGTGTTCTTGAAGCTTTAATGTATCTCTTTGCCTTCATAGATATTCTGCTCTTGTACCCTTGGCTGCCTTCTGCACCTAGGATGTGTAGTGAATGGTGAAGCTGCTGCCTAAATCTCAAACATGCTGCCTCTCTTTAGGCTCCAGAGCTTGCTGTGCTACAGGCACTAATATTATCGAGCCTGGGATCATTTATTCAGTCTGATGGACTCTGTCCCTCTACTTTTTAGTCATGGACGGATGGGAGATTTTTTAATCCTCTTGTATTCTGAAGGCAGCTCTATAGATTCGTTTTTAGAAAGTGACTCACTTTTACTCTTTCTCTGCTTGTGGTCCTTTCTTGGCTTTAGGAGTCCTGGTAGTTCAGGATCTAGTTGTTAAAGCCTTTGGTTATATTACTTGTTTCCCAACCTCTGGATGATCCCTGTTCTCAGCAGATAAACGAGATCCACAATTAATGTTAAAAGAATTATTTTTAGTGACATCATTGTCCTTGAAACTGTCCAGCCTTTAAAGTTCCCTTTTACTCAGAATATCGTGCAGCTGGTGGCTTCTATTCAGTGACCCTTTAGTTAGGACTAGTGCTGCTGATTGACTCTTTGATAACTTCAGTTGAGATGCTTTTGTTTCGTCATAAAATGACTATATTTTCTGGAGATCAGAAGCTTTCTTCTCTTTTCTTAAGGAAAGAGATATGCCCCACAAAAACCTCAGTTTTTTTTGTTTGTTTGTTTGTTTTGTTTTTTTGAGACGGAGTCTCGCTCTGTCGCCCAGGCTGGAGAAAAAACCTCAGTTTTAAGGATTAGGAATTTTCCAGACATTGGCTGCAAATGCCTGAAAAGAACAGGAAGATAATGCATGTGGGAAACAATCTAGGAAAACATAGGTGATAAGGATGCCTGAGCCTCAGTGGAGTGTGAAAGTCCCGCCTAAAAACATTCAATCAGTGCAAAATAATTCAGCCTAGTTTTGGTCAAGTATTCCAGCTCTGCACCACCTTCTAAAATTAAGGATCTAGGCAAGGTTATCACATTTCTGGTGTGCATTTGTTGAGAGAGTCACTGGGATGCAAGCATTCAAAGCTAAAAATGCAACATTCCTAGACAAACTGGATATCTGAGCATCCTAGATCTGGCATATTTAGTGCATATAAACTTTATCTTAAACTAGCTATTTAAACTAAAGCTTTTTAAAATAAGGAGGACAAGTCAGATCAAATGTCTTTATTTGTGAAAAACAAAATGAAGTGGATAATTTTTTCTTTTAATTTTGCAGTTTTTAGTGGAGGGAAAAATAACATCGTGCTTTGATATTTGCAGATTATTGGTTCCAGGACACCTTCCCCACACCCACTACCATGGATACCAAAATTCGTGGATGTTCAAGTCTCTTATATAAAATGGCTTAGTACAGTTGGCCCTCCATATTCATGGATACGGAGGGCCAACTGTAGCAATAATCACCATTTTATGATTCTTATAAAGAAAGCAGAACTTCAAACTATTTGAGAGAGGACCCCTTTTCAGATTAGAGACACTGAATTTATTGCCAGTCAGTCATAGCTGTCCATCTGCTAATTCTCCCCCCATAGAAGGAGCAGCTGTCATTTCAGAAATGCTACAGTAGATAAGAAGATGGAGTGCATTTTATCTTCAAATGCTTGAAACAAATCCCTGGGAAGAGCAGCAACAGTTCCTCTGACTACTCGAATCTCTGATATTATTAACACAAAATGTCAAATGGATTCAGAGATTGGAAGCAAATGGATTTACTTTAAAAGGAAAAGCACTCGAGGTGTTGTACATATTATAATAACCTGCAATTGCATACATATAGGGACTGCCAAAACCCTAGGCACACACAGAGATACTCTCCAAATCATAACCACCATAGAGTCCTGAAGACAAATAAAATCACATGGGTTTCCCAAATCCACACAATCTATCTACACAAATGGAATGATTCATTGCCTCTACCTCTCCAAAACAGACAACAAACAAACCAAATTTTCCCCAAAATAAGAGCTTTCTTTTGTATGTCTTACATTGGCCCAATTTCTCTCCAAATCTCTATATTTAGATAATCTTAGATGTGGTCCTCCTTTGTGCGCTGTTTAACAATCCAAATTTCAATCAGCAATTTCTACTGATTATTTCTTTTCAGTTTTTCTTAAATTCTTTTCTGTTCAGCTTACTGCCCCTACCCTTAGATGTGTCCAAGTAAACTGTTACTTAAAACTGATGACAGCATCTTGCCTGGAGTTCCTAGTCAAGACACTTTTCCCTTCCATTCACCCTGCATATAGCTATCTGATCATTCTTTATAAGAAAAAAAAATTAGGATGAGGTAAGGAACCAGTGAATGTAGTCAAAGTTGTGCTATGCATCCTAGAGCATTTTAGATGTAGATGAAGATGTAGACGTAGATACAGATGTGGATATAGTCATGGACACAGACATAGGTAGAGATAGAAGTATATGGTATTTCTCTATAGGGATATCTAAAATAGATATTTCATTCGATCCTCAAAATAAACCTAGGGGGATGTTTGACTTATTTATTTCACACATGAGAATGCTGACTGTCAAAGAGGTCTCAAATCCTATATCTGGTAGCAGCTTGGAGTTGGAACTAGGTCTTCTTATTCAAATTTGGGTTTCTGGCTTCAGCACAAAACTTTTTTTTTTGTTCTTGGAAATTGTGATCTAAAATAGTATTTCTGCAAGGTGGTAATACATGAGCCTTCTCCATGTAGATATTGCCCCTGAACTTGGTTTCCATGGAGCATAGGGAAAGAAGACGTAGAGAGAGTTCATACAGAATTGCTGGCTGCTGGACACATGTAATGCTTGCATTTTCATTTATACAAGCAGAAATGCTTTTAAAGGGCCTCAACTAATTTCATGATAGTCAGTGTTACAAAGGAAAAAACAAATCCCCAGTGTTGATGAGAATCCAGGTCAAGGCAAAGAGAAATCACAGAGCAGTCAAAGAGAATCCTGGGCCTCTGGGATGTTGTGCCTGCAAGTACCTTGATTTGAGAAAAGAAATTCATTTAAACACAGCAAATGTGCTCGAGAGCAAGTCTGGGCTGCCTGTTCCTTTCTGTTGCTATCGGCATTGAAAATCTGCTTCATATTTTACCTTCATCCTTGGTCATCAGGCAGAACTGATAAACCCTATTTCTAGATGTTATTGCTATTAAAAAGAGAAAGGGAGAAAAAAAGCAGGCAAAGAACAAAAAAAGCCAGAGAGGAACATGCACAAGACCTGCCATTTATCAAGTCAAAATATTTTAATGGAGAAATCAGGATAAGTGATTAATCTAAAGATTTTCAGTTTCCAGTAAGTTGTAAGAGGGTCTGACAGCCAGCAGGAAGCTAATATTTAAAGATAATTTCAGGAACATGGAAATGAATAAGTGGTAAAAGGAGAAGACTGAAGACTGAACCTTCTTTTTACCTCCAATGTTTATTGAAAACAGTGTGTTTGAAACAAAACAAAACAGAAATCATATCTGAATATGCATATGAATGCTGGTAAATTTATTCTTTCCAAACTATTTACCCAATATCAACTCTGACAGAGTTACTATATTAGAGTTTTGAAGGTGACCAAGAGACTATCACTGTCCTTGCCCCCAGGAAGCTCCTAGTCTTATTGGGATGTCAAGAGACATAAAAATAAAAATCCATCCAAAATGGTTTCATAAGGACTCTGATCAAGGCGGCCTCAGGATGTTATTGCAGCAAATAGGAGATGGATGCAATGGCCTGGAAAATCAGAGAAAATTCCCCTGCAGATTGATCCCCTAAATGTTGAAGAGGTAAGGGTGCATGAGGATGGAGGAGCCCCAGCAAAAACCTATGTATGACAAGATAGAATGGACGATGTATTGTGTATTGGTTTCTTAGGTCTGTTGCTGCACATTACCACAAACTGGGTAGCTTAAAACAACAGAAATTTATCTCACATTTCTGGAGGCCATAAGTTGAGTGGGAACTGTTAGTAATTCCATTGAGCTTGGGTGCAGAAGGACAATGGTGGATGGCTTGGGAGGATCTAGGGGTGCTGGAGGTTTTGGAGATGCTGCGCTGATCCTCCCAATCTGTGGCACTTAGCTCATTGACACTATTGAGTAAATAATACTTTAGCAGGACTACTGGGAACATGTCCTGTGCGGGGGCTGCCCTTGGTAATCTCTGGTGGTTGTGGGTTTTTAGGATCACTCTACCTGACAACTCAGCATCTCAGTTTCCTCACTGTGAATGGCGGTCAATCCTCTCACTACCAGCTGGGTCACTTTTGTAAAGTAACTTGGCACTTTTGAATATGAACATCATCATTCCCCAAATGAGGGAATGTATGATTTTGAGCTCATTCTTGCTCTAACATACCATGATGATATATTCGAAAAAGGCACTCTGATTCTCTGGGTAAATGTCAAGCAGCACAATAAAAGAGAGAGAATAAGGGTTAGAAGCAAATAAACCTGGGGGGGAAACCTAGCTCTTTCTTATGGCCTAGATCTCCAGCCATTTATTCAATCATACTTAAGCCTCAGTCTCTTCATTGGGGTGCTCTAACGTCTACCTTGCAGAGTTATTGAACCAGCTGGAAATATCATGTGTAACACACCCAGTATGATAGATTGAATACAACTTAATTATCTGTAGAACTGAAGAATCCATAGCCTAGAGAAATTTATTAAATTTATTCCCCATGGATGTATATAATAGAGAACTACATTTTCCAACTTTGTCTTAAAACTCTGATAATCCAACAGCAAGTCAAATATGGTTTCTAGTTCATTTGGGGGTTGTGAATAATTATGATACTTTGGAGCTTAAAGGACAGATCTACAGCTTTCTGGACATCTGAAATTGATGCCAATTGGGCAGAAATCAGAGGAAAGTTTTGAACTCATTAGTCTAATTGTTTATCTTGTGGAGCTTTATTTTCTCAAGTTATTTTCTTCTGAATGTGTATTTATTTTGCTTATTGTTTGTTCCTGTAGCCACAGATGCTCACTGAGCGGGGAAGATTTGAACAGACAATGGCTTTCTCCCAGTGCTCATCTGCAGCCAACCATTTACCATGCAAAAGGCCTCCTCTACCACCTGAGCAGCATTGGCCGAAGTCCCGTGGTGAGTCACTTCCTTCTGCCTCCACCTTCCTGGCCGCTTCCTTCTACCTTCCAGGAAGCAGATTATATTCTGTCAAGGCACTAATAGACAATGACCAAAAACCTATGTATGACAAGATAGAATGGGGGATGCATTGTGTATTGGCTGCCTGGGCCGCTGTACCAAACTGCCACAACTGGGTAGCTTTGTGTAATGCAACAGAAACTTATTTCACGTTTCTGGAGGCATAAGTCTGGAATTAGGGTGTTGGCAGGATCATGCTCACTCTGATGGCTCTAAGGAGGGCTCCTTCTTTGTCTGTTCCAGCTTATGGTGGTTGCTAGCAATCTTTAGCATTCCTGGGCTTGTGGCAGTATAACTCTAATCTTTGCCTCTGTCTTCACAAGGCCATCTTCCCTCTGTGTCCAAGTTGTCCTCTTCTAATAAGGACATCAGTCATTGTATTAGTGCTTATTCTAATTAAGTATGGCCTCATCATAGTTTTATTATATCTGCAAAGACCCTGTTTCCGAACAAGGTCACATTCACAAGTACCAGGGATTAGAGCTTGAATACATCTTTTGAGGGGACACAATTCACCCCACAACAAAGGCATCCCCCCAGTGTAGTAGTCATTGTTAAAAATTGGGCAAAAAATTATATTTCATTCCATATGAAATATATGGAATGAGTCTTCATTTTTCTGGTATTTCAGTTATTGCATAAGAAAGAAAATGTATATACCTATTCAATAGTGTTTGGAACAAAATCCTCTAGGTGTTTATGTTCAGCTAACACTTACTATATTCCAAATATTATTCTGGCGCTGTCCCGGGGATTTTTATATCTAGGCTGTTTTCCCAAGCCTCTAGTACTATACAATTGATTAAAAAAACACTGTTTGAAATCAGAGGACTTGGCTCAAGATAATAAAGAGAAAATGACAGCCAAGTAACCATATGAAAATGCTCATTTATTAACTACAAACTGTGAACTTACCTGTCTACAAACTTGTAGAGGGACATATGTCCAAATTTAGAGTCCTTACCTAACCTAACGAACTTAAAATAGAGTGAAGAAGCTCACATACTGGCCACATCAATTAATCATTTCTACCTTTAGCCACTTTTTGAACATCTACTATGTGACAAAAAGGTGGCACATTCAATGAATATTTAATTTTAAAATGGATGAATATATAATGTAGAATCATATTTAAATCTCAAAGGAGATGAACAAATAAACTGATCTCAATGAGATCACCCAGAGGTGTATGGCAGAGTGGGGATTCAGTTCTGATATGTTTTTCTACCCTGCAACATAGCCTCTCTTCATTACTTACTGTTGAAAACGTGTGTTGGGGAGCCCCATGACTATCTGCAGGCTCAGTGATGCCCTGGAAGGACTCACAGGGCTCAGAATAGCAGTTATATTCATAATTACCGTTTATTACCTTCAGAGGACACAGATTAAAATCAGAAAAGGTAAAAGGCATTCATGGCAGAGTCCACGAGAGACAAGGTACAAACTTCCAGGTATCCTTGCCCGGTAGAGATATATGGACAGTGCTTGACTCTCCAGCAACAATATGGGTTGCCAACCAGGAAACGTCACCTAGCTCTGGTGTCCAGGGTTTTTGTTGGGGGGTCAGTTATGTAGCCATCAAATATCCTACATGGCTGATCTTACTCAGTCTCTCATCTCTCTAGAGGTTAAATTGATATCTCATGGTCCTAGAGCCCTAACACAAGTCACATTTTTAGCATCAACCATCTGGCATGGCCCAAGTCCCAAGGTAAAGAAAGATCTGTTATCCAGCAGAATATTCCAAGAGTGTGAAGTGTATTTTCCGAGAGTCATTCAAGGGACAGATCTTATTTCAGAGTGTGCAGGATTTGAACCATCTAGGCTTGCTGAGTCAATCGTCAATGTTTTTTTGCTTAGAGAGCAAAGTGATTTCTTTTCCCTTAAGAATCCTCATTCTGGAAGTCCTAGCCAGAGCAATCAGGCACGAGAAAGAAATAAAGGGCATCCAAATTGGAAAAGAGGAAATCAAATTATTTCTGTTTGCTAATGATATGATCGTATACCTAGGAAACCCTAAAGACTCCCTCAAAAGA
This sequence comes from Papio anubis, assembly GCF_008728515.1. Classification (NCBI taxonomy): domain Eukaryota; kingdom Metazoa; phylum Chordata; class Mammalia; order Primates; family Cercopithecidae; genus Papio; species Papio anubis. The sequence goes on along the minus strand of NC_044982.1, from coordinate 102,558,803 downwards.
CTCTTACATTTGATAACTGAATTCAATAAAGTCTCAGGTTACAAAATCAATGTATACAAATCAGTAGCGCTGCTGTATGCCAATAACAACTGGCTGAGAATAAAATCAATAACTCAGTTTTATTAACAATAGCTACAAAAAATAAAATACCTAGGAATATATTTAACAAAGGAGGTAAAAGATCACTACAACAAGAACCACAAAACACTGATGAAAGAGATCAGAGATGACACAGAGCAATGGAAAAATATCCCATGCTCATGGATAGGAAGAATCAATATTTTGAAAATCATCATATTGTCCAAAGCGATCTACAAATTTAATGCAATTCCTATCAAAATACTAACATCATTTTTCATAGAATTAGAAAAAACAATCCTAAAATTCATATGGAACCAAAAAATAGCTGAAGCAATCCTTAGCAAAAAGAACAATCTGGAGGCATCACATGACTGGATTTCAAGTTATACTACCAGTCTATAGTTACCAAATCACCATGGCACTGGTATAAAAGTAGGCATATAGACCAATGGAACAGAATAGAGAACCCAGAAACAAAGCCAATCACTTACAATCAGCTGATCTTCGACCAAGTAGAAAAAAATATGTATTCAGTAAATGATACTGGGAAAATTGGATAGCCACATGTAGAAGAATGAAGTTGGATCCCTATCTCTCACCATACACAAAAATTAACTCAGATGAATTAAAGACTTAAATCTAAGATCTGAGTCTGTAAAAATTCTCACAGAAAACCTAAGAAAAACTCCACTGGATATAGGCATAGGAAAATAATTTATGACAAAGACTCCAAAAGCAAATACAACAGAAAGAAACATAAATAAATGGGACCTAATTAAACTAAGTACCTTTTGCATGACAAAAGAAATAACAGAGTAAATAGACAACCTACAGAATGGAAGAAAATATTTGCAAACTATACATCTGACAAAAGACTAATATCCAAAATCTACAAGGAACTCAAACAAATCAGCAAAACAAAAAAGAAATAATGTTATTAAAATGTGGGCAAATGACATGAACAGATATTTCTCAAAAGAAGATATATGAGTGACCAAGAAACATGAAAAAATGCTCAACATCACTAATTATTAGGCGTATGTAAATTAAAACTGCAGTGAGATGCTACCTTACCCCAGTAAGAATGGCCATTTTTAAAAGGTCAAAAAACAACAGATGTAGGCATGGATGCAGTGAAAAAGGAATGCTTATACACTACCAATGGGAATGTAAATTAGTACAACCTCTGTGAAAAACAGTATGGTGATTTTTCAAAGAACTAAAAGGAGATCTACCATTTGATCCAGCAATCCCACTACTGGGATTCTGTTCAAAGGAATAAAAAAGTTATTATATTAAAAAGATACCTACACATGTATGTTTATTACAGCATAATTCATAATTGTACAAAGATATGAAATCAACCTAAGTCCCCATCAACTGATGAGTGGATAAAGAAAATATGGTGTATGCTGGGTGCGGTGGCTCACGCCTGTAATCCCAGCACTTTGGGAGGCTGAGGTGGGTGAATCACAAGGTCAGGAGATTGAGACCATCCTGGCTAACAAGGTGAAACCCTGTCTCTACTAAAAATACAAAAAATTAGCTGGGCATGGTGGCGGGCACCTGTAGTCCCAGCTACTCTGGAGGCTGAAGCAGGAGAATGGTGTGAACCTGGCAGGTGGGGCTTTCTGTGAGCCAAGATCATGCCACTGCACTCCAGCCTGGGCAACAGAGCAAGACTCGATCTCAAAAAAAAGAAAAAAAAAAGAAAAAGAAAATGTGTCATATATAAATATGCACATACACATATGTGTGTGTCTGTGTATAAATATATATATATGTAAAAACACACACACATATATACATATACCATGGAATACTACTCAACTGTAAAAAAGAATGAATTAATATCTTTTGCAGCAACTTGAATGAAACTGGAGGCCATTATCCTACGTGAAGTAAACCAGGAATGAAATACCACAGGTTCTCATTAAGTGGGATAAGCTATGGGGATGCAAAGGCATACAGACTGGTATCATGGACAGTGGAGAAAGAGAAGGGGGTTGGTAGGAGAGGAGTGAAATGAAAAATTGCCTTTTGGGTACAATGTACACTATTCAGGTGATAGGTACACTTAAAGGGGACTTCACCACTATAGAATATATCCATGTAACCAAAAACTACTAAAGCTATTGAAATTACAAAGCTGTGGGGGGTGCGAGCAAGATGGCCGTATAGGAACAGCTCCAGCCTCCAGCTCCCAGCATGAGCGACACAGAAGACCTATGATTTCTGCATTTTCAACTGAGGTACTGGGTTCATCTCACTAGGGAGTGCCAGACAATTGGTGCTGGTCAGCTGGTGCAGCCCGACCAGCTAGAGCTGAAGCAAGGTGAGGCATTGCCTCACCTGGGAAGCACAAGGGAGAAGGGAATCCCTTTAGAAACTGAGACACAAGACACCTGGAAAATCAGGTAACTCCCACCCTAATACTGCACTTTACCAAGGGTCTTAGCAAACGGCACACCAGGAGATTTTATCCTACATCTGGCTGGGAAGGTCCCACGCCCACGGAGCCTCCCTCATTGCTAGCACAGCAGTCTGAGATCTAACCGCAAGGCAGCAGTGAGGCTGGGGGAGGGGCACCCACCATTGCTGAGACTTAAGTAGGTAAACAAAGCTTCCAGGAAACTCGAACTGGGTGAAGCCCACCGCAGCTCGAGGAGGCCTGCCTGTCTTTGTAGACTCCACCTCTGGGGACAGGGCATAGCAAAAAAAAAAAAAAAAAAAAAAAAAAAGCAGCAGAAACCTCTGCAGATGTTAATGACCCTGTCTGACAGCTTTGAAGAGAGCAGTGGATCTCCCAGCATGGAGGTTGAAATCTGAGAAGGGACAGTCTGCCTCCTCAAGTGGGTCCCTGACCCCTGAGTAGCCTAACTGGGAGACATCCCCCACTAGGTGCAGACCAACACCTCACACCTCACATGGTGGGCTACACCCCTGAGACGAAGCTTCCAGAGCAAGAATCAGACACCAGCACTCGCTGTACAGCAATATTCTATCTTCTGCAGCCTCCGTTGCTGATACCCAGGCAAACAGGGTCTGGAATGGACCTCAAGCAATCTCCAACAGACCTACAGTTGAGGGTCCTGACTGTTAGAAGGAAAACTAACAAACAGAAAGGACACCCACACCAAAACCCCATCAGTATGTCACCAGCATCAAAGACCAGAGGTAGATAAAACCACAAAGATGGGGAAAAAGCAGGGCAGAAAAGCTGGAAATTCAAAAAATTCAAAAAATCAGAGCGCATCTCCCCTTCCAAAGAAACACAGCTAATCACCAGCAACGGATCAAAGCTGGATGGAGAATGACTTTGACGAGTTGAGAGAAGGCTTCAGTCGATCAAATTTCTCAGAGCTAAAGGAGGAACTACATACCCAGCGCAAAGAAACTAAAAATCTTGAAAAAAGAATGGAAGAATGGATAACCAGAATAATCAATGCAGAGAAGGCCATAAACAAACTGACAGAGATAAAAACCATGACACGAGAAATACGTGACAAATGCACAAGCTTCAGTAATCAACTCAATCAACTGGAATAAAGAGTATCAATGATTGAAGATCGAATGAATGAAATGAAGTGAGAAGAAAAGTCTAGAGGAAAAAAAAGAAATGAACAAAGCCTCCAAGAAATATGGGATTATGTGAAAAGACCAAATCTACGTCTGTCTGGTGTGCCTGAAAGTGAGGAGAAAAATGAAACCAAGTTGGAAAACATGCTTCCGGATATCATCCAGGAGAACTTCCCCAACCTAGTAAGGAAGGCCAACATTCAAATTCAGGAAATACAAATAACGCCACAAAGATATTTCTTGAGAAGAGCAACTCTAAGGCACATAATTGTCAGATTAACCAAAGTTGAAATGAAGGAAAAAATGTTAAGGGCAGCCGGAGAGAAAGGTTGGGTTACACACAAAGGGAAGCCCATCAGACTAACAGCAGATCTCTTGGCAGAAACTCTCCAAGCCAGAAGAGAGTGGGGGCCAATATTCAACATTCTTAAAGAAAAGAATTTTCAACCCAGAATTTCATATCCAGCCAAACTAAGCTTCATAAGTGAAGGAGAAATAAAATCCTTTACAGACAAGCAGATGCTTAGAGATTTTGTCACCACCAGGCCTGCCCTACAAGAGATCCTGAAGGAAACACTAAACATGGAAAGGAACAACCAATACCAGCCATTGCAAAAACATGCCAAAATGTAAAGACCATCAGTGCTAGGAAGAAACTGCATCAACTAACAAGCAAAATAACCAGCTAATATCACAATGACAGGATCAAGTTCACACATAACAATATTAACCTTAAATGTAAATGGACTAAATGGTCCAATTAAAAGACACAGACTGGCAAATTGGATAAAGAGTCAAGACTCATCAGTTTGCTGTATTCAGGAGACCCATCTCACACGCAGAGACATACATAGGCTCAAAATAAAGGGATGGAGGAAGATCTACCAAGCAAATGGAGAACAACAAAAAAGCAGGGGTTGCAATCCTAGTCTCTGATAAAACAGACTTTAAACCATGAAAGATCAAAAGAGACAAAGAAGGCCATTACATAATGGTAAAGGCATCAATTCAACAGGAAGAGCTAACTATCCTAAATATATATGCACCCAATAGAGGAGCAGCCAGATTCATAAAGCAAGTCCTTAGAGGCTTTACAAAGAGACTTAGACTCCCATAAAATAATAATGGGAGATTTCAACACCCCACTGTCAACATTAGACAGATCAATGAGACAGAAAGTTAACAAGGATATCCAGGAATTGAACTCAACTCTGCACCAAGTGGACCTAATAGACATCTACGGAACTCTCCACCCCAAATCAACAGAATGTAAATTCTTCTCAGTACCACATCACGCTTATTCAAAAATTGACCACATAGTTGGAAGTAAAGCACTCCTCAGCAAATGTAAAAGAACAGAAATTATAACAAACTGTATCTCAGAGCACAGTGCAATCAAACTAGAACTCAGGACTAAGAAACTCAATCAAAACTGCTCAACTACATGGAAACTGAATAACCTGCTCCCGAATGACTACTGGGTACATAACCAAATGAAGGCAGAAATGAAGTTGTTATTTGAAACCAACGAGAACAAAGATACAATGTACCAGAATCTCTGGGACACATTTAAAGCAGTGTGTAGAGGGAAATTTATAGCACTAAATGCCCACAAGAGAAAGCAGGAAAGATCTAAAATTGACACCATAACATCACAATTACAAGAACTAGAGAAGCAAGAGCAAACACATTCAAAAGCTAGCAGAAGACAAGAAATAACTAAGATCAGAGCAGAACTGAAGGAGATAGAGACACAAAAACCCTCCAAAAAATCAATGAATCTAGGAGCTGCTTTTTTGAAAAGATCAACAAAATTGATAGACCTCTAGCAAAACTAATAAAGAAGAAAAGAGAGAAGAATCAAATAGATGCAATAAAAAATGATAAAGGGGATATCACCATCGACCCCACAGAAATACAAACTACTATCAGAGAATACTGTAAACACCTCTATGCAAATAAACTAGAAAACCTAGAAGAAATGCATAATTTCCTGGACACTTACACTCTCCCAAGACTAAACCAGGAAGAAGTTGAATCCCTGAATAGATCAATAGCAGGCTCTGAAATTGAGGCAATCATTAATAGCCTACCAACCAAAAAAAGTCCAGGACCAGATGGATTCACAGCTGAATTCTACCGGAGGTACAAGGAGGAGCTGGTACCATTCCTTCTAAAACTATTCCAATCAATAGAAAAAGAGGGAATCCTCCCTAACTCATTTTATGAGGCCCACATCATCCTGATACCAAAGCCTTGCAGAGACACAACAAAAAAAGAGAATTTTAGACCAATATCACTGATGAACATCGATGCAAAAATCCTCAATAAAATACTGGCAAACCGAATCCAGCAGCACATCAAAAAGCTCATCCACCATGATCAAGTGGGCTTCATCCCTGGGATGCAAGGCTGGTTCAACATACGAAAATCAATAACTGTAATCCAGCATATAAACAGAACCAAAGACAAAACCACATGATTATCTCAATAGATGCAGAAAAGGGCTTTGACAAAATTCAACAGCCCTTCATGCTAAAAACTCTCAATAAATTCGATCTTGATGGAACGTATCTCAAAATAATAAGAACTATTTATAACAAACCCACAGCCAATATCATACTGAATGAGAAAAAACTGGAAGCATTCCCTTTGAAAACTGGCACAAGACAGGGATGCCCTCTCTCACCACTCCTAGTCAACATAGTGTTGGAAGTTCTGGCTAGGCAATCAGGCAAGAGAAAGAAATCAAGTGTATTCAGTTAGGAAAAGAAGAAGCCAAATTGTCCCTGTTTGCAGATGACATGATTGTATATTTAGAAAACCCCATCATCTCAGCCCAAAATCTCCTTAAGCTGATAAGCAACTTCAGCAGTCTCAGGATACAGAATCAATGTGCAAAAATCACAAGCATTCTTATACACCTGTAACAAACAAACAGAGCCAAATCATGAATGAACTTCCATTCACAATTGCTTCAAAGAGAATAAAATACCTAGGAATCCAACTCACAAGGGATGTAAAGGAGAACTACAAACCACTGCTTAGTGAAATAAAAGAGGACACAAACAAATGGAAGAACATACCATGCTCATATATAGGATGAATCAATATTGTGAAAATGGCCGTACTGCCCAAGGTAATTTATAGATTCAATGCCACTCCCATCAAGCTACCAATGACTTTCTTCACAGAATCGGAAAAAAACTACTTTAAACTTCATATGGAACCAAAAAAGACCCTGCATTGCCAAGACAATCCTAAGCCAAAAGAACAAAGCTGGGGGCATCATGCTACCTGACCCCATTTTCTTTAACCCAGGTTTTTCTGTCTCTTTTGTTTGTTAGAGAGTCCAGATGTTAGATACAGACACAGCAAAGTTTGATATATTTATACATTGGAATATCATTCAGTAACCAAAATCAGAACCAAACGAAAAAAAAATGAACTATGATATAGTCAATAACATGAGTGGATCTCATAAACATTATATCGAGTGAAAGAAGCTAGACACTAAAGACTACATACTCTATAAGCGTCTATTTATGTAAAGTATAAGATCAGTAAAAGTAATTTATGAGGACATAAATTGAACACTGGTTGCCTCTGAGGAAGAGCATTTAATAATAGGGGCTGGAAGGGAACTTTATAGGTTAGTGGAGATGTTCAATATCACGATCAGAGCCAGTTACACAAAAACTCATTGAACTATATATTCAGGATCTGTGTTTTTCACTCTAGGTACACATTTACCTAAATACAGAAAACTAAAAATAAAAGCTACAGAGATTTAAAATGCAATGAGGAGACAAAGGGGGCTCCCCTAAATGAAGCTGACTAGCATACAGACATGTGAGTCAAGGAAAACAGTTTCCCCAGGACAGAGCAGAAAGGTTGTAGAAGAAGGTCTGTTTAGAAGTCAGAAAAATCCAGCCAGAGACAAAGCATATAAGCAAAGAAGCCCAAAGAAGCAGACAAGCTCTACAATCAGCTAGCAGAAGGCATTGAACCAACTCCCCTTTGTGGAGCTCCCCCTAAAAGCCAAGAGGCTCATGACCAAGGGGGCACATGAGGACAGTCGGGGACATCCTTGGAAGTGGAAGAAAGCTCTTAGGCTACTACAACAAGCTCCTGGAGAGGCAGGTGGACAGCATCTATTGAGCTGCCATGTTGCAGCTGGCCTGGCCCCTGTGCTGTTCAAGTAATTGGGGCTTTGGAATTAGGAGTGGGATCGATTCCTATCCTCTTGGCTCTCACTATGTGAGTGCATTTTGGTAAAGGGATTTCAGTGCTCTTTGAAGAGCGCATTGATTTCTGTTTATAACTCACACAAACTGGGCTGCATTCTGCCAGAGGACAGGGTGGGCATATTTTGCTTTTGTCTTTCTCTGGGGCCCAATGGAATAGAATTTTTAGCTACTTAAATGATTTTTCTTGTTTTATTTTGTCCCTCTGGCATATGTTTTGGGTTAATCAGCTTTTTAAAAAAGAAGTGCAAAAGGGGAGGAAAATAAGGATGGCATATTAATTTGTATAACTCTTGTCGCCAAGGGCCTCAAGATATTTTATACACATGGTTTGTTTTATTTCCACTTCATTCCTTAGCAGTAGCAGAAGAACAAGTGTTATTTTTGCTTATTTTCATGACTCATGTTAAGGTACCACATCTAGAATTTCCCTTTTTTTGTTTTTTTATTTTTTGCATTTGAGGATATGGTAGGAAAAGAACAAACACTCCTGTTCCATAGTCAGGAAGAGGGACAGAATACCCATAAAGGTCCTGAATTAAAAATATTTCAGTTTCATTCCATATTCTTTTATTTGGAATTGTTCCCATGCTATCAGAATAAAGATTTAAAAAGTCTTCTTTACCATACCAGAAACCAAGTTTTGTGTATATTTTTACTGATACAAATAATTTACATTTAATTGCTTCAGTTTCTTGATAAATTTTAGTGAAAAGCAAAGGGCATTTTTTCTCTTGCTGTCAACAGTGTCTTCAATATAGTTTCGGTGTAACACAAGAGCTGAAAATCTGGGATATTCTTTTTTTTTTTTTTTTTTTTTTTTTTTGAGATGGAGTCTTGCTCTGTCACTTGGCTGGAGTGCAGTGGCGCGATCTCAGTTCACTGCAACCTCTGCCTCCCATGTTCAAGCAATTCTCCTGCCTCAGCTTCCTGAGTAGCTGGGACTACAGGCGTGCACCACCACACCCAGCTAATTTTTGTATTTTTAGTAGAAACAGGGTTGCACCATGTTGGCCAGGATGGTCTCTATCTCTTGACCTCATGATCTGCTCGCCTCGGCCTACCAAAGTGCTGGGGTTACAGGCGTGAGCCACTGTGCCTGGCCAAAATCTGGGATATTCTTAGAGGAAGGACAAGTCAGGATTTTCAAAGAAGTCTAAACAAATTTTTTATGTTTTATTTGTTGTGGGATGGAATGAAGTGAGGAGATGGAGGGGAGGGGAAAATAGGAGGGTAACTGCTTGGATCATGTTCCTCATTAGCCTTTGTGAAGGTACCTCTGCCCAGAGCTGATGGAAATGGGGGAAAGCAAGAAACACATGCAGACAGGGCCAGAAGGACTAGTTTTGCCTTTAGGCTGCTCTCCGTGAAGGCCAGAAGTGAAAACAGAGGCTTCCAATGAAGGCACGGAAGAGACTTGTGCATGTCTGAGGAAAACTAATCTGGTAAACACAGCAAGGTAGCAATAATCATGGCCAAGGGCGTTGGACATAGGGCTTAAAGTTCTCATCCCAGACAGTGAGGGTTGCCCAGAGCAAAGCACGGTCCATCCTTTGGGGTCAAGGCAATCAACAGTTCTCAGTTAGGAAAGCGAATCAGAAATAGAGGCAAAAACCAAGGCAAACCAGGACTGAGTAGGCGTGGTGCTAGGTCAGTATTCAGTCCCCAGCCTACCCCAAGGGTTTACCCAGACAACATAGAAGCCCTGTTATAGGTCAAAAAGACTAGTCTGAATCTCGCATTATGGTGAAGGCAGAGGTCCCAATAATCTGCTGTGATTGAGCTTGGTACACCAAATAGATTAACGCTTTTGCCTCGAGAACTTCAATACCTGCAACTGAGAGAGACAGATGGCAAAGGCCTCTCAGGCTGATAGGTTGCAGGGATTGTATAGAAAGGTGACATCCAGAGTGCTGCTTCTCTCCCTTCAATGTCTGAAACTGGGGAAAGGGAACAGATTTAACTCCTGAGGAATCTGCCAGGAACTCACTGCATAAGTGCCTTCTCAGGGCGATAGGCTTACCGCTCATGGAGGGAGGGCTGGCCAGAGATAGAGAGTGGAAAAACGCAAGAGCAAGACCACTCACTTTCAAATACGCTAATGGAGGGTTTTGTTATATTGTTCTTCATCACTGATCCATCAAATGCTTTAAATGTTTTGTTTGGAAAACTTTTGGAACCATGCTGATTAGAGTTTAAGATATCACACATCACTTTCTAACGGGTAGCCACAGGCAAGTTGCTTAACCTCCTTTAACTTTAGAAGAAATTGAACCTCATCTCTATATTTGGATAATATCCTCCTTTTAGGACTTCTTATACTGATTATAGAGGAGTGTAAAATCTCAGCATGGTGACTGGCACATATCTGGCATTCAAATAAATAATAGACATTAAAATCATTACTTATCAGAAGGGCATTAGATGCAAAACAAAGCCACATATTAGGTTGTATGTTTTTGGGTTGATTTACAGGAGCTCTTTCAATGTAACTGAAATGTTTTGGAAAGAAGAACATTATAATACATGATACTGAGATGAGATGGCCAAAAACCTCCCCCAGTGTAAAGGGTCCCACTCTGGGCAGTCTCATGAACAGTTGGTTATTGATACATTCGGTTGAGTTTAATGGGAAATTTTTCTCCCGTAAGTGACCATTGGAGGAGGCCAAGACTGACCTGTAAGTAAAGACTGCTTTTCTAAGGCCATATAGAAACTTTGGCTCATAATGGCCCAATTTAAGTGAAAGTCTCAGTCTTTCACTTTGGGAAAGGAAACAGAGCATAAAATCCCCTTTCAGGTGGTTGTAGGAATAAATTTTGCACGTGACTACTGTGGTTAACCTCAGCTAGGACTGGATGTTGCTGATGACTCAGATGAAGCACTTACTAAGGAGAGAGTATGGCTATCAATAATAAGACTGGGAAATGTGGTCTTGCCAATTGGCCTCTTGGAAGGTAGCTGAACACGTCACCAATATCATTTCCCTCATAGAGATGTTAACTCCATTTAGGAACTTGGGCTGAATGCCATCTGCACAATATTGTGCACAAGCTGGAACCTCCAGGGCTTTAGTGAGCCTCGGTTGGTTTAATTGGACACATTGCTGTTTTGGGTTTCCATCATATTCTTCAGAATATATCTCCTCTAGGCTTCAGCCTTGCCTTCATTTTCCTGTGGCAATGGTATAAATAATGCAAATGTCTTGATACTGGGAAGTAGGAATGAGACCCAGATGTCAGGAATGGAAAACACAGCAGCTTACATTGGCAAAGCAGAGTAGTAAACACAATCAGGAATAGGTGAGCCCTGGGGTAAAGGGGAATGGCTAAGGCAGAGGTGTTTTAGAGGGAGAGGGTAACCTCTTGAACAAGGGGGACCTATTAACTTGTAGAGGAACCAGAATGGGACAAAGGAAGAAGGAGATGAGGGATGCATGTGAGGAGTATGGCAATCTGGTCCTCATCAACTTCTTTGCTGAGCAAGAAATCATGGAACTCATGTTTGCATTAACTAAATTAACCTTGCAATTTAGCTCAGACAAGAATGCTTTGGAAAAGGTCCTAGAGAGGTGCATAATCCAATCCATACCATATACTTTCCTGATGAAGAAACTGAGACACAGAGAGAGGAATTGGTTTAGCCAAAGGCCAAAAGTTCAAAACTAAACACTCCAGCTCAAAGGAAACTAGATGAAACTATACCAAGTCTTCAATTCTGCATTTCTTCCTATGTTGCTTGCCTTTGGGAAAAAGCACAATCATTGCCTATTTACTTAATCTGGAAATCTGGAGTTATTCCTAACCTCTTCCGCTCTTAGCCTCTAAATCCATTTAGTCTCCAACTCCTGTAGATCTGACTTCTTTACTCTCACAAAACTTCTTTTCTTTACATACTTGTCTGGTGCCTTAAGCTAGGCCCTTCTCATCTCACTTGCCTTGTCTCAGTCCCTCCCATCTTAACACTTCTGTTCTAATGATCTGATCATCTTGTTCCTTCTTGCTTAAATAGTTTAAAGCCTCCTTCACCACTTTCAAGAAAATGTCTCAACATCCTAGAATGATGTACAAGTGCCTTAATGATCTGACCACAGCCCACTGCTATAGATACCTAATTTATTCTCTTTTCACTCTCCCCTCTTATTCCTAATTATTGTAATACCTCAGATCCATGGATCCTTCTCACTCTTTTGTCATTTGCTTGGATAGTTCTCACTCAGTAAGGTTCATCTTATGAATAACTTCCCTTGAGAATCCCAGAAGCATCACATAGCACACTTCCAAGGTGCTGCTCCCTTGGAGTGCAATGTGAATGTTGCCCTCTAGAAGTGTGCAACTGTTCTTATTGGGTTCCCAGAGAACACTGCTTATCTCTACTTCAGCTCTTCTCTCATGGTAATACAATTACCTATTGGCTTGTGGTATAATATAAACAAATCAGCTTCTAGACGAGGTAATATAGAAATGAAAAGTGTTTTAAAACGTTGCCTCTGGGTTAGGGCAAACTGGGGCTCCAATATTTATTCACGTAATAACAATACAAACTTGGGCAAGTTACTTATTTTATCTGGAATTCAGTGTTCTCGGCTGCAAAATGGGCATAATAATAGCACCTACTTCATCATGGGATAATCTAGATTAAGTTTTTAGCATGCTATTTAGAGTCTTCAATAAATTAACTATTGTTGCTATTATTATTGTTATGGAGAGCAGTGCTGTGTTATATTAAAATTTTAACTTCTCCTGTTACATAGCAGGTACCCAGTAAACAGTTGTTGAATCAATTGATCAATAACAAGATAGGGCTATTGAGGCTGGGAGCAGTGGCTCACGCTTGTAATCCTAGCACTTTGGGATGCTGAGGTGGGAAGACTGACTGAGCTCAGGAGTTTGAGACCAGCCTGAGCAACATGGCAAAACCCTGTCTCACTTAAAATACAAAAAATTAGCTGAGCATGGTGGCAGGCGCTTGTAGTCCCGGCTACTCAGGAGGCTGAGCCACGAGAATTGCTTGAACCTGGGAGGCAGAGGTTGCAGTGAGCTGAGATTGGGTCATTGCACTCCAGTCTGAGTGAGACTCTGTCTTAAAAAAAAAATAGAGCTATTTATTAACCTGTAAATATTGTATTGGGAACAGTTTCTGCTTACCTATTAAAGAATTTTGCTGAAAAGAAGTCTAAGTATGAAATCTTACGGTAGAAAAGAAAAAAACTTCCTCAACTTAAATAACTTGATAATTGCCTTGTAATTGCACCCTGTAATTTGGAGAAACACATGTTTCTTAGAATTAACAGGCATTTATTTTTAGGGATGTCATTTGAGCAATAAGCAGAACAATGTCTCTTTCTCCTTCACTCTGAATCTTCTGTGGCTACTAGAACTCACAGGGCTTAACCGTGTTTATTCCTGCAGGTGAATAGCTCTATAATTTGTCATTTACTTCCTCTTTCAGAGTCTATAAGGATCAGGGAGGAAGAAAAGCTATTTTCTCCAGTTGAATTTAGCATTTAAGGAGTGCTTGTCACCAAGGAGGCATAGCTTCTGGCTTTATTGAGAAGTCTGTTGCTAAGACACAGTTTTAATTTGTTTGCACACTTTTCATAAGAATGGGGAGTGTTTATTCACAGAGAGAAACTGAGATGTAAGAGTTAAAAGTTGGTGGAAAATTAATGATTGTAGAGGATTAAACCGCAAACAATTATTTTATTTATTCCTTTCGACTAGAGGCTTTCAAAGTAAGGTCCTGGGACCGGGGCATCAGCATCACCTGGAAACTTGATAGAAATGCAAATTCTTGGGCTCTACCCAGACGTATTTGAATCACAGAATTGCCAGCGTGTGGCTCAGCAGTCTGCTTTAACAAGACCTCCAGGTTATTCTAATGTATATTAATATTTGAGACCCATCCTGGGCAATATAGGAAGATCCTGTCTCTACAAAAATGTTTTAAAAATTAGTCAGGTATGGTGTCACTGGCCTGTAGTCCTAGCTACCTGGGAGGCTGAGGCAGGAGGATAACTTGAGTCCAGGATTTCGAAGGTTGCAGTAGGCCATGATTGCACCACTGCACTCTCAGCCTGGATGGAAGAGTGAGACTATGTCTCAAAAAAAAAAAAAAAAAAAAAAAAGAGATAGAGAGAGAGAGACCCAGTCCTCTAAAGTCTAGAATAGGACATCATGCAGGCCTCCACATATCAATAGCACTGAGGAGACTAGCTTTCCCCTGCTGGAAAATTCTGTAATAACATCACTTGGAACAGATGCCTCTAGAGAGGGAGCCCATTTTTTTCAAGACCCACAACAACTACCTCATGTTGCCTCCTGATCTCCTAACTAGAATCAAGTATCAGCATGATCCTAGAAGATAAGTACATGCTGTTACCCAAAAAGAAATAGCTTGCACACAAAAGAATTACAAGATTTGATAATATATGTCATTAGAAACCTGGGCAACATGTGTAGGAGTATTCTAATAAGGGCAGAAATTCACTAGATTTGTCTGACTTCATGCAATCTAGAGATTCTAAATTTAATTTGTTAGCTTGAGCAGCCGGAAATGGATCTAATAGCTTAATTGGTTGGTTGAATGAATGTTGTGCTCAACAATAGTCTATGTTTAGTAAGGTCAAGATTCCAGAGCTTTGCTGGCATAATATAGGGGAGAGTATGCAAAGTCTCTAGGAGATAGAAATGTATACTGAGTTTATCCTGTCTGTGACAGGGCTCAGAAGACACTCCCTCCACGAAGCAATGAGAAATACATTAGTGTCTTCATCCTTGACAAACTCTGCAGTTGTTCTCCTTTGAAAGCCAGGTTTGTAGGGAATGCCACCATTTAGTTTTTTTTTTTTTTTTTGAGACAGAGTTTTGCTTTTTTTACCCAGGCTGGAGTGCAATGGCACCATCTCGGCTCACTGCAACCTCTACCTCCCAGGTTCAAGTGATTCTCCTGCCTCAGCCTCCTGAGTAGCTGAGATTACAGGCACTTGCCACCACGCCTGGCCAATTTTTTGTATTTTTAGTAGAGACGGGTTTTCACCATGTTGGCCAGGCTGGTCTCAAAATCCTGGCCTCAGGTGATCCACATGGCTCGGCTTCCCAAAGTGCTGGGATTTACAGGAGTGAGCCACTGTGCCCGGCGAGATGGAGGTCTTTGATTTCATGGAGATTATGCAATCCCAGAGTACAGAGGCCAAGTGGTAACACTTAACCACCAAAGACAGGAGGGACACATCAACCATCGTATCTCTTTTTATCCCAGATAATTCTTCTTGTTCTGATGTCTATTTTATCTGATAATTAATATAGCTACTCTAGCATTCTTTTGTTTTGTATTTGCATAGTATATTTTACATCCTTTTACTTTCAACCTATCTGTGTCTTAAAATGAACTTTGTGTGGGCAGAATATATTTGATCTTTCTTATTTATCCAATCTGATACTCTGTACCTTTTAATTAGTGTGTTTTGACCATTTACAATAAGTAAGATTATTGATATGTTTGGGTTGAAATCTACCATTTTGCTGTTTTCTGTTTTTTCATGTGTTCTTAGAGGTTTCTATCTTCTCTGCTTTCTCTTTTATTCATTGAGCATTTTTATGATCCCAATATACATCCACATTTGAATTATTATTTATGCCCCTTAAAAGTAATTTAGTGTTTGCCCTATTGTTTACAGTATCTATCTTTAATTAATTAGAGTTTACCTTGAGATAACATACTGCTTCATCTCTACTACAAGGACTTTATAACAGTATATGACCATTTATTTTTCTCATGTTTTATAATATGATTGTGATACATTTACTTTTATATATGCTATAAACATGCACTGTATTGCTACTATTTTTTTTAGACTGTCAGTTGTGTTTTAGAGAAATTAAAGTCAAGAAAAAAAGAAAAATATTTTCTTTTACTGTCATGTGTTTCATTTCCATTCTTTTAATGTTTTGATTCAAAGAGACTATGATTTTTTGAGACCAAAATGATCTTTGGACCCCAAACTTCTACATCAGGAATTGGAGCAGTTAGCAGTTTTGCCTTCAAGTGGGTCATATTGTCCAATGCCCTTTTCATGCATGGCCAAGAAAGATACAGGAAAAATAAGTACCTCCCAAGGAAAGAGTAAATATTTGTAGAAAAAATAATACTCTACAGCTACTGACAGGGAGCAGAACCAGGGTCTAATCAACCAACTAGCCCTACCCAAAGGATGCAGGCATTTCACAATGCCTGGATGAGAGCATTACAGAATTGTTATGAACCAGTGACTGCTATACCCATCTTATTCATCACCTTTGAAACATGAGTGTTACTGGGGATATTGTTTCCTCATTCAACCATTGTAGGTAGATGAACAGAAAACAGATGACTTGCCTTTTTGTTCATAGATAAGGAGAAGGCATGCACAGGATATAGAAACTATAACGGAATTTGGGCTGAGACTGATACTGTGATGGAATGGGCTCTTTAGGGGTATCTTCCTTGGGGAATAGGTAAATATATTTTATATGTGGAAGGGAGGGAAACAAATATTTAGACTAGGAGAAGAGATTATTCTAACGCTTAGCTTTTGTTGTATAACAAACCACAGCAAAACTTAGTGGCTTAAACAAAAGCTATGCATCATGATTCCTCTGCTCTGAGCCAGGTTGGATAGGACTAGATGGTCTAAGATAAATTCATTCACATACCTGGTGGTTGGCTTGACATGTCACCTGGGTCAATGGGGATGACTTTGCAGAGATTCTCATCATCCAGCAGCCCAGTGTATGTTTACTCACATGACTGTTGATGCAAGGTTCCTGGGAACAGCAAGATAGCAAACCCCTTACTATGCCTCAGCTTGCATCGTATTTGCTCACTGTTATTGACCAAAAGATGCTACATGGCTGTATTAGTCTGTTCTTATGCTGCTAATAAAGACATATGTGAGACTAGGAGTTTATAAAGGGAAGAGGTTTAATTGGCTCACAGTTCCACATGACTGGGGAGGCCTCATATTTGTGGTGGAGGGCAAATGAGGGGCCAAGTCACATCTTACATGGCAGCAGGCAAGACAGCGAATACAGGGGAATTCCCCTTTATAAAACTATCAGGTCTCATGATACTTATTCACTATCAGGAGAACAGAATGGGAAAGACCTGCCCCCATGATTTAATTGCCTCCGCCTGGACCTGCTCTTGACATGTGGAAATTATTATAATTCAAGGCGAGATCTGGGTGGGAACACAGCCAAACCATATCAACAGCTAAGCACATATTCAAGAGGGGAAGAAAATGTACTTCACCTATTGATGAAGATGGAACGTAGTCTATTGCAAACAGTCATGCATGCAAGAATAAAAAAAAGTTGTGGTCATTTTTTAGATTTTATTATTTTTCTCCATTATTAGCATCTCTCCTTATAACAAGATTTTGCGTCACTGCACTTGTCATATGATTTGTGCAACCTCCCTGTGAGAGGAATGTACTTTCCCATACCACTGATAAAATTGGTTACATGACTTTCTTTGATCAGTGTACTGTAAGCAGATATGATGTTTGCTGCACTTCAGTAGAAGCTTTAATGGCCATTACCCGATTCTACCTTTGACCATTTTTCTCCTCTACCACAAGAATAGCATATTTCAAATTAGGGCTTTTTTAGCCTGGATCCTAGAATGAAGAAAACATACAAAGCAGAGTCATAGCTGATCTCTAGTATGAATGAAAAGTAATCCTTTGTTTGATAAGCCCTTTGTGTTTTGATGGTCATTCTTTACCACGTTGGAACCTAGAGAAAAATTAGGGTGATTGATTAGCTTCTGTTTTAGTATATTTCACCGATTCCTTTTAGATGGATCTTTCCTTTTGATTTATATTTTAATTTTTTTTAACCTTCAAGTTCAGGGGTATGAGTACAGATTTGTTGCATAGGTAAACTTGTGTCATGGAGCTTTGTTGTACAGACTATTTCCTCACCCAGATATTAAGCCTAGTACCCATTAGTTATTTTTCCTGATCCTCTCCCTCCTCCCACTCTCCATCCTCTGAAATGCCCCAACATGTTTTTCTCCTCTATGTGTCCATGTGTTCTCATCAAATTGTTTAAAATGCTCATAGATATCTTAAAATGCCCTTGTTCCTATTTTCTTTTCCAGGTTTTCCCATGCCTCCTACCCAGTCACAAGTAAATTTATCAAAAGAGCTATACATGACTTGTGTTTCTTCATATTCTGTTCACTCCTAAGACCCTTACAGTCTACATTCTCCCCTGATAACTCCATTAATACAATCAATACCACTCTTGCCAAAGACATCAATGATCCCCACATGGCTGGTTCTGCTAACTCAACAGCATCCATTTGAGAAAGTTGACATTTTAAACTTTCTTTGAGCAATGAAACATTAGTAGATATGATTTAAGCGGATTTAAGAAACCAATGACCTGACCTGGTTTTATTTTCTCCTTTGTTGGGCTATTGTAGGTTTTCTGTGACTTCCATGGCCACTCCCAAAAGAAGAATGTGTTCCTTTATGGCTGTAGCATCAAGGAAACCTTGTGGCAAGCAGCATGCACTGTAGGCACATCTACTATCCTAGAGGATGTCAACTACAGGGTAAGCCGCTGTAGGGAATGACACCAGATATGCTGTGTCCATATTCTTTATTCTTACCTTTAAGACCATGCCCCACTCATTTGTTAAGTTTTTTTTGTTTTTTTTGTTTTTTTTTGTTTTTTTTTTGGTAAATAAGCATTTTGATTATTTTAACCATAGGGTTGTAATACAAGCAGGCTGGAGGCATGTGTAACCTCTCCTAATTTTTGTTGAATTATGACTTACTTCCTCGTTGCTTTGCCTCTGTTTTCTATATGGTTTGATATTGTATAAAAGGCATGAGAACTACAGACAAAAGAACTCATCTTAATGCCTGACTTGGCAATTATTCAATTATTAACTGTGTGATTATAAGGTCATTAACATTACCTCACTGAACCACCCTTCTCCCATCTGTAAAATGAGGATAGTAAAAATACTGCCTCTCTTACATAGCTTATGGAAGGAACAGAATGATACTGAATACAAAAGGACTTCAAATAAATAGGAAGGGATGAACAAACATAAGCCATTAAACCATCCATATTTCTCTGCCTGAGCATTCTATAAAAAACAGAGCAGTAATCCGCTGACCCTAATTCTATTTTACCTTAGTTTTAGTGATTAGAGCTCAACTGTTCCTCCATGAAACCACATAGGAAATTAGGGAGGGGTAAAGAAAAGAGTACATCTTTCCATCAGGATATAGGCAACAAGCTATTGCATAGTGAGAATCAAGAAGAAACAGAGAAGCAAAATTGCCCAAACACTAAATGAAAACTGGTCTTTGTTTACAATTTATGTAGAAAAAGTAGAAAATTATGATGGTATCTGCCTCTTCTAAGTCTGTTATTCTGGGTATGCAATTTACTATCTGCAAAATAGCTTCATTCCCAGGGTTAATGATAGTATTAAGAGGTAAAAATCTACCAAATCACCTTTTCACCTGGAAATACATCCCCTCTTCTCTAGCCTTCTTCACCCAGTCCATCAAAAATAGACTGCCGCTGATCAATACAACCACCCCAAGGCTTTTATAGCAGAATCAACAGTTATCCTCAATAATCTGTTTGCTGTAAGGCTCAACCAGAGTAATGATGATAAACCATAACAAGCTTAATAACTTAATCTTATTTAGGAAACTAGTTTAGTAAATTAAAGCATTCATCTGGGCAGTTCCTGTGGACCCAACCCATATAAAATGATCTTTTATGTGTGATACATCTTGAATCAAAAAAAATCTACCATGGTCCAATCTTAAATGTAGAGTCAGTGTGTTTTTTACTTCTCTTTTTCCAAGAGAAGGTAATAATATTAATAGATAATTCCCTATATACACAGGAAAAGGTATAAGACACAAAACCTTAAAAAAGTCTCCTGTATGAAGCTGACATGAAATGGGGCAGAGTCAGACATTGTAGGGAATGATAGCATGGGTTCTTATTAACTGTATTTTAATTTTTGTGTATGTTCATGTTATTTAATTAATAAATTCAAAAAATATTTTGAGGCCCAGATTAGCGTAAGCTAAGGTAAAAGGCGTAAGATTACAGAGATAGGTATGCCAGTTTCTGCCTCTGAGAATAAGCACAGTGGTATTTAATAGCAATGCTGTTGAAGAGATTAATCCATCTATACATTAATACTCACCTATAAGGTCCTTTAACTGTGAATGGGTCAGTTGCCTGAGCCTCACTTTTCTCCCTTGTGAAATGAGGAAGTTATATTTTCTACACAGTTTATTACATCGAGTTTGTTGGTGCCTTGGGCTTCCTTAAAGGCGATTCATGGGCTACTATGACATATGTGGAAGTAGTGAAGTGAATATGGTTTGGTCACATCCCTTGCTTTCAACCCAAATAGCTTTGCTTTTTGGGGTCCCACATATTATATAACTCCCTGTATCACTGACACTCTAAATCTAGGACATAATGATCTGTAAATAATTATCTTAACACTGGTGATCTGCCTAAAAAGACTTTTGTGTATACAAATGGATCTTCTCAGAATTGAAAGGACCCACTCATTTTACAGATGGAAAAATTGAGACTCAGGGAAGAGTGTCCTCGTAAGACAGGTTAATGTTATCATCATGATATCTGCCAGTGGTCAGCAGCCTGCTGATGCTGAGAGGCTGATTCCTTCATTACCATCGAAAGTGGAACAATTCTAAACATGTTAAACTTATCTAAGAGGTTTTATTTGGTCATTCACTCTTAGTATTGAAGAGACAATTATGCGCCCTATTATATTTCAAATTCACTCTGCAACATTTATTCAGTTTTATTAATCAACTTTAATGGTACTACTTCTAGTTACGTTGGTATAAAGAAGTCAGTGAATCCTCTCTGCAAAACGCAAATATAAAACAGAAGAAAATTTTGAAAAGCAGCCCTTTTAAGACTCTGGAAATTGACCAAATACAGATGATAAATTGAGAAGCATTTATTCTTGAAAACTGCTGGAACTTCATGTAAGAACAGCAGGGGTCTGTAACCTTTTTGACTGGGGCTGCTCCTGACTCCAGTCTATTTGGTCATCAAGCAATGCAGTTTTACCAACAAAAGGACAGCCACACACACACACACACACACACACACACACACACACACACATACACACACAGAGCCAGAAATTTACAAGGGAAACCTTAGAAATGAGAGAGTCATAGAAAAGCTAAGATAAGCTCTCTGTAAATACATGGTGTATTAAGCCATTCTTGCATTGCTGAGACTGGATAAATTATAAAGAAAAGAGGTTTAATTAGCTCATGATTCTGCAGGCTGTTCGGGAAGCATAATGCTGGCATCTGCTTCTGGGGAGGCCTCAGGAAGCTTCCAATCGTGGTAGAAGATGAAGGGGGAGCAGGCACTTCATATGGTGAAAACAGAGTCAGAAAAAGAGTCAGGGGGAGGTGCCACACACTTTTGAACTACTAGATCTCATGAGAATTCACTCATTATTGTGACAACAGCACCAAGAAGATGATGCAAAACCACTCATGGGAAATCCACTTCTGTAATCCAGTCACCTCCTACCAGGCCCCACCTCTGACACTGGGAGTTACATTTCAACATGAGATTTTGGTGGGGACAAATATCTAAACTGTATCACATGGATTATGGAAAAATATGTGTCTCTTCAGAGGAGACCCAAGAGAGCCCAGTGAGAAATAAAGCCCAAAGAGACTTAAGAACTGCCACAATTTTGAATGTCTTCCCAAATCACCTACAAATCAATCAAGAGAGAGTGGAAGTCTTATGCACTCAAGATATTTGAGTACTACATTTGCCCAAATTATTGTATAACCACTATGCTAAGCAGCCACAGATGTCAAGCTAAATAATTTAAATAAGAATGTAGAAACTGTATAGAGACATTAGTGGCACACATTGCAGAAGAAAAAAGAAATAAATATTCTGCAGATTAATCCAGGAAAGTAGTTAAAAATTAAAAAACATTTAAAAAATAGAATCCAGAGATGCTAAAAAAAGGTATAATCTATGATGTCCAGTTTTCAAGCAAAAATTACAATTTTGTGAAGAATCAAGAACGTGAAATCCATCCTTAGGAAACAAAGCAGTCAGTAGAAACAGAGTGGGCCAACGTGGTGGATTTATAATTATTTCCAAGCAACTGTTAAAATATGTTCAAATAAGTAAAGAAAATGATGTTAAAAAGTTAATGGCAAAATATGATGACCATTACTCAATATATAAGGAACTTTGATAGAGAATGAAAAACAGAAGGAAGGAGGGAAGGAAGGAAGGAAGGAAGGAAGGAGGGAGGGAGGGAGGGAGAGGGAGGGAGGGAAGGAAAGAAGGAAGGAAGGAAGGAGATAGTGTTGAAAAGTATCATAATCAACATAAAAAATTCACTAGATGGGATTGTCGGCAGATTTGAGATGGCAAGATAGTAAAGAATGAATCAGTAAATTTGATGATTAATCCCAAATTATTCAATTCAAAGAACAGACAAACAAGATTAAAGAAAAGTAAAGAGCTGTAGAGACCTATAGGATAGCATAAAGCATATCAACCAACATGTAATGGGAGGCCCAAAAGGAGAGGAAAATAAATGTCTGAAAAAATATTTGAAGATATAATGAGAGGAGAAGATAGTATAGGAGGAACAAAACATATATGAGACATAGAGAGACAAACAACAAAATGGCAAATGTAAATCCAAAAATATCAATGATGACATTAAATATGAATGAACAAACCCTTCATTCCAAAGGCAGAGGTTGTAAGATCAGATTTTAAAAATAGGTTCAAGTATATATTGTCTATAAATGACATGCTTTTGATTCAATAATGCAAACAGGTTGAAAATTAAAAGATGCACAAAGATACACCATGCAAATGGTAACCATAATAAAGATGATTATATTGACATAAGACAAAATATACATTAAAAGAAGAAATATTACTAGGGCTAAGGGTGCAATTCATAATACTGAAAGAAATAGTTAATCAGCAAGGTATAACAATTATAAATGTATGTGAATATATATACTCTGAAATACAAGAAGAAAAAATTGAAAGAAGGCATTTAAAATTTAATAATAATAGTTGAATATTTTAGTAATCTTCTCTCAGTAAGTGATAGAATAATCAAACAGAAAATTAGTGTAGAGAATACCTGATCTAACTTACATATAACAGTTCTTTTCAAAACAAAAGAATATATATTCTTTTTGAGTGTCCATCAAAATTTCTCCAGCATAGACCCTATAATAGGCTATAAAATAAATCTCAATATATTTTAAGGGATGGAAAACATGCACAGAATATGCACCTACACAACAGAATTAAATTATAAATTAACTTTCATAAGAAATCTGGGATATCTGTGAATATTTGGAAATTAAACAATGTGTATCAAATTAACTTATGGATTGAAGGGGAAATCCAATGGGTAATTAGAAAATATCTTTAAGTGAATAAAAATAAAAACTCAATATATCAAAATTTATAGTATGCAGCAAAAATGGTACATAGAGGGAACTTTGTAATTTAGAATATTTAGAAACGCAGAAAGATCTAAAATCAATAATCTAAGCATCCACATTCAGAAACAAGAAAAAGAAGTGCAAATAAATCCCAAAGTATAGGAAAGAACAAAATAAAAGCCAAAGTAAAATCAATGAAATAAAAATCATATGAACAATAGAGCATCCATAAATAACATGCTTTTTATTCAATAATTCATAGTTTGATTTCTTAAAATGATCAACAAAATGATCATCATTTAGCTAGACAGACAAAGAAAAGAAAGAAGATACAAGTTACCAAAATTGGGATTGAAGGAAGGGACATCACTACAAATCTTACAAAGTAAAAAAGAGTATCATTAACTACTAAATGCCAACAAGTGAATACATTCTTAGGAGAACACAGACTACAAAAACTGATTCAAGGAGACACGGACAATCTGATGAGGTTTATTTTAAGTGGAAAAAAGTAGAATTAGTAATGAAAACTCTTCCCACAAATGGAAGTTTGGGCCCAAATGGCTTTGTTGATACATTCTATCAATCTCTTAAGAACAAAATAGTGCTAATCATAAAAACATCCTTTCATAAAATAGAGGAGACACACTTGCCAACTCATTTGTGAGGCCTGTGTTACTCTGATACCAAAGCCAAAATGGGGACATCACAAGAAAAGACAGCTGCAGCCCAATACTTGTTATAAACAGACAATACATTATTATTCAGTGCTGAAAAGGAATGAGCTATCAACCCATGAAGAGACATGGAAAAACCTTAAATGGATATTACTAAGTTAAAGAAAACAACCTGAAAAGGCTACATACTGTATTTCCAGCTGTATGACATTCTGGAGAAAGCAAAACTATGGAGACTAAAAAGATCGGGGTTGCCAGGAATTTGGAAGGAAGGAGGGATAAATAGGTGGAGCAGAGGGGATTCTTAGGGCAGTAAAACTACTTTAGATAATACTGTACTATTGAGTACACATCATTATACATTTTTTCAAACCCGTAAGATGTACAGAACCAAAAGTGAAGAGAATCCTCATGTAAACTATAGACTTTGAGTGATGATGTTTCAATGTAGGTTCAGCAGTTACAATAAACCTACTACTCTGGTGAGGGATGTCAATGATTGGGAGTCCATGCATGGACAGGAGTCGGGGGCATATGGAAAATCTCTGCATCTTCCTTCTCAGTTTCGCTGTGGACCTAAAGCTGCTTTAAATAAAGCCTTTATAAAAGAAAGAGAGAGAGAGAGAGAGAGAAACACAACCTACGGAAGAAAAAAATAGTTTCACTTAAGTAAAAAAGGTGAAGTCACTTAAACAATGTAAGAGTAAACTTTTGCAACATAGTACGCTAATGATAAATTAAAACTATTTGCAAGTATTATTGATCACTTTACTTGTAGGATATAGAAACAATATATTTACGTCTATTTGACCAGACCCCCAGGGCTCTGGACTAGCAGATTCTTTTTATTTTAGCAAATAATTATGTAGTACCCTCTATGAGCAACATACTGCTTGATGTGTAGGGATTTTCCTCTGAGTAAGACACA
Organism: Papio anubis; assembly: GCF_008728515.1. Taxonomy (NCBI): domain Eukaryota; kingdom Metazoa; phylum Chordata; class Mammalia; order Primates; family Cercopithecidae; genus Papio; species Papio anubis. The sequence continues at coordinate 102,533,756 of NC_044982.1, read as the reverse complement.
GACCTGCCCTCATGGAACTTCTAGGCTTCTGGGGAGATAGAAAATAAACAACTAATATATACACAATAATTCAGTTGTAATTGTAATGAGCATTTTGAAGGAACAAATAGATTGAGTGATTATAGGAAGGGAGGGACAATGGTAGATAGGATGAAATCAATTAGGAGACAATTGTAGACACTCAAGTGAAGACAACATTAGCATTCTATCTCCCTTTTTTTAGATGATCTGTAAGTCTGGAGGCTATGTAGGAATTTAGAGATCATAGTAAATTATATTAATAATTATGCTAATATATTTATATAACATAATTTATAAGATAATTAATAATTATAGCTAACAGTTACATTTAACATGAGGACAGTAAGTACCAGAGATAGTAAGAGATTTGCTCAATGTTCTAGAAATTAACAAAACTACATCTCTTTAAAAAGAATTCTTTCATTTATATTCTCATTAACTTGTTATGCTTCTCTACTTTCTTGCTGTAATTTGTCTAAAAGCCTAAGGTTTCACTATTGTTTAATGTATGTAATTTTATATTATGTGTTAGTTTATGCATATTCCACCAACACTAAAATGAGAGAATCCTTCTTGTTAATGTCATAAAAGTTCTGGGACTAAGTGCAGTATTTCTGCTGACTCAGGACTGTGTATACTATCAACTCTGAGTCATTGTCCTCTGGGGAGGAGGTCCAGTGGCTGGAAGATCCCTTTCTGTCAATCGAGGTGTCAAGTGTCTAGAGATGCCTTCTAAATGGAGGTTAGGTAGTCATAAATAAAGTATTTTTACCCCAAGAAAAGGTGGAATATATGAACCCAGAGAGGATGGATTTTCAAGAGTTTTGTAATTGATCAAGCCTCAGATTTTTGGCTTAGAAGATGAGACGAAAAGTTCATTTTGGCAATTATACACTCTTAGGAAAGAAGTGAACTATGTGTGCTTCTTCTCTAGAATCATCACTGGCCCCTTTGGCCTTGTGAAATAAGTGAACAGTCCCAAGTATGACCCTGCTAAGTAACAGTGAGGCTGGATGTAGTCTGTAAATTTCAAGTCCCTGTGAAATCTGAGGCTTTCCATAGTCTCAACTCTTTCATGTATGAGGCCAAGTGTATGTGTGCAAGCCTTGGTCCATAGCAATGCAGAAAAGTGGAACTGAAAGATTATGGAGTTGGCCAGTTGGTATTTGGATTCCTTTCCAGCAACTTTATAGTTTTCTGGACTTCAGCTATTTATTTCTAACTTTTTTTTTTTTGTGATGCAGTCTCACTCTGTCTCCCAGGCTGGAGTGCAGTGGCACGATCTCGGCACACTGCAACCTCCGTCATCTGGGTTCAAGCGATTCTCCTACCTCAGCCTCCTGAGTTGCTGGGATTACAGGTGCCTGCCACCACACCCAGCTAATTTTTGTATTTTTAATAGAGACAGGGTTTCACCATGTTGGCCAGGTTGATTTTGAACTCCTGCCCTCAGGTGATCCACCTGCCTCAGCCTCCCAAAGTGCTGAGATTACAGGCATAAGTCACCGCTCCTGGCCTATTTCTAACTTTTCTTAGCCTGTTTCCTTATCTGCAAAATGATTTTTTAAAAGTGATAGTCATTTCTTAGGGTTAATAAATGATTTAAAGTAACAAGTGTTTTATAGATAGACACTTAACAATGTTGAGAAGCTATTTTTATGATGACTATCCCTAGTCACCCACAACTAATCATAGTTTGATTTTTTTTAAATTGTAGACTCTTCCCAAAATCCTTGATAAACTAGCACCAGCATTCACAATGAGCAGCTGCAGCTTCCTCGTGGAGAAATCTCGAGCCTCCACGGCCCGGGTGGTGGTGTGGAGAGAGATGGGGGTGTCCAGAAGCTACACCATGGAAAGCAGCTACTGTGGTTGCAACCAGGGCCCCTATCAGGTATGTGAGACTGCAGGACACCCATGCTTTCTGTCCAGCAGCAATACATAAAAATTACAGACAGCTTGTTCCTGCTTTCTCGCCTAAAAGGGAGAGAAGGCTCCAAATAGAGTCTGGTCCTGCTCCCTTGCCTTGAAAAACTGGTTCAACAATTGCTTTCACCTGCAGGATCATCTATGTTGATCCTGGAAGCAATGAGTGCATGCTTTCCAATTTAGTTCTTCAATCAGCTGCCCTCACCAGAAAGCAGCAAGGAGCCTTTGACGTGCATCCCCAACTTTTACAGAACCTCTGCCTGCCTGACCCTGTTATATGCACAAAATTCTTGCCTTCTGCAGCAAGTGGACTAGTTCTATATACATCATAAAGAGCATAGGTCAGTCTGTAGATATTGTTGGTACATATATGTATTGTGTTTCCATCTTCTGTGCTGATCTAAATCTGTAGCTCTCTTTGTTATCCTGCTGTCTCCAGAGCACACAAAAGTGTGTGCACGGCGTGGGTCTCCCAGAATGAGTGGGTTTCAGACTCATATGCTAGCGTTGAGAGAAAGTGCTCTTGTATAAATCACATTCTTTCTACAGCTATATTAACTGCATGAGCAGCTGGATAGCTGCTACAGCAGGCTGTTCTGGCTGCTTTTCCCACTCCCCCATAGAGAAGCATAAATAAAGGATATTTTGACAGTGCCAGCGTAATAGACTCTTGTAAATTTCTTAGGCAAGCTGACAGACTGCTCCTCAGTGACTTCCATTCAACCCCAAGAATACCTGGACCTCACCAGCATTGAGCTCATTGTGTTAGCTTTGATAGTCTCCTGGAACAGCTAGGAAGCACTTGGCACCTAGGCAATCCCGAGCTTGTAGAAATCTGTTAGTTACCGAGGAGAGTACAGGGTGTGACAGGCGATGCACATTATCTAACTTCTCACATGGTCGAAGATTTTTTTTAACTCAGGGCTATCAAACCACCCATGTTGACTATTAATTCTGTCAAATAGCCACTTAGTCTAAAGACTTGCTTCAAATAATTGTTTTGTTACTGAATTAATAAATTCTTAGACTGAATTAATCCTATTCACCCACATTAATGTAAATGAAGAATAAGAAGAGCTGAAATCATTGGATGAGCATGAGATTGTCATCAAGAGATCTCACTCTTTCACTTACCAGCAGTGTTGAAAGCTACTTACTTCTAGGAACCTATTTTTTTTTTCATATATCAAATGCAGATTTTAATAAGGACTCCTTTTATCCTACCATACAAGATTTTGTAAGGACTAAAAGAAAACATATATGTGAATGTACTTGGAGGTTATATAATCAGGAATCTGTTCACTCCCTTGTTCTTCAAAGCATATAAGACTGGAAAAAAAAAAAAGCTTGAAATATTGTGACTTTCAGGCCTTATGGACATAGGTTTTGTCTCTCTCTGTGTATGTGTCTTGATGGGAAGGGGCCTGTCATTTGTTTTAAGGACAACTCCATGTAACTCTTCAGAGATTTATTGGCTTCGTGACTTTCATTGAGTTTGTTTCTCCAAGCACCAATTCAAACTAACAGCTTCTAGTCACATAAGTATCAACGATGGCATTGGAAACTCAGAGCTGGAAACTCAGAGTCCTCTGGAGCTGTTTGAAAACTAAATGACTCATCGGTCCAGGCCCTCACCAACTCTCTACCATGCAGTGTACATAGAGGCTGTTGGAGAGGACAAAGAATGTAAGGGCTCGCCCAATGGATGGCCTTCAGGTATTGGCACAGCATTTATCCCGTGAAATTTTCCAAATGGCTTTTGCATGGAAGGAAGAATGGAGGGAGAACAGGCTAGAGAAAGCCCTAGTAGTGCCAGACCTGGTTTTGGTTTAACAATCCCATTCTCTATATGAAACAGCTCTCCGAATGTATTAGTTTTCTCCTTCTCTTTGTTTTCCTGTCCTTACAAACATTGTTGAGTAACTGAGCAGAATCACAGGCAGTGAGCAAGGGCATGGTGAGTAATTTTACATATGGGAGGGCCCACCCCATGGGAAGGGAGCCAGTTCGGAGTTGGGTGTTTTGGTGATTTTTGTGTGAGGTACACAATGCAGTCTATGAGCTATAAAGCAGCATAGAAATTTCCATCCTGAACATATTGCAAATGCTTTTTGTACATTGGGAAGCTGAGTCCCAGTTGAGTCTTGAGGTTATTATTCTAAGGTCATCTTTCCATTTTTTGTTTAGTGTTACCATTTATCCAAAAGATGGAGGATACTTAAATACACCCGTGAGGGGCATTCTTTCCTTCCTTCATACGAATATAAATATTTTTGCAGTTTCTCTGGTTAATGCAGCTTTGAAGTAGCTCCAATCATTTCTCCCCCAGCACACTAAGTACCTGATTTGTTAGTATTGAGATGAAATATAATTTCTTACAGTGACATTTATATTGGAACTACATTAAAGAACATAAGCTATTACCTTAAAATAATGATTATTAATATGATATTTTCTCTTCTATTTTCCAGTCTATAGTTGGCTAATTAGAAAAAAAATTATCCTGCTTTTGTTTCTTTGGGATACAGTCTCTGTTGCTAGGTCATACACTTAGATCTATAACTTGTATTTAATGTGGAAATCCCACCCACTGAGAGATTTACTTTACCTATTAGGGACGGGCCCAAAGCTATTGAGGCTGTTGAAGAAAAAGCCAAAATGGAATGATGCATCCTTTGGGGGTTCGTTTTTTTTAGAGGCATCCAGTCTATGTGGACAGCTGTGGGCTTTACACTGAGTGTTTGTGACCTGAGGTCACATATGTGGTGTGTTTGCATACACAAAGGCATGTGGCTGGGCCCCAGCGGTTGCTGGTAGCTTAGGAGGAGGATGTGAGTCCCTCTACCCAAGCAGGCTGTCGACTTACTCCTTGCAACATTGCTAACTTGGACAGCAAAGTGGATCTTAGAGAAGGACAGAAGATGGTAACTCAGCTGAGGTTTGAAGAGTGACTCAACCTGTGTTTAAATTCTCTACCTGCAAGTTACATCCTTGTATTGTGGGACCTTCCTGCAGTGCATCCACTCTACCACCCACAAGGGCTCCTTTAATAACACAAATCTATTCAAGTCACAGTAATGCCCATAATCCTTCTAAGTATCTTTGTGTCTCGATAAAATTCAACTCCTCATCGTCATGAGTAAGGCCTTTTACAATCTCTTCTTTCATTTTTTTATACTCAATGCTTAGTATAGTATAAAGTAGGTATTAAAAATGATGGCTGACAAGTGAGTAAATAAGTGAACAAGTAAATGAATGGCAATTTCCAAGCCCTTAAATGATTATCCTCACTGTCCTTGGGTAAGTAGAAAAAGAGACGAAATTATTGTTGTCCACATGTGATCAGATGCCATTCTAAAATGGAGATTTTAAGAGACGTTGCAATGGGCAGAGATGGAAAATGTGTGGGTGAAAGAAGGAAAGACACAAGAATGCAGGGTTGAGACCTCTCAGACCTGCCACTAGATATGATTTGAGAGCACCCAATGGATTATATCCCAGAGTAAGGCAATTCTAGTTCAGGTGTGGAATCTCTTATGGCCACATTCTAATAACAGATGATAATTAGGCAGAAAGAATTCCATCCATACACATAGTAGATGCTGTGGTCCACCCTTGAGATCCCTCCTTAGGACCCAGGCACTCATTTCCCCTGGTTGTTCACAGCTGTGTCTATAACCAGGAATTGCTTGTAACTAAAGGACCTCATCTTGCCCAAAAGGTATGGCTCCTCCCTACCTGCAGCCTACATCCAATAGCTGATCTGTGGGGATACAAAAACCTTATCTCTTTGCCTTAGTTGGGGTGACTCCAAAGGGCCATTCCAGCTCTAGATCTCCCTATAGGATTAGCTGGCACCTCTGTTGCAATTCCCTTGTAGTTCAACCTCCCCTTCTGCCCAACCTTGTTTCCCTAGTAACTCACAGGTATTGTTACAGTAAGCACTCCCCAAAAGTCCTTCTATATGCAAATCTCAGCATCTCCGAGGCTGTTTCCTGCTGTAAACAACTTAAAACAGTATTTCAAAAAGGCTTAGATTAGAAAACACGCATGCTGGAAATAGGCACTTAAATTATTGGAGATGGTTTAGTGCGGATTAATTTCATATAGGAAATTCAATCATTGGAACTCCATGTTCAAGGCTCCCAGTGGCCCTTCATTCACTCCACTTGCCTTAGCTGTTTAGGGAACAAAGCGCTCTACTACAGAACTAGAGATTGCAGATCAGAGCAGGGTTTCTTGCAGTAGCCCAGACTGTAGGCTGGATATATTTATTTTCTGTAGCTGCCATAACAGATTACCACAACCTGGATGGCTTAAAACAACATAAATCTGTTCGCTCACAGATCTGGAAGATAAAAGCCTGAAATCAAGGTGTTGACAGTGCTATGTTCTCTGTAAAGGCAACTGTTTCATTCATTTCTTTGAGTTTCTTGTATTGCCAGAAATCCTTGGTGTTTTTTGGTTTGTCAATACATCACTACAATTTCTTCCTTTATCATCACATGGCCTTCTCTACTTGTGAGCCTCTATCCCTGTGTCTCCCCTCTTCTTCTTATAAGTACACCAGACATATTGGAATAAGAGCCCACCTTACTCCAGGATGACCTCATCTTAACTTAGTTAATTATATTTGTAGTGACCCTATTTCCAAATAAGCTCATATTCTGACATTCTGATAAGGAGATAAATTTGGGCATTGGGCAAGATACCATTCAACCTAATAAACTGGGTCACACAAGAAAATATAAAATTCTTTCCAAGAATTAGGGAAGGTTTTTATTTCTGTCTCCATATTGCCATGCGGTGAAGCCCTAAATGTGTTATAACAGTTCTCATATTCTGTCTACCTCATGTTAAGGAAAATGAAAACTTTCAGACTTTCTTGGAACATCTTAGAAGATAAATTTGAGACTCATGGCATGTATGAGTGCTGATTAAGGCTGCTCCAGTGTTATAATACACAATGTGAAGGTAGCAATAATGATAACAAACACGTCTATCATACTTATTGTGTGCTAAGCCCTTTACATCTCTTAAATTACTTCATGTCTGCTATTGTACAACAAAGCACTACAAAATCAGTTTTATTATTATTCTCATTATTACTATTTTACAAATGAGGCCACTGAGACAGAGAGGTTAAGTAACTTGCTCAAGGTCCCACAACTGGAAGTTTTCAAGCCAGAATTTGAAGCCAGACAGATAAGTTGCTGGGATCTTTGCTTTTACCTCATGCTTTCTGCCTAGTAGAATGTGGTTGGTAAAAGGGGCAGAAGACCCACCTTCCGCACTGGGCTGTCATTAAGCAGCTCTGCAGCAACAGGTGAGCCACTTAACCTCTCTGGGTCACAGTTTTCTTATTTATAATAGGAAGACAGAATTGGAACTAAAAGATAGGTATGGTTTCTGCTACATTATGTTGACCAAGTCTAACTTTGCTGGGTATCCAAGGGACTTATGGATCACCCAGACCAGGGTGACCCAGTGTAATGTTGAAGCCCTTAAAAATCTTCTGCAATTTTTCTTGAGTATGCATGTTTTTCTAGGAAGAAAGCGCTCTGCTTTTAGCACGAATTAGCTAGTTGTCAAGTGACTTTGGCTGTTCTATCCACTATTTCCCTTCTCCTTTTCATTTTATCCTGGCTGGTCTTTATTTCACCTTTCCAGAGTATCCAAAGAGGGCTGAGAAGAATGTAACACACGAAGTGGCAGATTTCCATCAGCAGGGGGAATAAGGAGCAGAGTAGACCTTCAGTGAAACAGCCAATTTGTTTATATCAGGGAACCTCCTAGGTTGCTTCTTTTTCTCATTTCACTTCCTCTTGACTTCTCTCCTTGTCTCATCAGACAACCATTGCTCTCACACAGTTCTTTGGACTTGCACAGCCCAGATGGGACACTTCTCCTCCATAAGAGTGTCCTGAGCTGCAGAATTGCCTCTGTATCAGGATACACACACACAAACACACACACACACACAGATTCTTTCTCTCCAACACACAGATATATGTATATATCATACATATATACACAAACATGCATCCATATCAATGGTTTTTAATCATAGATATATACAAGAAAGCAGAGTTTTTTGTTTAGTACGGGCTCCTGCATCAGATGTAGAGTTCCAGGGAGAGCTCTACATTTCACAGTTGTGACCTTGAGACAGTTCCTGACTTTTATGAGCTTTAGTGGTAAACATGGTATTCCTCATAGTTCCTACTTCATGGAGATGCTGTAAAGACTGAATGAGCTACTGCCTATAAGACGTTTATCACCATTTTCATAGTAAAAACTCAATACATGTTTACTGTTTGTATTTTTATTGATTATTAGGATCATTAATGGTGGTTTTCTTTTTCTATTTTAGATAAAGACACTTAGGCTCCAACTCTTAACCATAATCATCTTATTCCAACCTTCCTAATTAGAAACTTTGGGGTCTGAGATTAAGACTCTGAGATTTTATGAAGTGTAATATGCAGCCAGGGTTGAGAACCACAGATTTTGGCTTTCATAGACACTAATATCCATATACCTATATTTACAGGCTTAGCTACATCCAAGTAATGTCTGTATGTATCATTTAGACATTTCATTTATTATCCACTCATTTATTCTATCTATCAAAGTTCCTGTGCTACATAATCTATATTATAGTTAATTTGTATGTGAAGTCCCAGAAAAGGGAAGGGAAAGAGGACAATTAGTGAGCCTTCTTCTAGGAGAAGAGAAAGAAAGGCATGAGGAGTTGAGGCAGGGCAGGAAACAGATTTAAATTTCCCCAAGATTGCTGAATTTAAAAGTCTATTCTAATTATGAGCACAATGCAAAAATATTTTAGATCACTATTCTCAGAATCATTTTTACAGGTAACCTATAAAGGAATATAATTTTGATCTTTGAATTGGGGGAGAAGGTGTCTTACTTTCATTAATGTAATCTGAGGAGAGTTTGAGGACCACCTCAAACTTAATGTGCATGAGAATCACTTGGGGAGTTTATAAATTGCAAATGTTTAAATTGCAAGAATGTCTGAACTCGGTGTCCCGAGATTTCTTGATCTGGGGCATGGTCCAGGAATCTACATTTTTGCAAGTGTCCCTGGACATTCAGAGCCTAGCTCCCAGAGACCAGTTACTGAGAGACTGAGGCAGGATAGTCAGACCAGATGTAAAATGTAAGATGTTTTGAGACAAGTTTTTGTTTTTCTTCTCTTGCTTCTGATCTTCTTTGGGATAGAAAATTTCCCATGGCTTTTGTCACGAAGTCTCAAAGTCTATTCCTGCTCCCACTTTTACTTTTTATTTTCTTCATCCATGCTTTTAGGTAATTAGCTTAATTCTACTACAAGAAACTGTCTAATATCCCATTGAGAGTTTAAAGATGTCTTTGTTTCTTTGTTTTCTCTAGCTCCTGGGACACTCCCAGGTCAGGGTATTTTAAATCGGTATATTTGAACAATCTTCTTATGTGGACTTTCAAGAATTTAAGAACAGATACATACAAAATTATTTGTTTGCTATGTATAAGTTTTCTGGGGAGAATACCTGTATTTCTAAAGTTATTCTTAAAAGGGTGAGCAACGCCTCCAAAAAGATGAAGAGATCATGCCCTAACTTACTGATTCCAGGATCTCTAGAGGGTCCTTTACAGTCTCCTAGTTTTTGCTCTTAAATCAGCTCCAGAAGTGCTTGGCTTGACTTTGTGAAAATCAAATGGAGGCTTTAAATCCCTGACTGTTTCTACCTACTTATCAATTAGCACAAGAACAATGAAGCATCTCATTAAATGTGTGTTGGATTAAGCAGTCTAAATCTTCTGTGACTGCATGGGATGCTAATCTTCTTAGGATGCTCTGTCTCACAAGTGGTGGTATGGGCCCTGGAGCAGAGCATCAGCAGCACTTGGGATTTGTTAGAAATGCAGACTCCCAGGCCCCACCTACTGAATCTGCATTTTAACCAGATCTCCAGGTGATCCATGTTTCCCATAAATTTGAGAAACATGGATTTTGAACATCCTTGGTCAAAGAGGTGAGATAGATTGGAAAGAGTGAAGGGTCAAGCATAAGAAGTTGGGGAACTCCAACTTTTCTGTTAAGGCAAGGATATTGTTCCCAGAAATTTTTTTAATGACAATGAGATGCTGTATATATCATAAATATGATTTAAAAGTTGAAAATAAGTAATTCCTAGTATGCGATACTTTGTTGATCTATGCCAACATTTTAATGCTACATAAACTGTTTGTTTTGTTTTATTTTCACTCCCATATTCTCTAATACCTTTCCCTTCTCAAAGTCTTGGAAAAGAGGACAATTTTCCAATTGCCTGTTTTGTCATTGGAATGCCATTTTATTTCTTTGTAAATACAAATTTGAAATCCAGATGCTGCTGGGCACGATGGCTCATGCCTGTTATCCCAACAATTTGGGAGGCTGAGGTGGGAGGGTAGCTTGAGTCCAGAAGTTTGAGACCAGCGTGGGCAATATAGGCAGACCCATCTCTACAAAAAAAGTTTAAAATCAGCTGACCATGGTGGCAAGTGCTTGCAGTCCCAGCTACTTGGGAGGGTGAGGTTATGGTGAACTGAGATCATGTCACTGCACTCCCAGGCAACAGAGCAAGACTCTGTCTCAAAGAAAAAGAAAACAAGGAAAAAAAAAAAAAAAAAAGAAAGAAAGCCAGATGCTAATCTATCATTTTAGTAGAAATACTATTTGGGCCATTTATGTTGACACTCTGTCCTTCCTTATTAACCACAATTCAAGTGATAACTTGCTGTTGTCTTTTTTGTTTTGTTTTTAAAAAACTGCTTCGGATATGATCTCAAAGCACATTATGAGCAGTTTATTAACTCACTGCAGTCTTAATTATGTAGTAAAATATTGTCCTCATTCTGTTGCCCTCAGTTCTATAATGTCTGTCAGCATCATGATAGAATATTAAAAGGAATTAAATAAAAATCAAGAGGCAGAGATGCTAATAAGGCTGCCAGCAGGGATCTTTCCTGGGATTAGAAAAGCCCTGAGAACCATGAAATTTAAATGCCCATTGTAGAAAATTGTTCCTTCTATGTAAAATAAGGAGGAAATCTGGCACTTGGGATAATCCTATGAGCCTCAAAGGACCTATGATCTTTTAAAAATAATTTGGTTTCAAATGACCAAGAAGAAGAAAAGATGGTTTATCTCTGTAAATCTTACTCTCCCATGTGACTGTTGTAAATGCAATAAGCCAGATACTCTTAAGGAACAGACAAACAAAATCAAAGAAAGCATTGACTTAATCCAGAGTTTTATTTATCTTGCAGTGTAGGGAAAAAGGATTGACTCAACCTGGGATGCTTGGAGTAGCATTTCCATACTGAGAAGGGCAGAGTCCAGGATATGAAGAGTTGTCATGGGGTATTCTCTCTGTATAAAATGGAGTGGATCCCAAACCATAATATCCTCTTTGATTGTTGATACCAGTGGGCTGGGGGAGGTCCCCAAACACTGGTAGGACCTTGACCCCGGCTGTTGTCCAGGCTTTTGACATCATCGTGAGAAGGAATTCAAGGATGAGTCAGAAAATAGGGAAAGTACAGATATTTATTGCAAAGTGAAAAGTACACACTCAAGAAAGGGGAGTACAGGCACATTCAAGAGAGAGTCATGTGCAAAGGCATTTGCAGCTGCTACTTTTATGGCTTTCTTTAATCAAGGGGTAGAACATTCGTAAAGATTCCTGGAAAAAGTGGGGATTTCTCAGAACTGTGATGCCACCCATTTTTACACCAAATGTGGGTGTTCCCTGAACTGTCATGGTGCCCATGAGTGTTAGTATGTTAATGAGCATATAATGATATTCTAGGAGAAACCTAGGTCAAATCCAGCACCACGTTGGATCTAGTCGGTCTTAGCCAGCTTGGTCCACAAACTCTTTTTCAGGGTCTTTTTCAGCCCCAGCTTGTGCAGCTATTTCAACAGTTTCCTTTTGCTAGTCGTGTTTTTATGGGATTTTGGGGGTGTCACTTTTCTGGCTGGAAATCTCTGTGGCTGGAGGTGCATTTACCCAAGGTTTGCTTGGGCTCTCTGGGCTTGTTCCGTTCACTTGACCTGGCAGGCTGGACTTGGCTCCTGCTACTGGCCTGGATCCCATGCCTGCCAAGGGAAAGTCAGGCACGGAGCAGTGAGGGGTGTGTGAGCAGCATGTGGTCTGGCTGTTGCAGTCAGACATGCTGGCTGATGCTGTAGGGTGGGCAGCTCCACGTGCTGGCATGGACACTGGCTCTTGGTGAAGCTGCGGCTGGAACAGGTGTACCACAAGCAGCTTTGCTGGCTGGCACTGGGGAATATGGTGGCACCCTGAAGTTTGGAGATGCCAGGAACTGCAGGGGGCCCCAAAGATGGAGTCACAGCCCTGGACCAGGGAGCTCCCAGGTCTGAGATCCCTGAAGGGCCGCAGCTCTTCTCTTCTACTCTTCACCCCCAACATGGTGAGCAAGGAGCATGTTTCAACCCTGTTTGTGTTATAGATCTTTCAGCCTCACCATTCAGCAGGTGCCGAGTTCTTATTCTGCACCCAGGAAGAATGAGGTTCACAGAGAAGTGGAGGGTGAGCAAGATGAAGAGGAGCTTTATTGAGCAATGGAACAGCTCAGAGGGCCCACAGTGGGCAGCTCCTCTCCATAGGCAGGGTGTCCCAACAACTGTGCAGCTCTCAGTAGAGAGGGTATCTCCTCTCTGCAGTTGGTTGTCCCATTGTTTCTTCAGTTCACAGCAGAGAAGGTAGCTCCTCTCTGCTAGGCAGGTCATCCTGATGAGTGTCCAGCTCTCAGCAGAGAAGGTAATTCTTCTCTGCAGCTGGTCATCCCATCATCTCCCCATTGCTTCTCTATCCTCTCTGTCCTCTGCTCAAGTCAAGGGAGGGGGTGTTTATTGGCCTCAGAAGGGAGGAAGTAGGTGCTGATTGATCCATGGGCAGCCATGAGTTGGCCCAGGGAAAAGCACCACAAGCTCCCCCTCTGATCTGGGGGTCTGGTGGCCCAGCCCCCAGGCTTCAGGCCCTCCCTGACTTGAAGGTGGGGCTTCACTAGGGACCTGCCTCCTTCAATCAGGAAACTGTCTGCCTCCTGCTGCTGTTCATGACAGCCAGGCTGTTCATGCTAAGGGGAGCCTGAAGGCCAGCACCAGCTGTTCTCAGCACCCCCCTAGCCTCCCTCCCATGCTTGTTGGTGCCCAAAGTTCTGAGGGGGCCAAGCTGGCAGGCGTCTTGCATGTCAGTGCTACCCCGAGTGTGTGCATATCTGGCCAGGCTGTGACAGTGCCCAGGCTCAGCCTTGACTTTGCTCTGAGATTGGAGTGGGCATTGACAGCGGTGAGAAGCCAGGGAGTGGGAGCAGGCACTTCCGAGCCCGCAGGGGGAAGTGCCTGCTCCCTTCCTGGGCCCCCAAGAGCACAGAGATGCCTGGGTCCTGAGCCGTGACAGGGAGACTGCAGCTGCACCTGTGGAGCTCCCGCTCTGCCAGCTCAGAAGGGGCAAGGTTCCCACTTGTCCCTGTTTCCCGCCAGCTCCATGGAGTGTGCAGCTCAGGCCACACCTCCTTGCAGTCTGGGGCGGAGGCTCCAGGTCCTCGCTGGGCCCCTTTCTGCAAGTTCCTCTGTGCCATACCGTGCTGCTCTCCTACCCGCTGGCAGCTCAGCCCGACCCTATCGTGACAGTTGCCGGGGTGGCGGGCTCCAGGAGGCTCCCAGGGGCAGGCTCTGGAGACTGTCCACCTCCTGCCTGCACCCTTACCGCACCCATCCCGCAGTAGTGGTTGGTGAGAGCAGCAACACCGGGCCAGGGCTCGGAGCTGTGGAGGCTCTGGGCCTGGGAGCTGGTCCTGCCCAGTCACGCAATGTTGGGGGCGGTGCAGTCAGCTGCCTCAGGGGTGCAGGGCACAGGAGTCCCACCATCGCCACTGCTGCTCCCGCAGCTTCTCCTGCCGCCATCGCCTGCGCCTCCCTGCTGCAGCCAGCGTGATGGCAGTGGCTGCTCTGGAAGGCCTGCCGCTGCCATAAATGCGGCACTGCTGCTTGGAATTTTCTATTCTCCTGTGACTACCCTGTATTATTTATGTCTCACTATAAGAGGCAGATGATGGTTCAAGTCTTCAACATTCTTCTGCATTTCTTCAATCTAATACAGCAGCCTTAAGAATCATCTCTCTTTCTAGCAGTAAGCAATAATTCTGTATATATGCCTGTGTTCCCTGAATGTAAATGAGAATATTTTAGAAAACCTTGAATCCTGTTGTTAGAAGCCAATAATTAGATGTTTTTATTTAAATGTTTGTTTCATCAATTAGTCAACATATATTTACTAGATATCTACTTTGTTTTAAGCTGAAGTTTGTTACTGGGTTTATGTATATACAACTAAAAGCACATAACCAAAGGCAGACAGTAGTCATTTCATCTTCATTCTTCATTCATTCATTCTTTAATTAACCATTCAAGAAATGTTTTTGTTTTTTTTTAATCCTGCAATATGTTAAGTGCCAAGAATATGACAGGGAGTAGAACTGACAACTTCCATGTCTTCTACAGTTTACAGTCCAGCCACAAAGGCAGATAATTAAGTAAGCAATGACAGCAGAGTATGGAAAGAAGTGGTGCCATAAGGGAACGCAGAAGAAGGAGATGATGATTTAGGCTTCCGGAAATGTTGGTTGTGTATGCGTGTGTCTATGAAACTAGAAAAGGTAACATCTGGTAAAATAGAAGATAATTCTTTGAAAGTAGGGCAGGGTCAGAAAGTCCTTGATTTTTCTTTCATCCTAGTTGTCTTTCATCCTACTTCCTTCTCCTTTCGTATTCTAATCTCACCATAGAACTGCATGCTAGGGTATGCATCCTGCTGGATCTGAGTCCACTGGAGTATGCAAGCACATGATCCTCCTCCTTATTCCAACGTGCCCTCTTTAGGAGCACACTGAAATGTACTGCTGGTATTTCTATGAAGCTTATAATTAACTACACCTCCCCGAAGGCAGACAGAATCGGAAAGATAAAAAATGTTTCAAACTCCTCAGACTGATAAAGAGTAGTAAAATTTAAATTGGGGCCATCTTAATTATTTTTTTCCAAATGAAATTCTGGCTATCTACCCCTAAGTATTCCTGAAAATAACAAAAATCACAATAATCAAAATGCTTTCCCTTTTCAAAATGATATCTAATTTATAAAACATTTTCATAAACTTTATTTTATCAGATGAGCCAGAAAACTACCAGAGACCAAACAAACAAACAAACAAAAAATGGAAGTGAGAGATAGGGCAATGGAAAGGAATGCAGAGTGTTGCATTGCTACAATGGTCAAAGCAGTCAAAGAGGTCCACTCAGCTATGTGGGCTGTTGCTGGATAGGCTGCACATCGTTGAAAAGGAAGGCAAGAGCATTTATCTGCATGCTGTGCACCACCCTACCTTTCTGTTTCCTGTTAGTCCAAGTGTGTACCCAGAAGGTTAAACTGACATGTTAAGATTGCACCATCTGGTCCCTTCTGCAGCCACTCATCCAAGTCCGGAAATGGTGGGAGAAGCCAGAAACTTGAGGTGGAAGGATGGTTGGCTTGACTCTCTAGTAGCAGCAAAGAAGAAGGTCTTTTTAGGAATTTGACTGGTCAACCCCAAGGGGTGCAACAAGGGCCCAACAAGAACTGGTGGCACCTAAGGCAAAGTTCACAACTGGGGATCCAGGAGCTGACATACCTGAAGGAATCTAAGGACACACATAACATATGTTCTATACAATTCTCAAAATTTGTAATTTTTTTTTTTTTTTTGAGATGGAGTTTTGCTCTTGTCACCCACACTGGAGTGCAATGGCGTGATCTCGGCTTACTGCAACCTCCACCTCCTGGGTTCAAGTGATTCTCCTGCCTCAGCCTCCTGAGTACCTGGGACTATAGGCAAGCACCAACACTCCCAGCTAATTTTTTTATTTTTATTAGAGACAGGGTTTCACCACGTTGGCCAGGCTGGTCTCGAACACCTGACCTCTAGTGACCTACCCTCCTTGGCCTCCCAAAGTGCTGGGATTATAGATGTGAGCCACTGCACCTGGTCCTAATGTTTTTAATTATAGAAGTTATTGCATGGCTGGGCGTGGTGGCTCACACCTGTAATCCCAGCACTTTGGAAGGCTGAGGTGGGCAGATCACATGGTCAGGAGTTTGAGACCAGCCTAGTCAATATGGTGAAACCCCGTCTCTACTAAAAATACAAAAATTAGCCAGGCGTGGTGGCCGGTGCCTGTAGTCCCAGCTACTTGGGAGGCTGAGGCAGGAGAATCACTTGAACCCGGGAGGCGGAGGTGGCAGTGAGCCAAGATCATGCCACTGCACTCCTGCCTGGATGACAGAGGGAGACTCTATCTCAAAAAAAAAAAAAAAAAGTTATTGCCCATGGGCTGGGTGTGGTGGTGCACGTCTGTAATTTCAATGCTTTGGGAGGCTGATGCAGGAGGATCGCTTGAGCCCAGGGATTCAAGACTAACCTGGGCAACATGGTGAAACCTTGTCTCTACCAAAAAATCAAAAAATTAGTTAGATATGGCTGAACCCACCTGAGATTTTGGCTACAAGGGAGGCTGAGGCAGGAGGATCACTTGAGTCTGGGAAGTTGAGGCTGCAGTGAGTCATGTTTGTGCCACTGCAGTCCAGTGTGGGTAACAGAGAAAGACCCTGTTTCAAAAAAAGAAGTAAATAAATAAACAAAAATTTGAAAATAAAAGCTAAAGCACAAACTAGCCATATTCAAATTTTAAAATTCATGAACCTAAAAAAAACCCAAAAAAACAAAAAAACAATTTATTTTTAGAGACAAGATCTCGCTCTGTCACCCAGGCTAGAGTATAGTAGTGCAATCATGGCTCACTGCAGTCTTGACTCCCTGGGTTCAAGTGGTCCTCCTGCCTCAGCCTTCTAAGTGGCTGGGCCTACAGGTACACACCACCACATCTGGCTTATTTATTGAAAAAAAAATTTCTGTAGAGACAGGGTCTTGCTATGTTGCCCAGGCTGATCTCAAACACCTCAGCTCAAGCAATCCTCCCACCTTGGCCTCTCAAATTGCTTGGATTACGTCTTGACCCATCATGATGGGCCTTCAGGACCTTTGACTCTGAAATCTACTTCCAGAAATTTAATTCCAGAACTACACAAAGATAGATATACAGGAATGTCATTGCTTGTTAGTGATTAAAATGTGCAAACAAGCTTAACTCCCATAAGTAGAAAATTAGTGAAATAAACAATTGTCTGAATAATGGATGACTCAGAGAGAAGGAAGAAGATAATTAATATTTACATGGACTTTAGCATTTCTACATGCTAACTCCATCATTTATTGACTGTGCTTTGGGTAAATTATTTATGCTTTTTAATTTTTTAGTGTAGTCTTCAGAAAGAAAAAGGGGCTAATGATTGTATCTCCTGCAGAGTACATGTATATAAAGCACTTATAGTGTTGTTAAAAGAAAAACATCAAATTAAATTTAATAAAATTTAATTGAGAGAAAGCAATTTTGGAATCGGGCAGCTCCTAAACCAGAATGGATTCAGAGAGACTCCAGCACAGGCACTCACTGAAAAAAATTTATGGGCAGAAAAAAGAGATGTACAGAAAGTGGAAGTGAGGTACAGAAACAGCTGGATTGGTTGCAGCTTGGTGTTTGCCTTATTTGGACATGGTTTGAATAGTTGGCTGCCTTTGATTGGCTGAAACCAGTCAAAGTGATGGACACAAGAGTAAGTTATAGTCTCTTTCCACATCCAGTTAGGTTACAGTTCACTATGTACAAAGAGGTCTTTAGGCTGAACTTGAAATATGTAAGGAGGCAGTGATATAGTTTGGGTGTGTCCTCACCCACATCTCAACTTGAATTCCCATGTGTTGTGGGAGGGACCTGATAGGAAGTAATTGAATCATAGGGGCAGGTTTGTCCCATGCTGTCCTTGTGATAGTGAGTAAGTCTTATGAGATCTGATGGTTATTGAAAGGAGGAGTTTTCTTACACAAGCTCTCTTTCTTTTTGCCTGCTGCCATCCATGTAAGACATGACTTGCTGCTCCTTGCTTTCCACCATGACAGCCATGTAGAAACTGTAAGTCCAATAAACCTCTTTCTTTTGTATATTGCCCAGTCTTGGATATGTCTTAATCAGCAGCATGAAATTTTACAGTAAATTGGTACCAGGAGTGGGGTGCTGCTGAAAAGATACCCAAAAATATGGAGGCGACTTTGGAACTGGGTAACAGGCATGGGTTGGAACACTATGGAGGGTTCAGAAGAAGACAGGAAAATG